>NC_081157.1:19204353-19559970 GCF_012432095.1 Onychostoma macrolepis | reverse complement strand
GTTGAAAGTTGATTCATTAAAACGAAGAATGTTTTGTACCGCATCTCCTGTGTCCTTCCTACAACAGCGTGTGACAGTACCCCACCTACGGGGCATGTTGTCACATTTCGCTTCCAATTTTTCGAGGGTAAAGAAAGAAAAACGTATACACTGTAATTATGAAACAAAGCGACATATTTGTACTAGACAAGTGTGAAATTACTGTGGATAAAAAATTATACTCTGAACCCCATGTGGATTACAAAATTTGAGAAAGTCAAAAAGAGTTACTTTGTGCCCTGCGCTCTGTTAATATGCACATATTGGCTAGCAAGCTCATTTCTTAATCTCGAAATTCTATACTCTCCGCTCGTCTTCTTCACATGTATAAACAATGAAATCTTTATATTTCATCATGCAGAATGAATGTAATAGTCTGTATCTGTATGTATGTATAGAATTAGGAGGGGAGAGCTCTGGTACAATTCAAACTTTTCACTGCAACTGTACTTTTCACAATATTTTAGTAATTTTTTCATTGCTGGCTTATTTTAGACCTTCATGAGACCAACATCCTCCACACAGTATCAAGTTTTTGCGAAGTAGGCAGATACATGCTGGATATGCTATAGTGACGGTATGGCTAATGTTTCTTATAATCTCCTATTTTGACTGGAATTGTGTTGGACATAATTATTAAATTATATTTCAAAATAGTTTGGCAAAAATACTTGACTCATTGCTTAATTACCTTCCCCTTTTCTTAATGACATAGGCTCCATAAACATGTTAAGCAAATAATACAAATTAGTTTATAAAACCAAACAGAATAGCTAAAAAAAAAAATCTTCAAACTATATTATTATTATGGTTATTAATAGTGATTAAATCTAAAGTTTTTAAGACTATTATTGTGTTGTCTTTTAATTTGTCATTAAGATGTGACCAAAAAAAAAAAAAGAATAAAAATGAGGGGGGAGTTTCAGCACATGCCCCTCAAAAGGTCTGTGCACGGTCCTGCAAACCCCACATACGCAGTTCTGGGCACTGAATTACAATCCTGTTTTTTTTTTTTTTTTCATTATAAAAAGAGGGATGATGTTGGTGACACAGTCTGGTCAGGCAATCTTTGTACAGTATCAGCTAGCAGTAGAAATGCTGTGCTGGCTCCACATCTCTGCCCACAAAACAGGCGACAGTCAAACACCCTCTACACAATGAACTTCACGTCACCCAGATTACAGGACTGTAATACCCATCCTGATGTACAGTGAAGGAGCTTCACAAGGACAGTCTGAAATTCTATTTCAAGCTCCTAAATTGTTGAAGATTATCGGAGTATGTTTTACAAGAAAATACTATTTCAGTCTTTCTGCTTAAAATTGTATGTGTTACTTGCCATTTCTTTGTAATTAATTCTTAGATTTACAGGCAATTTCAGAGTGAAAATAGTTTCTAATCTTCTTTTTTTTTTTTCAGTGTACTGTCTTAAAAGAATTTATTTTTGGGTGTGCACACATATCACAGTTTTATTGCTAGAAGTTGCAGAGTATACAGCATTGACAGCTGGCAATTTCTGAATACATAAGTAAAAGCAACCAGAGGTGATGTGACAAAGTTGTGAAGTTTACAGTTTTAAAAGTTGTGAAGTTTAAAGTTTTATAGATTTTCTATTTATATTTTACAGTATTGAAAACAATGCAGTTTTATTTGACATTTTGCATTAAAATGTTCAATTTTCAGTTTTTGTATAGCAATGCATTCTAGTATTACCTTATCTATGAAAGATGCAATCAGAATTTGGTTACACTTTATTTTAAAGTGACGTTATTAGAGTGTAAATACACAAATAAATAATTACCTTAAGGTTAAGATCATGCAGTTATGCATAATTTACTGTTATTACTATAGTAAGGACATATAAAATGTAACTACACCACCATTAAAAAATAATTTCTGAAGGATCATGTGACACTGAAGACTGGAGTAATGACTGCTGAAAAATTCAGCTTTGCATCACAGGAATAAATTACATTTTAAAATATATTCAAATAGAAAATAGTTTAATTTGTAAAAATATTAGTGCTTTTACTGTATTTTTTACCAAGTAAATGCATAAGAGCCCAAATGCCCCACAAGGAAATAAAATACGGAAAGTTTTCAATTAGATTTAAATTCAGGGGTAGTGTAGGAAATGGAATAGTTTGCAAAGTATAAAAATCATTATGTCTATGTAGAGCATTCATAAAAAAACAAAAACCCAAAGTATGTGTGTGTGTGTGTGTATGTGTATGTGTGTGTGTGTGTGTGTGTGCTATCCTAATAATACATGATAATGCATGATCAAAAAAGAATACATAATAGCAGCATTTTCACTGGTGGTCTCAGACTGTACATCAAAGGAGGCTGTATCATAAATACAGCAATTATACAGCTCTAAATAATTAAAATATTACACTCATTGTGTGTTGTGAAACAGGGTTAATGAGTTATTCAGCTCGGCAAAGCAGATGGATGAATAAGAGTGTTTCAGTGTCACTGAGGCTGGTCGCTGTAGGCTAATCCCAGAGCAAGGTCACACTCATCTGATCCAGGATCCAGGCATGAGTCCTGACATGCTCTGCCACCCCGCCCTGACAGGGAGCAGCCACCACACTGGGGCAACTGGCTGGAGATGCTATCTGGAGTGCAATCAAATATTTATGACATGGAGGCTGTTTTATCAGAGTGTCACTGTAATTAGACATGGGAAGCTATTGAGCTACTAGAAGAGGGTGGAGTGCAAATACAGTATAATGTTTGCCGAAAAAAAAAATACTTCCCAGAAGGCACCTGATGCGCTGATTCTGATTGAAACATCATCTTGCTGACATGAATAGCTTTTCCTTGAATGACTGCTTAACATGCTGTTAGTATCAGGTTTTTTTTCTCCATTTTTTTTTTTTTTTTTTTTTTTTTTTTACTGGAAATGCTGGCACTAATTGTTGATGGAAGGATGGTAATATGAATGACAATGAGGAGATCTCCACAGGGAGATGCCCGAACCTTGAGTGAAAGTCTGTCAGTAGACTGCCTTGCAGGAAAAAGAGAGGGTAAGTGATTGTGATTGCTCACAAACTGCTTGATTGAGCACCCCAGTGTCCTGTTAATCAGACTGGATAGACGACAGACTGGCTGCCCATCAAACAAGGATATGAAAGCATGTCATCAAAGAAGATGATTTGTATTTTCGTTGTAAGTGCATATTGTCTTTTACATCTTAAATTGTTCCCCATTTGGAAAATACACAGTATGTACATATAACACGCACTGCTTCAAGTCTAAATGTATTAAATATCAATATAAATCTTTAATGGTTAGAGACATTCATAGTAAAGAGGTTGGAAAGAGCAATCAGTCCAAGCAATCAGACGTACTAAGCAATCAGACTATCAAAATCAACCTGTGTGCCAATACACAACACTCTCAAACTCGCACTGACACATAGACACAAACGGAGGACAGGAGGTATATTTCACACACAAAGAAAGAAGCAGCTCTGTAATGTCTTCATAAAGGTCAAAGTAGACACTGATGCAGATTAAAAGCTGGAGCCGGAAAGCAATTTATCACTGTGTTGAGGGTATGTTACAAATAACATGATCAGTAAAGTACGTTCTAAATGAACACTATAACATCAGCTCCATATTCAGATAAGAAATGCACTTTATTTTTATTTTTTTTCTATTAAATTGATTTATTCACTGGAAAGCAAACACTGAAAACATCTCTTCCCATGATGGGAGAAATAGCTGTTCAAAAGTTTTTGATTTTGATGATTTTGAAAAAAGTCTTTTATAGTCACCATGGCTGCAATTATTTCATTAAAATTACAGTAAAACAGTAATATTATTATATAAATAGTATTACAATTTAAAATGACTGTTTTCTGTATTACTCCGGTCTTTACTGTGATCCTTCAGAAATCATTCTAATATGATGATTTCCTGTTTTTTCAGGATTACTTGATGAATAGGAAGTTCAAAAGAACAGCATTTATTTAAAACAGAAATGATTTATACCATTATAAATGTCTTCAAAGTCATGTGTGGTTGGTTTAATGTGCCCTTTTTAATGATTTTTTAAATATTTATTGCGCATCTGTGTCTTATATTATCTTTTCTTTGATTTATATAAACAAAAAAACACAAAGAGTTTTTAGGTGCAAATCATATGATTCTCGTAGATTACAGCTATAGTTTATCCCACAGCTCAGCATTATTGAGGCTTGTTAATATGATCATTAACGAGCAGAAATGTGAGATATTGAAAAATGAGATATTTGTGAAGACTAAGGTAATGAGGCGTGATGGCACATTGATCATGCATCATCAATACCTCTGTGATCGGTGATGGCAGACACTGCACTAATGATTCACATTTAGAGCTGTTTATTAGAGGATATGATCAATTCACTCCAGGCCTCATGCTAATATGACAGTTTGAGGCTGGTCTGAAATGAGAAAGCCATTTCATCCATGATTAATCTCTGACTATTGGCATAAAGTCTGATCCACTTTGCGGCTTGGTAAAGGTCAAAACCAGGCCCAAGTCAAGTCTCTAAATACTGAAACAAATCAAGGACCCTATTTTAACGATCTATGCGCATGGTCTAAAGCATAAGGCGCAGGTGCACTAAGGGCGTGTCCAAATCCACTTTTGCTAGTTTAACGACGAGAAAAATGGGCGCATCGTCTAAAAGGGTTGTCCCTATCATCTTAATGAGTAATGGGTGTGTTTTGGGCATAACCTGCAATAAACCAATCAGAGTCTCATCTCCCATTCCCTTTAAGAGCCAGTTACGCTCACGCCATGGTGGATTCGCTATTACACGGCAAGCGCAAAAGACTGAATGCGTCTCAGAGAGGAAACAGAGCTGCTCGTGCGCAAGCAAATAGGTAGCCTAATACTGATACATGCAATCACTATCCATTGTGACATGTAGGCATTTTTATATTTATGTAGCCTACACAATAATAATCTTTTACATTGTAATCCTTTAATTTTTAATATTTGGCATGTATGTGTGCTGCTGCATGTCCCTGTGTGTGTAATAAACAGTGTACGCGCGTTGTGGACACACCTATAGGCGCATATTACTAGCGCGCTCTTTAAATAACAAAGAAATACTGCGCCATTGCGGCGCAGTCAATTTCAGAAACCTCAAAATAGCAACGCTCCAGCAATGCACCTGAACACACCTTATTTTCAGACCAGCACGCCCATGAGTGCACAAATGAGCACAAATGCATTGGCTATTTAAACAATGTGGTGCAGGACGTGAAAATGATAACTGCGTCGGCCTGAAACTAGCAAAAATCACCTGCGTCACGCCTGGATCCGCATTGCGCCGGGTGTATGATAGGGCCCCAAAACATGAAACTACTTGTAATGGATAACTGGACCAAGGTTTTATAAATCTCCTCGATTAAGTTTACAGAAAAGGTATTCAACCACTGGAGTGTAAAACTAGGAAAGAGACAACAAAAGAACAGTGTGTGTCTATATGGTGCTCAATGTATGTGCGTGTTATTTTGTTGGTAGTCAGTGTGAAGGTCTGGTGTAATCGCTTGTCTATTGTGAGTAATGTGTGTATTTGTGTGTGTGTGAGGTATTTGTGGGTGTTAAGGTGCCATGCTGAGTGTGGAGAAATGCTGCTGCACTGTTAAGATTGTCTGCCCAGCAGTGCAGGTCCCTCACTGTGTGTCCTCTACCTCCCACAATCACAGCAGTTTCACTCACACCACTGGCACACAAGGACAACCTACCGTGCGTCTTTTGGGCTTTTGTTTCTCTCCGAAGCTCTCTTCTCCCGAGGCTCATGCTAGAGGCTTCATCACCTTTTATTTTAAGATTTAAGCTCCTCTTCTCTGTTCTTCTGATTGTTCATGGCCTTCTTTCAATCTGTATGAATTTGGAAAGTGTGACATGAACTATCATCCTGATGGAATAACCACACTGGACAAGGACGTCAATCTTGTTATCCTAACAATTGTATAATCAAAATCCCATGTAATAGAAGCTGCCACCTTTAATACCTTCTACCTTTTCCTCTACCTTGCCTTTTGAATGTAAATTCAAGTCCTTAATATGTATTCATTTGGATTGGAAGAGCATGCAGAATTCAAATTTAGATTTAAGGGAGTAGTAATAAAGGAATAGCTCATAAAAAATGAAAATGTACTGAAATATGTACATCCAATATGTAGATGAGTTTTGTTTGTTCATCATAACAGATTTGGAGAAATTTAGCATTGCATTACTTGCTCACCAATGGATCCTCTGCAGTGAATGGGTGCCATCAGAATGAGAGTCCAAACAGCTGATAAAAACATCACAATAATCCACACTACTCTAGTCATCAATTAAGAAACAAATCCATTGAGACGTCTTAACTTTAAACCGTCACTTCTGACCAGAATAGTCCATAATCCACTGAAAAGATGAAAAAGTCTACCGTTGTGCTCTCAATTTAAAGTCCATTGACATATTTGTTTAGAAGTGTTTGGACTGTTATTTGTTTAGAAGTGTTTTTGATCTGTGCATATATTTCTCCTCTGATTCAGATGAGATGTTTTTGTTTTTTTTTAACTGGAAAAAGCAATATTTTGGATAGTCGACTCATATTTCACCTGGAAGCAAAAGTTTTAGGTTAAAAATGCCTTAATGGATTTGTTTCTTACAAACACACAGCTTTTCACTTCACAAGACATTCATTTTTCATCATAGAAAATTCACTAAAATTCACTAGAGGCTTTTTAAACACCAGCAGAGTCTTTCTTTCTTTCTTTCTCATTGTTCTTTTAAAAACTTGATCGGGTCATGGCGTCCTCACAGTTCTCTTTCTTGGTGTCTTTGTTTTGGAAGTAACTGTTCTTTCAGACACATCTGTCATTTCAAAGCCTTGTGTCTAATCTGACAACCTGTGAGGAGGAAATTTCTCCCGATAGGACTAATGAGAGGACGGGCTCGCTGGCTCATCTATGATGACAGCAGTGTGTGCTGACATACTCGTAGTTTAATCAGATACTACATCTGATGTCAGTTCACAAATGTCACAGTGTTCTGCTTGACATTTAACTATATATCAGTGTTGACCATTTTCTTTGACTGCGTTTTATTCATTGATGCCAGACAGTGTCATTAGGAGTTATTTAGTATTTCTGGAAACATCAAAAGTGACACTAAGTCTCTGGATGGGGCAACATACTGCCTCTTGCTTAATACAAGGAACATACACTATTTGAAAACTTAAAGGAGGCATCAAGGAAAACATTTTTTGCTCTTGTTTATGTACACTTCACAATTCAACTGACGCACAATGTCAATGTTTTTTGATCTGAGAAGAACCACAGTGCAATACAGAGCTGACTGAATGTGATCTGCGCTTTTTATGCCGATGGCACTGGCAGAAATGTCAAGGAGCCATGTGCAGTGTCACGATTCGGATATATATGCATTTGCCTCAGCTTCAAGAAGTGACTTCTTGAAGTTTCTTTCAGTTGATAAAAAATGTATGTCTTTGTCATACTAAAAAAAATTATAATTATATATATATATATATATATATATATATAATACTTCTGACTTAGTATCTCATAATGACCAACTTTCTAATAATTACTTTGTATTTCACCATAATGAGAAACCTTCTCATAATAATGACTTAGTATGTAATAATGAGGAACTTCCTCATAATAACTTTCACAATGAGAAACATTCATAATAATGACTTAGTATCTCATAAAGAACAACTTTCTCATTATTACTTTGTATTTCATCATAATGAGCAACCTTCTCATAATAATGACTTAGTATCTCATATTGAGCAACTTTCTCATAATGACTTCGTATTTCATAATATTGAGAAACATTCTGATAATAATGACTTAGCATCTTATTAGAATGATAAATCTCATAATAATGAGAAACTTTCTCATAATAAGAAACTTTCTCATAATTATTAGCTAAGATGTCATAATATTGAGAGAAATTATCATGGTTATTACTTAGTATCTCATAATTAGAATTTTTCTTCTAACTTGTTACCTCATGATACATTTTCTCGTAATATGACTGTCACAAACAGAGACAGAAACCACAGGTGAGTAAATGACAAGATGGTTTATTGACAGGAATGGGAAAGGGATCTTGGTGAGAGTGTCGTCTTGGGTGAGTATCTTGGTGATAGAGAATGGCCGGGTGTCCGTGAAGGCCTTGTGTCTCCGTACTGCCCGCTGCAGGTGGATGTGTGCTGAGTCCCTCACTCTCTCGCTCACTCGGAACCAGTGGTCTACAGCTGGAACCTCCGATGGCTCTCCCGTCCAGGGGAAGAGCGGTGGTTGGTAGCCGAGTATGCACTGGAATGGTGTAAGGCCTGTGGTGTTCTGACGGAGGGAATTTTGTGCATACTCGGCCCACGGGAGGAAATGACTCCAGCTGTACTGGTCTTCCTGGCAGTATGCCCGGAGGTACCGTCCGAGTTCTTGGATATTCCGCTCAGTCTGGCCATTCATCTGTGGATGATACCCAGAAGACAAGCTTACTGTGACTCCAAGCAGGCGGAAGAAGGCTTTCCATGCGTGGGAAATTAATTGTGGACCACGATCCGACACAATGTCCTCTGGTACTCCGAAGTTTCTGAATATGTTGTGAAATAGGTGCTCAGCTGTTTCTAGGGCCGTTGGCAATCCACGGAGGGGAATTAGTTTGCATGCCTTCGAAAAGTGGTCCACGACTACAAGGATGCAGGTGTTTCCTTCGGATTCTGGGAGGTCGCTCACAAAGTCAATTCCAATGTGTGACCAGGGTCTACGAGGAATGGGGAGAGGTACGAGCTTGCCCACAGGTAGGTGACGAGGAGTTGAAGACATGGCACAGACTGAGCAACTACCGAGTTTGGAGAAGCGAGAGGGTCCGTTGGCTTCCTGGATGTCCAGAACCCGGTACAGAGTGAACTGAGCCCAGAAGGGATTGCCGTTGGGAAGATGGGACGTAAGTCTTCCCTTCTGGGCCTCCCAGCAGAGCAGGTTCTGTGAGGGTGGCGGCTCTGATGTCTTTGTCCAGGTTCCAAATGATGGGGTTGACTATAAGGGCTGGAGGGAGAATTGGTTCCGGATCTGTGGGGGAGTCAGGCGAGTGGAGACGGGATAGGGCGTCCGCCTTGCAGTTACGATTCCCAGGGCGGTAGGTGATGGTGAAATTAACCCTGGTGAAGAACAGGGCCCAGCGGGCCTGTCTGGGGTTAAGCCTTTTGCTTCTCAGAGGTATTGGAGGTTTTTGTGATCGGTGATAATGATGAAGGGATGGTTGGCTCCCTCCAGCCAATGCCGCCACTCCTCTAGGGCCAGTTTGATGGCTAATAACTCCCTGTTACCGATGTCGTAATTTTGCTCCGCTGGGGTCAGTTTCTTGGAATAATAAACGCAAGGCTGGAGGCGTGGAGGCTCACCATACTGCTGGGACAGCACGGCCCTGACCCCTGTGGTGGAGGCGTCTACTCAGGATAACGAAGGATGGGGGCCGTGCTGAATGCGGTCTTGAGGCACTTGAATGCTTCATGGGCGCTGGAATCAAAGGACAGGGACTTGGGCTTTCCCCTGAGCAGGGTGGTGAGCGGGGCTGTGAGCAGACTGAAGTTCTTGATGAACCGGCGATAGAAATTGGCAAATCCAAGGAATCTCTGAAGTTCCTTAACAGACTGAGGGGTCGGCCATTCGGTGACTGCAGTTACCTTCCCCTGGTCCATCTGGATTCCCTCCTCTCCAATGATGTACCCGAGGAACTGCACCGTGGGATGATGAAATTCGCATTTCTCTAGCTTAAGGTATAGATGGTGTTGCCTGAGTCTCTGGAGGACCTGCGCAACATGATGGCGATGGTCGGCCAGGTTCCGGGAGTAGATCAGGATGTCATCGATATAGACTATAACAAAGTGATTGAGGAACTCCCAGAACACCTCGTTCATAAATTCTTGGAATACTGAAGGGGTGTTAGCAAGGCCATACGGCATCACGAGGTATTCATAGTGACCGGAGGGAGTAATGAATGCCGTCTTCCACTCGTTGCCCTCCCGGATACGAACGAGGTTGTATGCGCTACGCAGGTCCAGCTTAGAGAAGATGCGGGCCCCACGGAGTTCCGCGAGCGGCCGGGACCAGGGGAAGTAGTTAGGGGAGCTTGACTGTCTGGGAATTCAGAGCTCGATAATCAATACATGGCCTCAAGCTCCTGTCCTTCTTACCCACGAAGAAGAAGCTTGACGCCGCTGGAGAACTGGATGGCCGGATGTACCCCTGTTTAAGAGCCTCCTTGATGTACTCCTCCATAGCCTTGCGCTCCAGGACGGACAGCGGATATACTCTACCCTTGGTAAGTTTAAATCCAGGCAGCAGATCTATGGCACAGTCCCATGGACGATGAGGTGGTAACTGCGTGGCTGCCTGTTTGCTGAAGACATCCTGGAACGCCCTATAATCAGATAGGATCGTGGGAGTCTTGTCAGACTTGGGACTCTCAATCAGCGTGGAGGCGACCTGAGCATCGGGTGACTTGAGGAGAGGTCGTGGAATTTCCTTGAGACGGTGTTGCTGACACCATTCGCTCTAGCAAATTACCTCACTTGATTCCCATCTGATTTGTGGTGAGTGGAGTATAAGCCAGGGGCGTCCCAGGATGATATCCACCGTGGGCCCCTCCAGTACCAGAAATTTGATCTCCTCCTCGTGTAGATTTCCGATCTTGAGTTTCATCAGAGGATCCTCGAACCTCACATGCCCACGTCCTAACGGCTTTCCATTGATGGTTTCGACTCGGAGCTCCCGGGCACGCCGTTGAAGGGATAGGCATAGACGACTTGCGAGGTCTTGGGAGATGAAGTTGCCCGAGGAGCCCGAGTCGACCAGGGCAGAGGCTGAAACGGATTGGGCTGGAGTGAATAGTTGCACCGTAATCACAGAAAGCTTGGAGATTAAAGGATCTATTTGAAGTGTACTCAACACTGGACGTGGGGGTCTGATGGGGCATGATCGGATGAAATGATCTGCTGAAGCACAGTACAGGCACAGGCATGATGTCAATCGGCGTACACGCTCTCAGCTGTTGAGACGAGCTGTGTCTACTTGCATGGGTTCTGGTACTGGAGGACTGGTGGCGGGTGAGACTGGCTGGTGAGCGGCTTCGGAAGTGTGGCAGGCTGATAGGCGTTGGGAGATTCGGTTAGCTCTTTGCATAAAACCTTCCAATCCCAGAGAATCATCATATATCGCCATCTGCATACGGATAGTAGTTTCCAATCCTTGTCGAAATGCGCTGATGAGCGCAGCCTCGTTCCACCCACTAGAAGCCGCCAGAGTGCGGAACTGCAGTGTGTACTCGTGAATAGAGGAAGTACCCTGACGCAGGCGCAGAAGCTTGTCCGACACCGAGAGCGCTCCGGTAGAAGATCCAAACACCTCCTTGAAATGACGAGTAAATGCTTCATAGGAATTGATTATGGCAGTATTGACGTCCCATATGGCTCTAGCCCATATCAACACTCGACCGGAGAGAAGGGAGATTAAAAAGGCTACCTTGGAGCGCTCGGTGGGAAATTTTTGTGGTTGTATAACGCCATCTGTAGAAGGAAGCCACCACACTCAGCCAAGTCACCCGCATAGGCAGCCGGCAACGCCATGGGACTGGAAACCACAGGTGAGTAAATGACAAGATGGTTTATTGACAGGAATGGGAAAGGGATCTTGGTGAGAGTGTCTTGGGTGAGTATCTTGGTGATAGAGAATGTCCAATGAGCCTTAGTGGAGAGTTGACAGAATCCTCTGTTTACAGGGTGACTGAAGATCGGGAACCAGGAGACTTGGGAATCCGTCACAGAGAATCGTAGGAGCAACTGGGGTGAAAGTCTGCGAGACAACAGGTAAGTAAACATACAGGTAAGTAATCATAGAGTCAGGTTACTGTTCTGGTGGTGAACCGTAGACCGGACGATGAGTGTCAGAGAGAGTGGGTATTAATGGGAGTGCTGATGAGGGTAGCAGGTGCGGGTGATTAGAACTCAGGTGATTGTGATCTGGTGATTGCTGTTGACGGCAGTGACTGTGACTCTCTGACAATGACTTAGTATCTCATAATGATAAACTTTCTCATAATTATGAGTTAATATGTCATTTTTTGGTCACACTTTATTTTAAGGTTCTCAATTCTCATTCTCGCCATTAACAAACCATTAACTACAACTTTTGCCTCAACAAACTCCTAATTTGATGCTTATTAATAGTTCGTAAGGTAGTTATTAAGTTTAGGTAGGATTATGGAAGGATTATGCAGAATATGGTCATGCAGAATATGTGCTTTATAAGTACTAATAAACAGATAATATGTGAATAATAAGCATGCTAATAAGCAACTAGTTAATAGTGAGAATTACTCCCTATTCTAAAGTGGTACCATTTTTTCATAATTATTGGTTTCTTTTTTTTTTTTTTTTTTTTGAGATACTAAGTCATTATTTTGAGAAAGTTTCTTATAGAATCACATAATTTTTACTCAATCAATAGCTTACAGTGCAAATATGAGAGATGTGCAGGGGAAAAGGCTCTACCACCATTGTTTTCCGCTATCGATAACAACTGCAACAACCACACAACATTAAAAATAACTCAAATGAAATGAACTCTCTCATGCACATGAATTTGGAGAAGCATATGCTGTATTACATACGATACTTTCTCATAATGTGATGGGGACAAAGTCAGCTATAGCAAATGTGGTGGGGACATGACACTTATGGATCATGAATGCAAGAATCCCACACATGCAGTATCTGTTCACAGACACACAATAATATAGCTGATCTTTTCAACATGTTTTTTTGTCGTATACCTTACTTGCCTGAGAGGAGCAAAAATAAGCATTTCTTTTGCAATTACAAAGACTGAGTCTTCTGTTTGAAACAAAAATGCAAATTACTGTTTTTGCAGTTTCCTCTCTTTGAATATTCGTGTCATCTTTTCATCCACTTCAGAAGCTTTTCATTACACAAATTAAATGAAGCAAAGGAATTATGTTTGCTCATGAATTGTCACTAGACGTCCAAATGGAAATTCTTCAATCTTTTATACACACCAATGTCAAACTGCTGAACAGAACAGGTGTACATATGTATGCTGAGGTGTGACGTCTTCACACACACATCCATTTCTGAGTATAGCAGATACATCACAGAAATTGATCAAATACAACAGCTGAAGCCAGCTAATACCAGATTAAACACAACAAAATAATTGCTTTCCACTGGCAGCAGCACTGAAATCTCTGCAGCTGATGGAGGTAAAGATGGAAAGTGATAAATAACCTACAATATCATCTCATCTTCAGAATTCCAGGCCAAAATCAAGCCACTGCAGCCAAATGCAAAACAGACTCAATATTACACCACATAATCACGTATGCTACATCGCACAGTCCTCAGAGGAAGTTCTCAGCTGTTAACAAACTGTTAATGTGGTGCCTTTAGTGAAAAATGTGTTAATTACTGTATAAACTGCCTGCTAATTGAGGATCATGCATGTAGAACATTGCATGCTTTTTATGTTGCAATACAGAAATGTTGTGTTATTGTTATTATAAGAGCTTTAATGTTATTTTTATGTTTCCCAGATGACTCTCTAGTTCCACTGAGATAAGATACCTTTGCTAACATTGGGATTGTTTGGAAGGATACAGGTTTTTCTTTCTTTTCTTTTTTTATGCTCTTTAATCCTGTAAAGCCTGACATGTGAAACAATATGGAATAGTTTAAAAAAAAATCTTTACACAAAATCTAGACCAAAAAAAAAGAATTATTTTTGTTCAGTATCACATTTTGTGGCCCAGTACTGCAAAACCAGTCATAACTTTCCAATTAAGATTTCCAATGATGTATGGTTTGTTAGGATTGGACAATATTTGGCCGAGATACAACTATTTGAAAATCTGGATTCTGAGGGTGCAAAAAAAAAATCAAAATATTGAGAAAATTGCCTTTAAAGTTGTCCAAATTAGTCCTTTACTCATCAGAAATTACATTTTAAAATATTTACAGTAGGAAATTTACTAAATATCTTCATGGAACATGACATTTACTTAATATCCTAATGATTTTTGGCATAAAAGAAAAATCAATAATTTTGTATGATATAGGAGAATATGGAGCTCAAACTCAACACCTCAACTTTACATCTGACACAATCTGAGCAAAAATATGCTGTTTGGTGCATATTTATATGGCCAAAATGTAAGATATAATGGAAAAACTTTGGCTTG
The DNA here is from genome assembly GCF_012432095.1 of Onychostoma macrolepis. Classification (NCBI taxonomy): domain Eukaryota; kingdom Metazoa; phylum Chordata; class Actinopteri; order Cypriniformes; family Cyprinidae; genus Onychostoma; species Onychostoma macrolepis. The sequence goes on along the minus strand of NC_081157.1, from coordinate 19,545,651 downwards.
GCCTGTAATCAGTATAGCAACACCAGGATGACCAATGGATCCGACATGAATCGTCCTTGCAGATTTAGATTATAATACTTCACTCCAACAGCTGCTGCTTCAAACTCTCTCCAGAGGGCCGTGTTTTATGGAAACTAGAATGACCGACTCGTGTCGATGTCTGTTATCCACAAGGACATGCTGAGATGCTATTAAAGCTAATGGTTCCATGTTGGGTCTTTATACAATCATCTTCTGTGTGTTATTAATAAGGCTTATGTTATCCCAATGTAAGAAGCATAATTTATCATTAATAGAGCATTCAGAGCTCTACAAGCATCGTATGACCTTCAAACACCATGAAAACTGATATTCAGTGGTGGAGGAAGGAAATTAATGGTGACGGACACACTGTTGTCATTTAGTGTTGGAAGGAAATAGCAAACAAGCTATTGTTGGGATGCTGGTATCTGTCAGTCAGAAGAGTAAAGCAGATTAGGTTCAGGGAAGGGCGTTAGTCACATGTTAGCATCAACACTTTGACGGACAGCAGCAGTATGAGGGTCATAGTGTCCTGATAAGATGCTGCCGTGTGTAAAGTCCAACCCGCGCCTATTAAAAACCAGAGCTGGTGAATGTGCTGACAATGGAGCCATCAGTCAGCGATCGCTGGCTCTGATTATTTCACGGGCTCATGGGAAAAAACAAAAACAAAACAAACACAGATAAAATAAAGCCGTGTTGTCTTCTGACTAGACACGCTTCAGCCAGACTTCAAGATCAGCACTTTCCTTTGTCTGCTCATGCTGAGGGTCATTTGCATAATTATGCTGTCTTCCAATCAAATTGCAGAGTTAGTGTTTAGGGTTGTATTTCAAGAAACTATACCTTCATGTGAGCACATTTGGGTGATGTTTATAAGCATGTCGCTTGTATTTCTTGTGAAGAACTGAAGATTAACTCACTGGAAAATGTTTTTGCTCAGAGTTTGCTCTTTATGTTTGAGTTATGTTTCAAAAAATTATCAACAGTGAGATGTTTCTCTTAAAATTAAAATAAGTGAGAGTAAGAACAATATAAAATGGATGTAGATCGCAAAGACAAAATAATTTAATCTTGGGTTCATATTAAAATATATAACTTCTTGGCCAATCTGAGTGCAGCGTGAATCACTGTAGAGAATCAAAGTGAGATTCAGAATTCAAGAAAACCCATACAGCAAATTCAATAAATAAATACATTTTAAGATGTGCACTATATCGGGAAAATATATTATTAATACCTAAAAATATATATTTATATCAGTGTTATTATGGTATAATTTCTATGAACCATAAATCATTTTCACCATCAAGATTTACATAAATGTTAACAAAAACTATTCGATTTTTGTTAATATCTTGAATTAGATATTATTTAAATATTTTCTGTATTGTTTAGAGATCTATATATTTTTATTTCATTCTTTCGTTATTTTAGTACATACATTTAAACTAGAAGAAATGTTGCCTTGGAGACTAGCTGTTTTTCAATAATGTATTTTATTTTTTAATAATGTATTTTATTTCAGTTAAAATGTTTTTAATGATTTCAGTTTTAGTCAACTATAATAACCCTGATTTATATAAATGTGGTTCAAATATATTTGAGTTATTTCCTGATATATTTTTGTATATTTTAAAATGAGAACTAAAGCTAATAAATGTTTAATATAAGAACTAAAAATGTTTTGATTGATTTAAAAAAAAAAAAAAAAAAAAAAAAAAATTTAAATCTTTAATTTCATACACATTTTGAAATGTTTAAACAATATACATTCTGAATTTGGAAAATATTTTAGCCATGCTGTTCCCAACATATAAATGATTTCAAATATATTTGACCCAGAAAAAAAAACTTATTTTTCCTTATGGAAATTAAGAATTAAACATGCACATGTCCACAACTGGGTGTGTATTAATGAGTGTGCCTCTGGAAAAACTCCTACATCTGGTGTTTACACAGAGCAGTTCTCAGAGCAGACCAGCATCATATCGTGTTTTATCAGTGCTTGACGTGAATGATGACGGCGTTTTTTCAGGGGCTCTGTCAGAGAGAGCTCAAGGCAAGTGCACCCAACAATAAGCAAAAACAAGAAGACTCTATGCCCTATACCCCCACGAGCTCACACAATCTCCCTTTATATGCCAGCTTGCTAAATGAGAAAAGCCATGGAGACAGGAAGTAGCCTCAGGTGCATCTCGCAGGCATCCCAAAGTGCTAATTACACTTCAAAGCAGAGGATATTGTCCTTCTGCAGCCACTGCGACAGGTAAATGCAGGGGTCTTCTTTCCATTCAACAATATTTCTTTTCTCTGCATGTCTGATTATTAAAAGAAGTGACATCTGGGGAGCAGTAGAGGGAGATTAGGTGAATCAAGGGAAGACAGACCTCTTCCTTCACAAAAGCACACACTCATTCACATGCACATCATCACTAACTGTTGATTTGATGTTATTAAACAACAATTTACCTGACAGTTTTTTGTCAATCGTCTTTATTGTTTTTGCTCCAGGAATAGACAGAATAGGGAATGAGCCTCTGTACACGAATCAAGGCAAGAAAACTGACCTAAAGCATCTTCATAAATGAAGTGTGTGATGGTATCTGTCATATCAATAGTAGATGTGATGAGGTGAATTGCATGAAACTTGTCAAGGTTGTATTACTCATCAAATCCCAAGAATGAATAATATATAAGAATAATTTTACTTACAGAGAATGGAGCATATTTTTAGTATGGCTATTTTCGAACCACTGCTTCAAGTTTTGTAAATCTTATGTTTCAAATCACTGGTTGAGAGCACACATCAAACTGCCACATGATTTTCAGTAAACAACACTTTAATATGTCACAGCTGTTTCGAAATGTTTAGAAACTTCAATGGTTCACCACTGGGGGGTGAGTTCAGTGAACCCATGAATCGCTGAGATTGCCCCTCAGCGCTAATCAGTGAACCAGTGTCTATAGTTTTAACCTGATTTTGGATCATTTTTATAGAGATTTTTATGAGACTTAAGTTAATTTAGTAGCTATTTAGTTAAAGGATTAGTTCACTCAAAAATGAAAATTATGTCATTAATTACTCACCTCATGTCGTTCCAAATTTTTGTTCATCTTCAGAACACAGACAAAGATATTTTTTATGAAATCCAAGAGCTTTCTGACCATCCATAGACAGCAATGCAACTACCACGTTTAAGACCCAGAAAGGTATTAAGAAAATCGCTAAAATAGTTCATATGACATCAGTGGTTCAACCGTAATTTTATGAAGCTGTACGTTAGTTCTGTTGCTGTCTATACAAGATCAGAAAGCTCTCAGATTTCTTAAAAAAATATCATATAATATAATATTTTTATGCATGTTGTGGTCAGAGTTTTCATTGAATTTTACAAAGTTTTGACCAGCAGATGTACCTCAAAACAGTGAATCATTTTGCATTTTGGAATGCAATTTTTTTTTTGTGCACTGTATTTTTTTATTGAAAATAAAACAAAGGTTTTTGTAGTACAAGGAAATATGATTACAACATGTTTTTTTCCCTGTGTGACATTATATTTTCATGACATTTTACCCTCTATGGAATGCATTTTGTGCATTTAAATTTGGAATATTATTTTAACAAAAATTACTTCTGTCAGCGCCAGTAGCCTCATGGTTAGCAAGCTGACATACAGTGCACCTGTGCTCATGGTGATATGAGTCTTGAGGTCCTTTGTCGGTCCTGCTCCCCTCTCTTCATCCAATGCTTTCCTATCTCCCTTCTACTGTCCTGTCTCAATAAAGCTATAAAAAAACCATATATATATATATATATATATATATATATATATATATATAGAAATACTTTTTTCTGAAACTGTATACATTTATTTTATTCATTTTTGAACAAATAATTGAATATATTACATAAAGACAATTCATTCTCAAAAAAAGAAAGAAAGAAAGATTTATTTATTAATTTGGTAATACTTTAGAATAGGGAACACTTAGTAACTATTAACTACAACTTTTCCCCCAATAAATTCATAATTTGCTGCTTATTAATAGTTAGTGTGGTAGTTGTTAAGTTTAGGTATTGGGTAGGATTAGGGATGTAGAATAAGGTCATGTAGAATAAGGCATTAACATGTGCTTAATTACCACTAATAAATGGCTAATATTCTAGTAATATGCATGCAAATAAGCAACTAATTAAGAGACCCTAAAATAAAGTGTTACCATAAATTTTAACAGTTATGGTTTTGGGGAGAAGACTTTAAGTGCAACTAATTAAATCACCTTAGAGGAAAATCAATGCATTTTGTGGCCCAATAGTGGTTGTGCTTAAGACAAATGACTAATATGGGTTGAGTAGTACAAAAGCGAGAAATGGCCTGTATGTGTGAAAGTGACCTTTATGTGTGAAAATGTACCCTGGCAAAATAATGTACCTCCTGTCATGGTAACAAATGGTTCTTGCATGGTAGTTTACCTCTGCCAAATACGTGTGAATATGGTGTTCCCCTTTGGGAACTCACACTGCGTCGGGAAACGCTTTGGGAATGCCCCTGTGTGCCCACGCTCTGAATCACATGTGAAATCAGTCCAACAGAATGGCTAAACTTCACGGGCAGGGTGACGTAGAGACCAGAGAGCTTAAAAGTGCATCCAAAATAAGCAACATTATGTAGCATTTGGACCAATCAGAAACAATTTTTCATTAGATTTAACAAATCAATTAGTCATTAGATTAACAAATAGTCACAGACCCCTCACCCAATACACATACTGGGTGCCAGTATGTCTGTGAATGACTCCAGGCCCCCGGTTCCATGGCAACCAATCTGATAACACTAGTTTTATTGATCTAAGGAATGCGGGCAGAGCAACACTCACTTCATTTCCCCTTAGGAAAGACACATAATGCCCATAAAATAGACTCTTTAATTAATTCATAGCAAAACCTTTCTTTGAATGAACACACATATCCTTCAGGTCATTGTGTATATTATTACTGTTCTTGTATATGTTCTTGTGTATTGTATCCTGTTTTATGCATGTTTATGATAGATCACTAGTTAATATCACCTCACTTATACCATGTTTGGTCTCTATCAATTCGTCTTCGGATGATCTAATTGAGAATGTATATTATATGTTGATACCTATGCAACATGTTAGTGTTCTAAGAATCTTTAATAGTTTGTATAATCAACTTTCAATCTAGTTTATATGCAAATTACCATGCTTGGAGACAAAGAGTCGTAAAATTTCCCTCCAAAAAGTTCAAGACACCATTGGCTCTTTGACAAACGAAAGGAGTGACCTCTAAGGCAGATAAAGCTCTCACATCAGGTTCTTTTAGATCCCAAGAGGATGAGGAGGATGTGAGCTCCTCAGCAACCCTTAAGTTTTTGCGCCAGGCCTTGCGGCCTTGACTTTCCATTCAACAAAAGATCCTCGGATCTCAGCAGATCTCTTTCTTAACTCTTTTTCACTTTCTGCCTGGGAAGAAACTCCCAATCACCATCGAGTCAGGAGATCTTTGGAGTTCATCACTCTTAAACCCGGAAGAGCGTGATCGCGAGTCCAAAACCTTGAAACCATCAAGATTTTCATCAGAGACTGCATCCGGACACTCGTCAACGACAAAGGCAATGCAAGTATCATACATTTAACTAAACGAAACAGAGGTTTAGTATAAGCTATAGACCCCATTATAAACGGCGCTGATGGTTTTACTCAGGTGGTTAACTGACTCTTTCCATAACTGCATTCTCAGGTTTCTCTAATGGCTTCATTCATCCACTTTAGCTCCCCTTTGTATGTACGCGTGAGTGTATGTTTATTTGTTTGTTTGTTTGTTTAGATTAGTTATGTGTGTTAGCGTTTAGTTAAAAAAAGTTGTGTGCACAAATTACATGAGTTTCTGGTTCTGCCTTGCAAATTAGTCTCTTTACGATTTTGACCCTCGCTACATGCTCTAATGCACTAATAGGAAAGTATTTTCTGTGGCCATGGAAATATCCTTTCTTAGAGTTGATATGAACTTACACTGAATGTTCGCTGGACAAACAGATCAGTTGATGGCAATTTAATTCTGCTAAAGTTATTATCATGCAAAAATTAGTTCATTAAGCCCTCTTCTAGTGATCCCAATGCTCCAAATAGTAATTAAACATATAAAATGATCTTTATTTGTACGTTTTCTGAGAGGAGTCCCTTTATACGCACTTCTAGATGGCTGCTGCTGCTTCTCACCACAAGTTGTAAGCCTATTGTTGCAAAGCGCAACATTCCAGCTTTGTGAATATTCATATCGAATTCACCATGACATGAGTCCAAACCAGTGAAATATTATTTTTAAACCCATGCTGATAAAAACAAAACGATCGATCGCGCTGACTGACATTTGCAAAGCGCGTGCATAAGACTCGTCTTCACTAATGTCTTACATGAACGTTTAGTTAATGGTTGGGGGGAAATCTGATGTGTAACATTATATTTGATCCATGCATTACAGTAGGTCTTAATATACAGTGGGTACGTAAAGTGTTCAGACCCCCTTAAATTTTTCACTCTTTGTTATATTGCAGCCATTTGCTAAAATCATTTAAGTTCATTTTTTTCCTCATTAATGTACACACAGCACCCCATATTGACAGAAAAACACAGAATTGTTGACATTTTTGCAGATTTATTAAAAAAGAAAAAATGAAATATCACATGGTCCTAAGTATTCAGACCCTTTGCTGTGACACTCATATATTTAACTCAGGTGCTGTCCATTTCTTCTGATCATCCTTGAGATGGTTCTACGCCTTCATTTGAGTCCAGCTGTGTTTGATTATACTGATTGGACTTGATTAGGAAAGCCACACACCTGTCTACATAAGACCTTACAGCTCACAGTGCATGTCAGAGCAAATGAGAATCATGAGGTCAAAGGAACTGCCTGAAGAACTCAGAGACAGAATTGTGGCGAGACAGTGATCTGGCCGTCCGGCCAAACTGAGCTATCGGGGGAGAAGAGCCTTGGTGAGAGAGGTAAAGAAGAACCCAAAGATCACTGTGGCTGAGCTCCAGAGATGCAGTCGGGAGATGGGAGAAAGTTGTAGAAAGTCAACCATCACTGCAGCCCTCCACCAGTCGGGGACTGGTTGCAATCAAGGGAAAGATGAAAGTGGCCAAGTACAGGGATATCCTGGACGAAAACCTTCTCCAGAGTGCTCAGGACCTCAGACTGGGCCGAAGGTTTACCTTCCAACAAGACAATGACCCTAAGCACACAGCTAAAATAACGAAGGAGTGGCTTCACAACAACTCCGTGACTGTTCTTGAATGGCCCAGCCAGAGCCCTGACTTAAACCCAATTGAGCACCTCTGGAGAGACCTAAAAATGGCTGTCCACCAACGTTTACCATCCAACATGACAGTTTTTCCGGTCTTTGCGGTTCCTGTCCCGCTGTGGCTGAGGCATGGCGGCGATTGGGATCGCGGGGATTGCATTTGAATCTAGTGCTCTCTCTCAAGGTTCGGAAGCCCGCACTGCGGTCTCTTCCCCTTTCAAGTAATAATAATAATAATAATTTGTTACATTTGATTACATACGATTACAAGTGAGTCTATGCTGCAGCTATCTTCCTCCGAGGTTGATGTTGTTAGCACTGTGATGAGATTGAGGCCTTGCCATCTCAATCTTTTGCATATGAAAAGCATACTGCATTTTAGATTGCTCGTTTCTCCCTGCCCTCGCTTTAATAAGGGGTGGGATTCACACGAATTGTGGTTTGTTTTGGAGCGGAGCACACACAGTCAGCTCTCGTGGGGGCTAGCTGTATTCATTCATAAATTAACCCTAAGTGTACAAGTGAAAATACATTACCTTAGATGTTTAGCTCTGCTCCCGCTGGCGTTTCTTCTTGAGGGAAGCAAGTTTTATGCAATATATTTTACGCAATACCTCTGCATTGCCAAGGTTGCCGTGCATTACGGGTCTGCGGCAATATAATGCCAGGGGGAAACTGTGATCAGACGGGAGGTTCCTTTTTTCCTCTCTCTTTCCCCCAAACGCATGCAAATTAATGCGTTTGCAGGCTGTTATTCACAATTCTTTCATATTGCATCTTATATTATAATCAGACCATGTTGACTTGTTGTCTGGTTTGTTTGACTGCATTTAATTCTGAGGAATTAAATGATGTATATTCTTCTGGTTTTGAGAAGTTACATATATATATTAGATATATTTATATATTATTCAGCACAGGGATCGGAGACGTGCTCCCTTTTCTCCTCTCTCACTCTCTAACACAGCGCTCTCTTGGGATATAAAATTCTCGAGTGAGAGCACAGTGTTTACCTGTCTTCCTCCAAGGAGGTTGATTTCGTCAGCATGTCATTACTAAACTTTTGAGGAGTTGGTGGAGATTGTAACTAAAAGTGTGCCATAGCATTCTATCACAACCTCCATGTCGGGACCTACCGGTTTTTCCGTCTCCACACCGAGGTGTTGAGAGCATGGGTTTAACCATTTTCATTTCAGCTCTTCTGCCCTTATTTTTTTTTCTATTTAGGGGGCTGAATGAGTAGGTTATAGGACGATGTCTAAGGTGGGACAGACCCTTGCGGACTCTGTTCCCAGTTCAGCATCACCCCTAAGGCCGCCGACATTTTCCAATGCTGGACACAGGCTCCAGCCATGTTCCAGCTCCTCATTCGGGGAGCGTGACTTTTCGTACTTGCCCAGAATATCTGGAGTCAACCAAGCCACCCCCGGTGCTTCAGGACACAGCGGTCTACAGCGAGCATATCTCTTTCCACCCGGAAATGTAGTGGTCCTGAGAGGCTTGCTACCACCAAGGTCTTTAGAGCAGTTAGAACGGCCATCTCCTGCCAGTGCTCCGCTTCAGGGCACCGAGCTAGTCACTCTAAATACACCAGAGGCCAGTCTCAAGAGAATGGTTCCCTAAGTAGATCATCTGGCAGCATGGAATCTTCTGCCAAATGTGTCTCATTGGGTTCTGCACACTGTAGAAAGAGGCTACACGATTCAGTTGGGGTCTCGTCCACCTCTATTCAACGGGGTGTTTCCCACTCTGGTGGGCCCCGAGCAGGCTCTGGTCATGGAACAAGAAGTAGGCACTTTCTTGAGGAAGGAGGCCATCGAGGAGGCCATCGACAGAGAGTGCGGGTTCTACAGCCAGTACTTCATCATTCCAAAGAAGGATGGGGGTTACGTTCTAGATCTGCATTTGTTGAACCGCTCAGTCATGCGACTCAAGTTCAAAATGCTCACGATCAAACAGGTTGTGTCTCAAATCAGGTCCGATGACTGGTTTGTGACAATAGATCTGAAAGACGCATACTTCCACATATCCATCTTTCCTCAACACAGGAAGTCTTGAGGTTTGCTTTCGGGGGCAAGGCGTACCAATATCGGGTTCTTCCGTTTGGTCTGGTACTCTCACCCCGTACTTTCACCAAGTCTGTGAATGCTGCTCTGGTGTAGGGGATCTACAATTTATATTACGTGGAGACTTTTATTTTGACTGGTGTTACAGGTGCCACCATTGTGTGTGCGCATGAGAGAAGCAGACGGAAAAAAGCCGCGACGCGCTGAAGAATGTGTTAGTCGTTGGGTAGTTTATGACGGAAAGTTACGTTTAGACCCGTGACAGACATCGGAACTGCGTGATGCTGCTTTAAAGAGTCTGATTGTGCCAACGAATCAGTTATTGAATGTTATTTTCTCCGTGTTTGCACGTGAAGCTGTGCAAAAGGCCTGCTAGTGATTAGCAAGTGATTCGTCAGAGCAGTTGAATATTCTCGTGTTTTCTTTGTGTTTACATTCAGTTTTTGTTTCATTTGTTCAAACGAACTTGAAACGCAGTGAAGAGGATGCGCTGAGTCGTTGGATAGGGCCATGTATTGTTCGTCTTCTCAATACGCCTCCGTCAGCTGGGATTGCGGCCTCGTGAGATCAAACTGCCATCGTCAGGATCTCTGGGACAATCGCTGATAGTCATTGAGTAAAGAGACATTACCCTTCCATCCACAGGATGTCATTCAACACCTCATCCACAAACTAAGAGTGGTGATGTGCACTATTTTTCTCTTTTTCTACTTGACCACTGGTAAGCAAACTGTTGTTTTTTTGCAGTGAGTAATCAGAACTGAACTGAACTTTGTGAACTTTCCTGAAAAGGAGTTCATAGACTTTCTTCTTTGTGCATTGGTGAACTTTTTGATACCAAAGCACAAGAATGGACAGAGTATAACTTTTTCCTTCTTTTTCCTGGATTTCTTTTTTTGAATTGGACTTCAAACTTTTTGAACCGAATTGAAGTGAACCTACTTTGAAATTTCAACGTGAACTTACACTGTGGAACTGTGTGGTTAAAAGGAAACACTGATTGTCATTTTGTTTTTTGAGACTGAATTGAAACTGACACAAGTTTGTTGATTTTGTACTTTTTACTTTTCCCCACTTATTTCATTCAGAGTTGATTGAACTTGTAATTGATTCTCTCTTTTGTAAAAGAAAACAAAACAATTGAAATTCAGTTTACATGAACATTTTATTAGTTAAGTCAAAAGTGTTTGTTGCTTTGAGTCACTTATACTAAGGAGTGGGGGCATCTTACCTGTCCTGTTAGATCTGGGGAGGGTGGGTTTTTGCAGACAGTTACTTTTATTCTGTAAGAGTTTCTGCACACACATGCACTTCAGGAGGCTGCCGTGTACTAAATGAATCCTGAAGCTCACCTCGCCACATTTTGAGAATATCCATATTGCAACTTACAAGTGACACTTGTACAAAGACTAAAAGCATTGGGTGGGGGGACTAGGATCCTGTTTCTCACTCAGTCTTCCTTAGATTAAGTGCAAAGTATCCCCCACAAAGCGGTGGCAAATTCCCCTCCGCCACATATTGGCGTCACGAAAAGGATCAATTCCTGACTCCTGATTTAGTGCACGTTTCTGGTCCTTTTGAGTCGACGCTATGGCTGAACTGGAGGAATTAAAGAGACAGTTTGAAGAGATGCAAAGGCGGTTTGGTGAGCAGACAGGCATGTTAGACCAAGCCAGAGCCGAACAGAGAGAGGCGCTTTCCCTTACTAAAATTGTTATTGAACAACAGGCTGCCACTCAAAGAGCACCATCTACAGTGTACATCCCAAGAGATTGTAAGCTTCCAGAGTTCAGCGAATGTCGTTCCAAGCCTGGTGAGATGAGTATAGAAGAATGGATAAGTTCAATGAAGTCTGCCTTCAAGGTGATGAAAATTCCTGAAGAAGACAGAATTGAGTTTGTTAAACAGTATTTAAAAGATGAGGCTAAGATGACAGTCAAATTCATGCTCAATGGAAAGGAGAAGTCAGCTTCCCATTGGAAGCAGACTGAAAGAGTTTTATGACCATAAACAAATGCCTGGAGGAACCATTCGTTCTTATGCTTATGACTTGCAGGAGAAGCTGAGTATCATCCAGAGCCGGGAGCCATCTAGAGTTCCTGATGCTGATGGCGTATTGAAGGAACAGCTTGTGTTAGGCCTCAAAGATGATTCACTACGGCGTGAAATGAAGAGGAGAGTTAAAGCTGAGAAGGACCTGACAATCATCCAGCTTATGCAGGAAGCTATTACCTGGTCGGAAGAGGAGGAGGTGCAAGTTCCAAGCAATCGGAGTACCAACCAGTACTCGTTCACGTGGTGTTGTTCATGCTACCACTGCAACAGAGAGCTCTTCAGCCCCTCTCATCCTGGAGTCGCTTCAAGAAGCTATTCAACAGATAGCTGCCCAACAAGTAGAACTGTTTCAGATGGTAAACAGCAGAGAAAAAGTGAAACCTCTTGCGAAGGAAAGCAAGACAAAAAGAGCACCTTTAAAAGATAGTGAAGATACATCTGCTAAACGTGTGGTAAGCCAGGGCACACAAGCCGATGTTGTCTTCAGAGCAGAGAAAACTCTAGTTGAATGCACACGGCAGAGATGGAAAAGACAGCTGACCGAGACACTTCAGTGCTAGAGAGCCCAGGTCCATCAATTATTAGAAGTCATACTACAGATTGTAATACAGAGAATGTCTCTAAGACCCTTTGTGAAAGTGCTTTCGGAGATTGCCTGACCATTGAAGTGAAAATCGCTGGTATCCTTACTATCTCTATCTTGGACACAGGGTCAGAAGTGACTACTATCACTGAGTCACATTTTAAGAATCACTTTGGAGAAGTTGTGCTGTCGTCTGCCAACTGGGTACGACTTACAGCAGCAAATGGCCTAGACATTCCCATCATAGGATGTCTGGAAGCAGACGTAGAGTGTATGGGGAAGACGTTGCATGGAAAGTGCGTGTTTGTGATCAAAGAGAGTGAATCCAACGCGACATAGTTGAAAGGATTGCCGGGCATTGTTGGGATGAATGTGTTGAGCGATCTTAAGGATCTATTCATGACCACTGAAGACATGAAGAAGATGGACAGTTATAGTCATGGTTTCAAGGAGGCCAAGGTCCAGCGAGTGTTGGCTAACATTAAGATGCAGACTGAGGCACTGAGCTGTAGTGACAAGATTGGCTTTGTGAAGGTTGCTGGGAAGCAAACAATCACTATTCCTCCATTCAGTGAACATGTCTTGGAAGGCCGCTGCAGAATACCACCAAAAATGTGTTGTCAAGTGTTGGTGGAGGCCTCGTCAAACGTCAGCTTGCCTAAGAGTGTTCTGATCGCTAATGTGCTCGCCAAGACAGCCGATAGTGAAGTCCCAATCAGAGTGTTGAATTCTAGTGAAAAGCCCGTAAAACTCCCACCACAATGTAGGATCGCTGCGCTGTCCAAGCCACAGGAAGTTATGCCAAAAGAGCTTGTCGAGTTTGAGGAGAAGGAGGGTGCTTTGCATGTTAAGGCTGTGCAGAGACGTCAGATGTGTAAGGATCCACCCGCTAGTCCAAACAACGGAATCCAGCAGCCTGGTCGAAGGTTTAATGCATGTTCGGTCTTTACTTGCGCTTCTGAATTTATCAGGATCTAGTTTCAATTTTAGTCTAACTCCGTGCTTGATCTGACTCCAATTTCAAGTGATCATTAAACTTAGACAATATTTATAATTAAACTGATCACAGATATCGATTGTACATTAACTTAGATATTTGATTATTCCGAAAATCCCATACTTTCAATTCTTCGTTCATTAGGGACTAGGTATCGCATAGGAATTACACTTCGGACGGGTTTTTTTGAATCCACGGACACAAACTCGTCAGTTCCGAACTTACTCAGAGGGTGCAGAGCGGTTATAATACCTTTAAGTGAGCTGCACCTGCATACTCATAACAAAAAGTGTATTTTTTCCTATAACCACAAGAGCTACACCGTGTTAAGCCAGCGACAGTCACAAATCCAAAGTCTCCTTCATGGTGCTCCACATGGCTCATCCATTAGTGCTTTGGTGTGATCTGTCCTGAACGCAGATTTGCGGAAATACCCCTACCATTAATCTACTAGGAAAAATTATTTCAGAAGAGATCAGAATAAGTCAAATATAACAATTTATTATTAGTCAGGTAAACGTATCGTGCCAATTACATAATAAAACAATAAGAAGCCAATTCAAAAATAAGAAAATACATAACAACAGTTGTTCAAAGATGAATCTAAGAATAAAATGTTTACCTGGCTTCAGGAAGAAGATACATAGTATGGAACATGCTAAATGGAATGCTAAATTTCTCCAAACTTAAAGAAACCAAATTATCTAAATCTTGGATGGCCTGAGGGTCAGTACATTTCATTTTTGGGGGAACTATTCAATTAATGTATTGTTTTCTTCTTGAACGTCATTGAATGTGTGAACCTTATTCAGGACAGTACTTATCATACATTAAAATTATTGGTATCTTGCATATTGCGTATCTTGTCTCCTGCTCAGATTGAGTCAATCCTCACAGCTGTGAAGAGAGTGAGAGAATGCTAGTCACTCATTGTCAGACAGTTTCAGAGACTGTTGGGTCTGATGGCAGCTGTGTCCAACGTGATACCTTCTGGCCTGCTGTACATGAGACACTTGTAGTAGTGGCTCAGGACCAGAGGGTTCTCCCCGAGGGGCAACCTGCTTTGCATGATCAAGGTCATGCGGCCATGCTTACGTGCCTTAGACATGTGGAGGAACCTTGGTTCCTGTCACAAGGCCCAATGCTGGGGGATCCTTGTCGTCGCATACGTTAATGACGGATGCATCCCTCACGGGCTGGGGAGTGGGTCATGAGTGGCTGCTCTGCCCAGGGTCTATGGGGGAGGTCACCATCTCATGTGGCACATGAATTGCCGGCTCTGAAACACTTTCTCCCAGACCTGAGAGGCCATCATGTGCTGGTTTGCAAGCAGACAACACAGCGGTGGTCTCTTATATCAACAGACAGACATCCTGCCAAGGCAGGGGCTGAGGCCTGGGGAATGGAAGCTCCACACCGAGGTGGTGGAGCAGATTTGGAAGAAGTTTGGGTGAGCCCAGGTGGACTTTTTTGCATCTCAAGAGACCTCACAATGTCCCATGTGGTTCTACCTCACATGGTACAGACGTGGCCGAGGCTTCACATGTACCCTGTGAGCGACTTGCTTCAACTTATAATAAGCTAACGTTGCTTGTTTCTGATGCGCTTTTAAGCTCTCTGGTGTCTACGTCACCCCGCCCGTGACGTTTCGCCATTCCATTGGACTAATTTCACATGTGATTCAGAGTGTGGGCACACAGGGGCGTTCCCAAAGCGTTTTCCGATGCAGCGTCTCATTCCCTCGGGGAACCATGGTTACATACGTAACCTGGGATGTTCTTGTGATACCATGCAGACCAATGAAATTTAACATTTCCAGCCAGTACATTTCTAGCTGCTGTGAATACGGATGTTTTTGGTCCTGAAACACCTTCCTTCATACAGTGAAATGTGCGAATAATGCAGAAAAAAAGTTAAAATCTTAATGTGTCCTAACTCTGACATGTTTTCACTTTATGACAGGAAACAGTGATTAATTATTTGTGCAGTAGAAAACATTTTTGTTCTTAAACCATATTTAATAGCATTGCACTGAAGCATGTTGAGCTGAGGAGCTGCTCAGTATTTTATTTTATTTTTTAATAATTTAGTAGTAAGTTGAAAGTGTGAATTACAGTGGGACTCAGTAATCAGCCTCTGAATTATTGGAGAGCCTCTCAATTATGCATTTTTTTCCTAAGCCATTTAAACTTGCGCTTTAGATGAGACTGGCGAAGAACAGAGATTGTTCAGCTTCAAAAAGGTAAGTGCTCTGCTTTACAACCTGTACTTCCTGTGACAAACTTTCAACTAAACAACAGGCCATCAATTTAACAAGCTGAACAATCAACTCTCCACTTAGACCTGCAATCAACCTCAGAAAAAAATCCATTAGAGAAGCAAATAATGTGGTCAGTTAGAGCTGTAATTACATGGGCGTTAAGGATATGTAAGAGGGGTTAATGAGGAAGGAATTGGAGGGGAGAGAGAGAGTGGAATGTAATGAGCGGGTGCATATGTAAATGAGGGAAATTATGAGTGATCGCACGTCCACTGGCTCATCCTGTATGACAGACGAGAAGAAGAGCACGAGGTGGGCAGTCTGGATCTCTACCACCACCAACTAGCCAGTCATTGGGATTTGGAGAATTGCTGGTTGAAATGAGTCAACCGCCTGTCTGCTTGTCAGTATACAGCAGTTGACTGAATTGCAAATGGTAAACAGGTTAATTTCCCGTTTTACTGTAGCAGCTATTTTATACCATGTCACTGCCATCAGGCTACATTTACATTACACGTTGTACATGCTTTTGCTGTAAAGCTGCTTTGAAATATATTGAGAAACTGCTATAGAAATAAATGTGAACTGAATTGAATGTTTGGTAACACTTTAGTATTGGGACCAATTCTCACTATTAACTAGTTGCTTATTAGCATGTCTATATTAACATATTAGCTGTTTATTAGCTACTTATAAAGCACATATTCTGCATGACCATATTCTACATACCTAATTCTACCAATACCTTAAACTTAAAGATGCAATAGGAGATCTTGGAAAATGCTAACTTTAGCCTGATAGCACTGAAAGCGAACGTCCCACCCTCCCTGCAATCGCCGTCCAAAGCCATGCCCCCTGAATGCACATACGCTCAAAGAGCAGAATACCAGAGACAATATACTAAAATAGGCTACATCAACGGTTTCCAATTACAGTCCTGGCGCCCTCCCCGCTCTGCACATTTCATATCAGGGCTCGCAAAATCGCTAGCCCGACGTCCCGGGGCTATTGTGTTTTCCAGTCGGGCTACCAAAATGTATCACCGCCTGCCCGACGGGCTCCTTAAATACAGATCTCCCGCGGGTCCTTATAAACTCTTGAAGTGAGTTGTATCAAACTTAAGGCCATAAAAAGTTTTAAATACGTTAAATGGTATAAGAAATGTCTTAATTATAATTTCAAGAGGTCTTACAGTTGGGGACGGAAAGACATGAGTCGCGATACGGCAGGATTACCTTAAACTTCAAAAGGCAATGATGTCATTGAATAAATAATGAGCGCTGCACGTTTCAAGTCAAAACGCGGCGCGGATGTCTTTATGTGAATGTATCTGAAGGGAACCGACTGTCCTCAGAAACGTGTGGTTGGCATTTTAAATTTCATTTTACCTATAATTCCTGATAAAGCAGCATTTATGAGCGCAGAGCTGCTTTGTGTACAGCATACCGAGGAAACCACAATATTTCAGCGCTCCTAAAGCGCCACCTCGTGGCAGAGAGTGAATCTGCATTTCCAAATAGCCTTTCTTACTGTTTATGGTCAGATCAATGCAAATATCAACTCATGTTTTTACGCAGCAAACACATAGAGTTGTAAATTAGAAAGAAGTTGATGTGCCTTCTAAAACTCTAAACAATTAAGGCAGTAATATTTATACGTTTTAAATTAACATAATATATGCTAATATATATATATATATATTTATATGCTTGATTGATCCCTTTTCATAAAAACGGTCTATATAGCCTGAAACGCTGTTGTATAAGATTTTTGTTTTTGTGAAAACCTGTATCTGAACTGTAAATCATGTAATTTTATCATGGGTTCGATTCCCAGGGAAAGCAAGAGCTGATAAAATGTAAAAACTGTAACTTGAATGCAATGTAAGTCGCTTTGGATAAAAGCGTCTGCCAAATGCATAAATGTAAATGTAAATGTAAATGTAATTTTATGGCTCAATACTGTATGTTACCATAGACACTATCCAACCCCGCTCATTCTGTGTTCATTTTACTCGTGCAGCTCTTAAAATGGGTCATAAATTGCCTTAAATATATTTTTAAAAATTCTGCAGATACCCTGTAAATAGTGAAATAAAATTCCTTCCGTCATATTTGTTGATATTTGTGTATTGAAAATATATATATATTTTTTTTTGATTGACATTTAAAGTCCTATCTGATTTTCTATATTTAGACTGGAATTGGGAACCGCTTGGCTACATCATGTGTCATTCACCGGTGAGAAAACTTTATAGCACAGTTAGTAAAAGTACAATACCAGGAAGGAAGATTGGGTTGTTGATGTTTGTCTGCCATTCTCGATCTGTCTGCAATAGTGTACGTGAATGCGCTGATGACGTATCCTGTCTGCGCGAACAGGGTGCGCAGAGGTATGCAAATACATACGTTGACAGTCAGGTAGGAAAGCCAATTAAAACGTTCGGTCTACATTTAGACCACTTAACTTAATGATTGCTATCAGGATGTGAAGAGACTTTCAACCAGAATAACAAAAAAAATGTTTCTGAAGGCAATCATCTATTGCACCTTTACCAACTACCTTACTAACTATTAATAAGCAGCAAATTAGGAGTTCATTGAGGCAAAAGTCGCAGTTAATAGTTTGTTAAAGGAACACTCCACTTTTTTTTTGAATCCATTCAGTCGATCTCCTGACAGCTGATAGCTTAGCATAGATCATTGAATCCGATTAGACCAGTAGCATCGCGTTCAAAAATGACCAAAGAGTTTCGATAGTTTTCCTATTTAAAACTTGACTCTTCTGTAGTTATATCGTGTACTAAGACCGGCGGAAAATGAAAAGTTGCGATTTTCAGGCCGATATGATTAGAACTATACTCCCAGTCCGGCGTAATAATCAAGGAACTTTGGCGGCGGCAGGCGCAGTGATATTACGCAGCGCCTGAAAGCAGTCCCCAGCTATATTATAACCAGGTACCTGGCTGGGGACTACTTTCAGGCGCCGCGTAATATCACTGCGCCTGCTGCGCCATGTTACGCAGCAAAGTTCCTTGATTATTACGCCGGAATGAGAGTATAGTTCCTAGCAAAATCGGACTAGAAAATCGCAACTTTTCATTTTCCGCCGGTCTAAGTACACGATATAACTACAGAAGAGTCAAGTTTTAAATAGGAAAACTATCGAAACTCTTTGGTCATTTTTGAACGCGATGCTACTGGTCTAATAGGATTCAATGATCTATGCTAAGCTATGGTAAAAGTGCTATCGCTAGACCCGGAGATCGGCTGAATGGATTCAAAAACGGTAAAACTCAACTTATTAACTCTGGGGGAGTTGGAGAATGAGCCTATTTCCAAAGAAAGTGGAGTATTCCTTTAATAGCAATATCAGTACAGGTGAGTTTTATAGCTACAAGGGTATTTGTGTGTGGAACTTCTCAGGAATAGGGTTCAAACTATGGCTCAAAAGAGATCACCCAGTTCACCCAAAAATATCACTGACCTTTCTTTCTTCTGCAGAACACAAGAAGATTTTTTCAACCGCTCATGTCCATGCAATGAAAGTCAATGGGACCTAAAACAACACTGTATATAAGTAGCACTGAGTAATGACGACACAATTTTTCATTTTTGGTTGCAATATCCCTATCAATGAAAGTAAAATTTGTTCTTGTTCAAAAAAGTGGAGAAAAAAAGTCCTTGGGTCAAACTAAATGTAATATCATATAATATGTTTAATTTTCCATTTATTTTAGATATTGCAATATAAAAATAATAGAGAATGGGCATAAGGGTTGCATATTTAGTCTAAAGAAAGTTTTCACTATAGGGGCTATCTAGTTTGGCACTTTATGTTAATAACAAATTGATAAACAAAAATAAAAAAGTTGTGTGGATTACTTATGTACTTAAGTGTGATGATTTTAGCAGATGTTTGAACTCATTCTGATGGCACCCATTCACTGCAGAGGATCCACTGTCGAGCAAGTGATGTAATGCTTAATTTCTCCAAACATAAAGAAACCAAATTATCTAAATCTTGGATGGCCTGTGTCACGGTGCACACACAGCGGAGAGGAACGAGGACCACGGAGACGAGGATGAACTCAAATGAACAGTCTTTTAATGAAATCCAACAGGGCAAGACAAGGCAGGGGTGAGACATGCAGGAACACAAGGAACGTAACGAGTAGACCAGACGAAAACTAACTGAACAGACAGGAACTTAAATACACAGGATAAAACTAGATAATTAATAACACACAACTGGAACAGAATTAACTAATCAAACTAAACAAGGGTAGGAAAATGACCAAATAAGGAAACAGGAAGAACAAAACACAAGACACAGGGACACAAGACTGACAATACTCCCCCCTCCCGGAAGGCGCGTCTACGCAACTCCTACCATCCAACAGGGAGAGAGGGGGGGGGCAATCTGGAGGCCTCCCCCATGTTTGTCCTGAGGGACCTCCAGATTGCCGGTGGATCGGGGACTCAGGGGGCCAAGGTGGAGCTGGGAGCTCTGTAGGCCATGGCAGGCAGTCTACAGCCGGAACCCTACCACCCCCCAAAAAAAAAAATCCTTGGGGGAACTTATATGGCTGAACTCGGGAACTGGAGCCCTCCGTGGATTAAACACAGGAACAGGAGCCCTCCGTGGGCTAAACACAGGAACAGGAACCCTCTCAGGGCTATCCACAGGAACAGGAGCCCTCTTTGGGCTAGGCTCGGAAGCTGAGGCCCTCTCTGGGCATGACATGAGATCCAAAGCCCTCCTTGGGCTGAATGTGGTGACAGGGGCCCTCTCAGGGTTAACTCAGGAACGGCTTCCATAGAAGCAACAGGAGAAGCTTCCATAGAAGCAACAGGCATCTCTAGTCATGGCCGCGGAGGCCATTCCCAAGCCTCCTGCTTCTCCTGCCACAGACAAGACAAGACCGACAAGACTGATAAAACTGTTCCTATGGACACAACAAGAATTT
Organism: Onychostoma macrolepis; assembly: GCF_012432095.1. Taxonomy (NCBI): domain Eukaryota; kingdom Metazoa; phylum Chordata; class Actinopteri; order Cypriniformes; family Cyprinidae; genus Onychostoma; species Onychostoma macrolepis. The sequence continues at coordinate 19,525,366 of NC_081157.1, read as the reverse complement.
AAAATGTTTTGACAGGCTGGAGCCTGCACTGGACTCTGGTCAGGGGCTGGAGCCTGCACGGGACTCTTGGTCAGGGGCTGGAGTCTGCACTGGACTCTTGGTCAGGACACTGGAGCGAACTTTGGAGCTGAAGTGAGCCACAGCCGGCAGGCTTGACGTCGGAGCGGCCGGCGGGCTTGACTTCAGAATGGTCGGCGGGCTTGGGGGAGCCACAGCCAGCGGGCTTGAGCTAGCAGCGACCCGCGAACTTGACTTTGCAGCGGCCGGTGAACCCGACTGATGAGCGGCCGGCAGGCTTGGGTTAGCCACAGCCGGCGGGCTAGACAAATGAACGGTTGGCAGACTTTACTGATGAGTGGCCGGTACACTTGACTGACGAGCAGCCGGCAGGCTTGGGATAGCCACAGCCGGCGGGCTGGACAGATGAACGGCGGACAGACTTGACGATGATCGACCGGCAGGCTTGAGTCAGCGATCAGTGGTCCAAAGTACTTAACTTCGTAGCGGCCGGCGAACTTGACTGATGAGCGGCCGGCGGGCTTGGGTTAGCCACAGCCAGCGGGCTTGACAGATAAACAGCCGGTGAACTCCCACGTTGAATCTCAGCAGGCTAGAGCGGGATGACGAGTGGCAACTTCCATGCCGCGGGGGAACACAAACAGGAACCAACAAAAACTTTAAAAAAAGGGAAAACAAAACAGTGAAAAAAGGTGCCGCTCACTCTCTGTGTTGGTCTGGTTTTCTGTCACGGTGCACACACAGCGGGGAGGAACGAGGACCACGGAGACGAGGATGAACTCAAATGATCAGTCTTTTATTGAAATCCAACAGGGCAAGACAAGGCAGGGCTGAGACATACAGGAACACAAGGAACGTAACGAGTAGACCAGACGAAAACTAACTGAACAGACAGGAACTTAAATACACAGGATAAAACTAGATAATTAATAACACACAACTGGAACAGAATTAACTAATCAAACTAAACAAGGGCAGGAAAATGACCAAATAAGGAAACAGGAAGAACAAAACACAAGACACAGGGACACAAGACTGACAGCCTGAGGGTGAGTACATTTCATTTTTGGGGGAACTATTCAATTAATGTATTGTTTTCTTCTTGAACACCATTGATTGTGTGAGCCTTATTCAGGACAGTACTTAAAAAACATGCAATTTTTATTATCTTTCTAATTGTATTAAAATTATTAGTATCTTGCATATTCTGCAAGGGGGTGCAAACTTATGAGCAGAACTGTTGTTTATTAAACATATCCAATAATTCTCACTACAAAGAACATGGAGTCCTGCATTTGTGTAAACAGTAAGGTACCATCAGAATACCCTTTCCAGGCTCACAAAAGTATAGCTGTTGAGTTTGGGTTGTGCACTTGTATCACAGACATGCAAAGGGGTGAACACAAACTATATCACAGCTAATTCAATGTTCTACACCGCTGATTTACACTCCAGCGGATCACCTGATGCTTCCTGGAAAGTGTATGTCTTCATAGCACACAAGGGACACTGACCCGAGCTCCAGTGAGCTGGGCAAAGTCTAGCACACAAATCAAACAGCTCTCTAAAGTAATTGAGTCAAGTGCCAGTTTAGGCAAAATGGCTTGAAAATGGCAAGTTCTGTCAGATGGCATCTGGTCCTACGAGCAGAAATGAATCATTTTGATATGTGTGAATTTGTGCGCCTGGGCTTCTGCACACTGATCTGGTGTGTACATAACTTTTCTTTGGTAAAGGGCAGCTAAATATGGATGTGCTGTTCCCCAAACTGCCCATGTCCTGATATACCTCTGCTGGTCCAGCTGTGATCTAATCTCCTGGAATTACAGGGATAACCGAATCCTGTCTGGCCCACCTGAGGCCCTGTAACACACTCCGAAAGACCACAACACAAGACTGGAGACCCAGGACTATACTGACACCTACAGTCAGGCTCTTATTGTCTGAGTAAATTACACTACTATTATTACTAACTGAACATCATGTTATTTTAAACCCACAGACCGTTATAGGTTTGAAACAACATGAGGTTGAATAAATGATGTCAGAATTGTAATTTTGGATGATCGAACCCTTGACGTATATAGTGAAGTTAAGCAGCTCTAATCTATATGTGACCCTGGACCACAAAACCAGTCATAAGGGTAAATTTTTGAAATTGAGAAAAATGAAATTGAGATTTATACATCATGTGAAACCTGAATAAATAAGCTTTCCATTGATGTATGGTTTGTTAGGATCGGACAATATTTGTCTGAGATACAACTATTTGTAATTCTGGAATCTGAGGTTGCAAAAAAATTTTAATATTGAGAAAATCATCTTTAAAGTTGTCCAAATGAAGTTCTTAGCAATGCATATTACAATCAAAAATTACGTTTTGATATATATAAGGTAGGAAATTTACAAAATATCTTCATGGAACATGATCTTCACTTAATATCCTAATGATTTTTGGCATAAAAGAAAAATCAATAATTTTGACCCATACAATGTATTTTTGGCTATTGCTACAAATATACCCCAGCAACTTAAGACTGGTTTTGCGGTCCAGGGTCACATATGATAATTAACAGTGACTGTCACAATTACGTTGATACTAAATGTATGTCATGCATGGCCTCGTGATCACAGACCTAGAATGTGATTACATGAGTGGATAATATACTGGAGCCAATTTGAATCATATGCCTGGTCATTATACAGTATTGTACAGTATGACTGCATTAGTAAGACTGATACTAATTCAGAAACTCATTCAGAAAATAACTAAAATCTGTCTATGATGATCCTAATGGAAGATGTTGTTAAAATTATCTACAGCATGTGTTGTTTTAGGTGAATAAGACCTCATGAGCTGCCTTGGTTTCACATCAGCTGTTTTAGACTCAGTGAAGCATATAACACCATATCTACACTACAAGAGAGTGTTTTGATGCTTTACGCCACCTTCTTACTGTGTATACATATGCTGTATTCCAGTCTGCATGTTATCCCTTCTAAATAGGATGCAAAATTAGAAATTAATTTATCTAATTATCTAATAAACTTTTTGGGCACAACTCATCGGTGAACACCAGGGCTGGACTGGGACATAAAATCGGCCCTGGCATTTTTGGTTCCTGGTGGCCCACCACTATATATATAAGAATCCATTAATAATAATAAATATTTCTTGAGCAGCAAATCAGCATATTAGAATGACTTCTGAATGATCATGTGACACTGAAGACTGGAGTAATGATGCTGAAAATACAGCTTTGATCACAGGAATAAATTACATTTTCTCTCAGAGGAGTTTTGGTTCCTTGCCGCTGTCGCCTCTGGCTTGCTCAGTTGGGGACACTTAATTTCTAGCGATTATCGCCGATTTGATTGCACAGATACTATTTAAACTAAACTGAGCTAGACAATGACATCTCTGAATTCAATAATGAAATGCCTTTAACTGAAAATTGAGTGTTTAATCTTATCATTATACATTACTGACACTCTATCCTCCAATTTGATACTGTTAAGTGCTTTGACACAATCTGTATTGTAAAAGCGCTATATAAATAAAGGTGACTTGACTTGACATTTTAAAATACAGTGAGTACGGAAAGTATTCAGACCCCCTTAAATTTTTCACTCTTTGTTATATTGCAGCCATTTACTAAAATCATTTAAGTTCATTTTTTCCTCATTAATATACACACAGCACCCCATATTGACAGAAAAACACAGAATTGTTGACATTTTTGCAGATTTATTAAAAAAGAAAAACTGAAATATCACATGGTCCTAAGTATTCAGACCCTTTGCTCAGTATTTAGTAGAAGCACCCTTTTGATCTAATACAGCCATGAGTCTTTTTGGGAAAGATGCAACAAGTTTTTCACACCTGGATTTGGAGATCCTCTGCCATTCCTCCTTGCAGATCCTCTCCAGTTCTGTCATGTTGGATGGTAAACGTTGGTGGACAGCCATTTTTAGGTCTCTCCAGAGATGCTCAATTGGGTTTAAGTCAGGGCTCTGGCTGGGCCATTCAAGAACAGTCACGGAGTTGTTGTGAAGCCACTCCTTCGTTATTTTAGCTGTGTGCTTAGGGTCATTGTCTTGTTGGAAGGTAAACCTTCGGCCCAGTCTGAGGTCCTGAGCACTCTGGAGAAGGTTTTTGTCCAGGATATCCCTGTACTTGGCCGCATTCATCTTTCCCTCGATTGCAACCAGTCGTCCTGTCACTGCAGCTGAAAAACACCCCCACAGCATGATGCTGCCACCACCATGCTTCACTGTTGGGACTGTATTGGACAGGTGATGAGCAGTGCCTGGTTTTCTCCACACATACCGCTTAGAATTAAGGCCAAAAAGTTCTATCTTGGTCTCATCAGACCAGAGAATCTTATTTCTCACCATCTTGGAGTCCTTCAGGTGTTTTTTAGGAGAGGCTCACTGAGGAGAGGTTTCCGTCGGGCCACTCTGCCATAAAGCCCCGACTGGTGGAGGGCTGCAGTGATGGTTGACTTGCTACAACTTTCTCCCATCTCCCGACTGCATCTCTGGAGCTCAGCCACAGTGATCTTTGGGTTCTTCTTTACCTCTCTCACCAAAGCTCTTCTCCCCCGATAGCTCAGTTTGGCCGGACGGCCAGCTCTAGGAAGGGTTCTGGTCGTCCCAAACGTCTTCCATTTAAGAATTATGGAAGCCACTGTGCTCTTAGGAACCTTAAGTGCAGCAGAAATATTTTTGTAACCTTGGTCAGATCTGTGCCTTGCCACAATTCTGTCTCTGAGCTCTTCAGGCAGTTCCTTTGACCTCATGATTCTCATTTGCTCTGACATGCACTGTGAGCTGTAAGGTCTTATGAAGACAGGTGTGTGGCTTTCCTAATCAAGTCCAATCAGTATAATCAAACACAGCTGGACACAAATGAAGGTGTAGAACCATCTCAAGGATGATCAGAACAAATGGACAGCACCTGAGTTAAATATATGAGTGTCACAGCAAAGGGTCTGAATACTTAGGACCATGTGATATTTCAGTTTTTCTTTTTTAATAAATCTGCAAAAATGTCAACAATTATGTGTTTTTCTGTCAATATGGTGCTGTGTGTACATTAATGAGGAAAAAATGAACTTAAATGATTTTAGAAAATGGCTGCAATATAACAAAGAGTGAAAAATTTAAGAGGGTCTGAATACTTTCCGTACCCACTGTATGTTCAAATAGAAAGCAGTTATTTTAAATAGTAAAAATGTTTCACAATATTACTGTTTTTGCTGTATTTTGGATCAAATAAATGCAGGCTTGGTGAGCAGAAAAGAATTTTTTAAAAAAACATTCAAAATATTACTGTTCAGTGTAGATGTGTGTAGATATGTATCATTGCATCTAGTTGTTTTGGATAATAAAAAAACTTCAGATCTGACAATATCGTGTCTTTTCGAATTTAAATCTAGATTTATTCGCATTGGCCCATGGAAACCTCTATGAACACACTTGACATGACTTGGCCAAAAAATCGCGGTGGACGAATTTACGTTTTATTAAAAAGTGTTTGCGTATTCTGCACTAATGGCGCGCGCACACAGGATAGATGTCTGCCTCCGTTGCGAGTCCCTATCAAGCACTTTACCGATTCAACTGCTCTCCTCTCCTCCTGCTGCCTGGCTCTTTACGCCACATCACTCACCGCAGAGCAAGCCTGTTCTTGATAAAACTGCAGTGAAAACGTTGGAAAAGCCGATGAGGAAGAAGTTGGGGTGAAGCGTTCTTTATATAGGCGGAGCAAAACACTCCACAGGAGACAAACCAATGGGCCACTGGCTGCTCGTAGTCCCTGCGTGATGGTCCTTGGCAAAAAAAAATTAATTAAAAAATTCTGTCGGCCCCTTCAGTGCGTCGGCCCACCGGGAAAATGCCCGGTATGCCCGATTACCAGTACAACCCTGGTGAACACTCTAGTAAAAAAAAATAAAAAAAATACCAGAATATATAAATATATATATATATATATATGTGATGGGCGGGTGCGAAAATTTATTTTGTAATAAGTATACTACTGTCACGGAACGTGGTTGTAGTAATAGTGCTCCACAAAGGCGTAAACATACAGATTATTGTATTCCAATTCATAAACATCAACTCACATATTCCATTAGTTAACACTAATCCAGGACCAAGAACACAACGAGACTGAAGGCTTATAAAGACCAGGGAAAACAAAGGAGCAAACTAGATGATTAATTAACACAGGTGGAAACTAATAAACTAAATCAAGGAACACAGGAACATGACCAAAAAAGGGCAAACAGGAAACTCAACAGGAACATTTACATATTTATGTGCTTAATAAAAAAAATGCCCTGCAACTGTATACGAAAGAAATGTATTATAAATAAATTATGGCATAGTTGTGTGCCATAAAAAAAAATAAATAAAAAGTATATTAAATGCAGTGGAAATGATTTTTTTGTTTTGTTTTTTGTACTCATTCAATTGGACTTAATACATAGTTATATTTAATTTCATAATTTCAATTTTATTGTCTTTGAAATATGGTTAAAGTGAACTGCCATATGTACTAACAAGGAATTATAGTAAAATTAGGGCTGTCAAAGTTAACACGTTAACGCAAATTCCTTTTAACGGCACTAATTTTATTAACACGAGATTAACACAGCACGCATTTTCTGTTTGACCCGTAGTTGGAGATCTGGAGATGCACAGTGTTGCCAACTTAGCGACTTTGCAGACCCCTTTAGCGACTTTTTTTCCCTTCAAAAAAGTGCTCAAACCTTATTTAATTTCTGAGACTCGCTGGTACTGCCGCGCAGGCGAGAGGTCTTGCTTGCATACCCCCCTCTCCCTCTCTCTCTCTCTCTGGGTCTGCTCTGCTCAGCGAGCGGCGGAGAGGAGCAGCGCTTTCAGTTAAACACAGATATTATGTTAGCACAGCACAGCTATTGTCTTTATCTTATGTGTATTTGATTTAATCAGACGACGGCTCGATTATCAGGATTTTTGTGCAGATTAACATCTTGGAAGGGAGAGCTGGTTATAACCACTATGTAGTCTTAGTGGGTCGCGTTTCAATCACTATTTCATATTCATTCCGTTGTCTGACAACAGAAACAGTAAAATATATCAATGAAAACAGTTTTATTGAGAATTTAGCTGCATCAAAATACAGTATGTGGGCAGAGAGAGGCAAACAAATGTAATAATAAATAATAAATATACATTGTGCATGTTCAGAAAGTGAGCTGCCCTGTCATGCAAAAATGTAAACAGGTTTGTGTAAGTAAATTACTCAGTGCAAAGAAAGAGAAGTAAAGGGAACCTGGCATTTCTTTTTTCATGTGTCTAATAGACATGAACAAGTTCTTTGAAAAACATCTATGACCTTTGAAACATGTCTAGTCTTCATGCTCTATGTTGACTATGGTTTCAATAATTATAAACATACATTTGCATAAAGCATCCATATTTGTCCATGCCCATGTTAATTAGAGTATTAAAAACCTAAAAAGTATTAATTTAAGGTACATTTAGAACAAATAAAAATGTGCGATTAAGTTGCGATTAATCAACTCATGACAATCAAGTTAATCGCGATGAAATATTTTAATCGATTGACAGCCCTAAGTAAAATAAAATGCACTTTAATGTCATCATTTGAAGTCAACACATCAAAATAAGTGTACTTCTTCAAAGCACAACAAAGTTATTAAAACAATGATTTAAAATGTACTTTAAAGTTAAAATTTTAATTTGACATTATTACAAAGCAAAAGTACACTTACTGTAAGTGTGTTGAGAAACTTAGTCATGAAAGTGTCTCTCTAAATAGGGGAGAGCAAATGTTATCTGATTTAATGAAAAACATATACAGGATAAACTATAATATTTTGTCTTATATAACTTTTTCAAATAAAATAATGGTGTTTTTAAGAATTAAAAATAAACAAATTTTGAAGTTTGACAATGACGGCCCTGATCACAGCACACAGCATAGTTCGAAACAATGTGGGTAAATAGATGAAGAAAATATTCAGACATTCAGAAAAACACAGAGATGAACTCAACACTCCCGTCCCTTAAGTTTTTATTTTTTATTTATTTTATTTTTGTTATGCTAGCATGTATTGAAATGTTTAAACCATGTGTTTTACAACTAAACCCTACATTTAAATGGACTTTTTAAAATTACTATTATATTATATGCAAGTACCGTTTTAAGATCTGAAGTGCACATTGTCACATATATGTTCAGTTAGTTTCAGTTTCATGGACTTTTAGTTTGTATTCTTTAGTTCTTGTCTACCTTGATTGATTTTCCCCACTTGTCATTCATTGTCTTAGTTACAGATGTGATTAGTTCTTTAGTTTCAGCTGTTTCATTAATTTATATAAATATGAAATAAGCACACTTCTTTTTCCACAGGGGTAATATTGCATCAAAAAGTAAAATCAGGCTACTTTTTGACCTGTTATCTCTCCATTCCAAACCACCTTGTACCATATAATGCCCACCCTACATTTGTTCCTGAATTCACTCAAAAATTTGTTTCATGACTTTAAATAAAACAAATTTGAAGGTAACATATTTAGCTAGTTGCTAACACAAACACTTCACAACAAAAGGTCAGTGGTAACAAGATATGTACTATTCTTTTCTTTCTCAGAAATCTCCATCACTAATGAAACATATTTTTAGTGTAGAGTATATAGTATAAATTTAGACAGCCATGGTGTAAACCGACTTTCCAAAAGAGGGGGAAAAAAATACAGAGAGATTGATTACGGTGGTCAGAAGAGAGAAGGATGTCAAATTACCATCACTCCCTCAGCCGTTGTATTCAAAACACTCTCGTAGGAGTTATAACTACTGTTTTGAAATTTAATTTCAAAGTTACCGTATATAAAACAAAGTACAGCATCATAGATGTACAGTACATGTTTTATGAAAATATAACAAATGTAGCTAGATTCATGATGTTATAACTCTGGAAACCTGTCCTGTCATCACATGTAATACTAATGCTAGCATATGCTCTCTCAGCAACAAAGCACAAGTCAGTTGACAGTGAATCAGATGTAAAACATCCATCATCTCTGTTTGCTGACCTAGTAAACTCTCACAAAACCTAATTTTGAATTGAAATCAGAGGCTGATACCGTACATGTTTTAGAGTTCTGTACCAGAGAAATGGGTTGATAGTAACTGATAATTCATGTGTACAAGGCAATTTGTGTTAGATGTAGAGGATTGGCCCTAAAATAAAAGAAGCTTTGGATAAAAGTCTCCGTTAAACCTTTATTGGACAGGTTAAAGAATATTTTGAACCTCTGATTTATTAGACAGGGTCACATCAGGAGGAAAAACAGTGATGGTAACCACTGTAAGTGGCCAGGAACTTCTCTGATCAATGGCAGGTGGAATTGCCCACGGGTTGTACATGAGGTCAGCTTCTGAAAGGATGATAAATGCAGACAAAGTAAAGAAGCAGACGAGGGCAAGGAGGAACTTTCAATGTGCTCTCTGTCATAGAACCTAACAAGGACAAAGCCTGTCGCACCCTGAGGCTGGACGGAGGCTTCTCTTCAATCTCTGTCTCTCTCAAGGTGGAAGTTATGGTAATTCTGCTGGACTGTAAAAGATGGACTGATTTGAAGTTTGTTTATCAGGGGTTTAGGGGTGTTGATACAGTACACTGGTCTGAGGGTTGCAAATCCATGACATCACAAAGATTAAAATCAAAGCTAATTATTAATATGACCATATATGGAATTACTATAGCTATTTTGCAGTCAAAGCTTTCTTTTTATGGGAAAAAAGTACAATATGAATTTTTATTATTGATAAAAACCTAAAATGTACTAAAGTGAAAAAAATGCCAAAAAAATGTTTAATTAATTAACATGTCCTTTTCAAGTGTTGTGCATCATTTTAATGTGTTAAAATTGCTAACCCCAAATTATGAACAGTAATTATTTGAACATGTAATTACTGACTCATTTTCATGGGATTATAATAACAATACAGATAATGCAAACAGCTGTAGCTCAGAAAGATAAATAGGAAAGGCATTACATTCATATCCTCCTGCAATACATCATAAAAATAGAGGGATAAATCACGCTTCAAATCATTTGGTGCACTGTTGTTAATAAATCATTGAGTCAAGACTTTAACACAGAGGATTGAGGGCTATACGCTGCCTTGCTGACATCATGTTTACAAACTCAGCCTGTGCCCACATGTGTGTGTGTGCACATGTAACACAACCCTTGCTCAAACTCACCACACAAACAAATACAATTCTTCACGCCTAAGTAAGTCCAAGTGCCATGTAGCATTTAGCCACTTAAATGCTTTGAGGAGCAATGTTTCCATGTCATTTCCTGTTTCCTTCAGCTTGACTACTCTTTGCCACATCTCCGTTCCTCTCAGAGAACACACACACAGAACTTCAGATATATCACGCACATTATTCATTTTTGGACTTTCATACACACACACACACACACACAATGTATAAAATTAATAGCAATGGCTTAAATACTCTTGGTGCAGCACGGCCCTTGTGAAAAGAAGTAGACTGTAAAAAAAAATCCTAAACATAGGTCACAACAACATACTGTATTAGTATGATATTAGTAGTTGATATCATTTTCCTTATTAAGTGTACACTATAAAAAATAATAAAATACTTAAGAATACACTTAAGTGTGAACTGAATGTAATGTTTCGGACACTTAACTACATGTTATTTACAATTAAATGAAAATGTATTATAGTTTAAATGTAAATTAATTACAAATAGTTAAACTTCAGAGTGCCTTTTTAAACCCACTTTAGTAGGACTTAAGTACATATTTACATGTAATTTGATTATTACTTGTTTATTAAGTGATTATTACTGTATTTGAAATTTGGTGAAAATTTCAAAATTTTAATTTTAAAATTTGAAATAAAAAATGTAACATTTTTTAAAATCTTTTTTTATTTGTCATTATTACAAAGTGCACTTAAACGTGTACTTAAGTGTGTTATGAAAGTGTACTTTTTAAGTGCACTTAAGTTGCCTTTATTTAATTAATATTACTATTGCAAGTACAGATTTTTAAGATTTGAATACTACAAGCGCACACTCAATACAATTTTAAGCAGCCTTTTTTTCTCAAGGGTATTTTGGGTAATTTAGTGACTGCTTGAACTAGATTGTAGGCAGTCAGCGAATAAGATGCTGATACACTCCACATAAAAGTGAGTCAGCTGTTTAGTTTTGGTTCTTACTTTAGATAAAGCATGAGCAGTAATTAAATCAAATATTATATTTTCCACGTTTGTTGAGCAGTGTCCTGAGTGTGTTTCCCTCTCTGACTTCAGTGCTATAGCAGCTTTGTGGAGCTGAAGTGTCTTTAATGGCTTGGAACTAACACTTCACAAAGAAACCCAGTTGAGTGCCATCTTTAATTAGATGCTTCATTCCAACAGACATCACTTCAGAGACTGAATCTTTTTCAGTAGTAGTAGTAAACAAGTAAACATTACTTCATACACAAATGAGAAGATAATGATACAGGACCTGACAGTCAGGATCGGAAGGCTGAACTCAAATGATGAGATCATGACTCCTCTGAGGACTCATGCCGGGCTTTGGCGCACATTCGCAGAGGAAAAGGCAAAGAGCATATGATGGTGATCAATATAATGACTCAGTGTTTGCAGAAACGTTCAAAGTCAGATGTCTTCTGCAGTCAGAATCAACTGTGGTGTACTGCTGTACAGTAGATTGAAAGCAATCAGTTTTCACTTCTTTTCTGGTGGAACATTTGTTGTGTTGAGTACTCAAAAATAAAGGTTTTAACCATTTATATGGATTGTGTATATAAAATGAAAGGCCGAGTTCCACTGTCAAACTTCCATTGAAAACAAATGGCACTGATTGAACACTTTTGAATTCCCTTAATAAAACAATTAAGCTACCAGGGTTTTTTATGCTAAAAAAAGGCACAGCTTTTGGAAACTGAGAAATTGGAACCACATTCAATGACATTCTCTTCAAAATGGAGGGAAAAAAGGGGGGATGGGACTCACGCAAGTGCAATGCTATACCGCAGGGGTGGGCAATTAATTTTCCCAAGGGGCCACATGAGAAACTTGGGCGGTTGCAGAGGGCTGGACCAATACACTTAACTCAGTTCTGCCCAATATATTTCATATTTCTTTATTAAATAAAAAAAAAAAAAAAAAACAGTAAATGGAACATTACAGTTCATTACGAGTTCTGCGCGTCCTGCTTTCATTATTTTACAAAAGCAAAGTTTTGTTCTTTTTATGAGTCTACAGAAATAAAATCAGTTTCGAACTTATCAGGAAACAAAGCTGTTGCCTTGAAAATAAAAGCAGTGCAGTTGTATTGCGTACACTTTATTACACCTATTTGCTATCGACATTTAATTCATGAATTAACTCATGCGGGCCGGTCAAGGATAGCCAGAGGGCTGTACAATGCCCAGGTCTGCTATACCGGGTGAGCTACCGAGCAAGTTTACGATGTCAGAAAAGATATAGCCTACAAATGGATACATAATACATATGAAGCTGGTTGTGATACAAATGTCAAAATGTATTTGTACACAAATCATGCACTATGATAAAAGTGTTTTGAGGTCACAACATAAAATTGTGCAATAAACTGCATGAAAATAAGGCTTTATTTATCAATAAACTGCCCCTGTAATCATATTTTGTGTGCGAAAAGAAAAGAAAAAAATGTTGGCAGTTCTCGTTCATTTTACCTGGAAACTGCAGTGAATTGTATGTATAGGTACAATCCAAGGAGACTGGTTTAGAAAATCAGTGCTAAATGCAAGAAATGAACTGCTTGATGTTGCTTACACTTGATGTCAAGTCCTAAAAGCCTTGGTTCCTAAAGCCAAAAAACAGCTGAAAACCATTACTCCAGACCAAATATCCTGGTTTGAAACAATCTGGTTTCAGATTCTAAAAAGGGACATGCTGTGACTGTGTAAACTTATGAACTTTGTCAGATCACCCAACAAGAGCAGGTGCTTCTTACACAAACAGAAAGACACTTAGTGGATGCTTTTATCCAAGATGACTACAGCACACATACAGGACAAACCTCTGGAGGAACCTGAGGTGAAGTGTGTTGCTCAAGTGCACACAATGTTGACAGCTGATGGCCTGCGTTTTAATGGTGATTCTCATGAGCCTGTCAAGAACATGTCCAGGTCATGTTTCAACTGAAAATCAAAACAGAGATATAAGAAATTATATTTTTGCAAAATATGGAATGAAGAAAATTAACCTATTTTAGCGCAATTAAATTGTTTCTATTATTGTGACAGTTTTGCAACTTTACCCCCAATTATAGATATAATTTAAGATATATTCCCTGAAAACACCTCTTATACAGTTCTGATTCTCAAGCAAAACTACCTTCTTTTAAAGATGTTTCAGTGTTTTATAGTGGAAAACAACACACACACACCTACATACATACATACATACATACATAATGTATGTATGTATGTATTATATGTTTTGTATGTATTGTGTATGTATGTATGTATGTATGTATGTATGAGACACACACACACACACACATATATATATATATATATATATATATATAATTATTTAATTAAATTTATATTATGTTAATTTTATTTTAATTCTGTTAATTTCATTTATTTTTAATTTCATTAAATTTTTATTTAATTATATTTGCTTTATGTAATTGTATTTTTATTGAATTTCACTTACTATATATTTAATCATACTTCATTTAATTTTTATTTATTTTTAATTTAATTTCTTTCTTCTACTTATTTACCTAAAATGGTGGTGACAACATTGTCTCATGCTTGGGATCAGCATCCAAAACACTTTTTTTATTTTTTATTCCCCACAGGAGAGGCAAACGGATATTCAACATCTCAGACAGACGGAAAGACAGACACCCAAAAAAGAGACAGAAGGGACGACTCGTGCCACAAACTCATTTAAAAACAAATTAGCTGAGCGGGGGGAGGACTGTAGATAAATGCTCTGGTGTGTCTATCATCTGGAGCTGACCGTATAATACCAGGCAGGCCTTCCGGCTCACTGACTGCGTCTGACTGTAGATTCGATGACTGAAGACTTGCCAAATGGAATAAATTGACTGTGCTCACCATCAACACAATACACAGAAGCAGAGAGAGAACAATAGAGAGATATAATTTCATTCCTATCTGTGATCATCCTATTAAATCTGTACAGGCAAAGAGCAACTTTGTGGCTTTTACAGTGTCTGGAAGTCCACATTGGTCTGACAGCGGTAATGCTGAGGTCACCTGTCAAATGCACTCAGGGCTAAAGCAGGGTGATGGACGCAAGTACCTTCATGTCCTTAGGGACACAAAGACACAAGCACACTCATTCACCAAGAAAGGAAGTCCAAAGTGATCTTTGCAGGAAGTGCTCTGCACAGACAGACTGTGCCCTTACTTACAGGTCAAGAGCTCCCCAACAGGATAAAGCCTCTTTCATGATTTAAAAATATCCAGCAGCTGAAGAGGAAGCAGCACGGTGAATGGGGAGGGTAAATATCAGTGCATTCAGGGGCATATTCTGTATGTTCATTATCACTTTTTTGAGTTTGTTCACCTAAAGATGAATATCCATACATAACCAAGTCCAAATGCTGCAATGAGGGTGAGCTGGAATTTGACCCAGCAAACTACTGCACTTTCTGAGTAAGTCCTGGATATTTTAGTAGACAGAGCACTGTCCTGTAGACATGAACAAGACAGACAAGCCTGACTCAGTGGAAAAACAATCAAAAGCATAATTTCGGTTGGGGCGGGACCACACATGCACACAAATAATGCGATTATTTCCAATAATCAGAGTAAGGACTTAATCGCATTATTATGTTTAAGAGCAAACCTCTTCACTCCCGTTTACATGCAATTTCCACTATTCTTTTTGTTTGCTAAGAATTGTGGTTCATTTTTTTACTGCCATTATTCACATACCCCACAGCACAGCACAAATGATGGACTCAGAAAGAGCGGGTGTGTTACTGGCCGCTGTTTCAATTTATTTACGTCTAATGCAAAACACTTTTGTATGGTATTCCATGCTTTTTCGGCACCATAGAAAAAAAAAAAAAAAAAACTTGCACTTGTCCATTTAATAAATTGTAAACCATTCCAATCTTTTTACAAACATAAAATTATCCCAGGCAACTCATTATATATTCCAAGTGTTCTGAAGGCATACTGTAGGCTTTGCTGAGAAAAAAAATCGAAAATGAAACCTATTATTAAGGGAAAATCTCCAGTCATTGCATTCGTGCATTTATAGAGTACGCGGCAGTTCACGCCGGTGCGCCGAGGAGAAGCACACAAGAGAGTCATTTAGAAACATCAAGATAAATATAATTGTGACTTGAAACACAATACTTTCTGAATATCTCTGTTCTGAGACAGTCAGACAGTCTAGAATGTGCGCAAAGTGCGCTCCCTCATAATCAATAGCTGTCTCTCACTTCAATTCATTGCGATCTCACGACGTTCCGTTAATAAGCTCTGCACTGCACAATGAATCTCTTATTTACATCGTATCTACACTTTGTTATAATGAGATGATCCCCGAACTTGCAGAACTCGCAGCACTTGACAAAAACTCGGCATTTTGATCGGTAAGTGGATTCTAACTTAAACCCTTCTGGTCACTGCGTTCAAGAAATCAGCGCACATGTCTGTGAACGACCTACATTGCTCAACGCTGCAGATATGTTTCGCCAATATCAGATGGGGCCCCCTGATTCCATGGGGCCCTAAGCGGCCGCTTACCTTGCCTATTGGTTAAATCCGCCCCTGCCTGTAGCCCAAGACTGGTTACTCACTGAAGCTAAGCAGGGTTGAGCCTGGTCAGTACCTGGATGGGAGACCTCCTGAGAAAACTAGGTTGCTGCTGGAAGAGGTGCTAGTGAGACCAGCAGGGGGTGCTCACCCTGTGGTCTGTGTGGGTCCTAGTGCCCCAGTATAGTGATGGGGACACTATACTGTAAAAAGCACCGTCCTTCGGATGAGACGTTAAACCAAGGTCCTGACTCTCTGTGGTCATTAAAAATCCCAGGATGTCTTTCGAAAAGAGTAGAGGTGTGACCTCGGCATCCTGGCCAAATTCGCCCATTGGCCTCTGACCATCATGGCCTCCTAACAATCCCCATATCTGCTGATTGGCTTCATCACTCTGTCTCCTCTCCACCAATAAGCTGGTGTGTGGTGGGCGTTCTGGCGCACTATGGCTGCCGTCGCATCATCCAGGTGGATTCTGCACACTGGTGGTGGATGAGGGGACCCACCGTAAAGCGCTTTGAGTGCCTAGAAGTGCTCTTGTTTTAATTACAATAACACATTTAATTGATTTTTATTTTTGTTCACATTTTCATCTCTAATAATGAACCTACAGGATGAGCATATAGACTTATGCATTTATTTTTTTATGAAGAGAACAGATGAACAGAGGCTGTGCGTCACTTTTCATGTTCAACACACATGCAGTGACAACAGAGGCCAACAACAAAACATGCAAGGGCTGGATAAAACAAAAGAACGATTTTCTCTATTTTAACTGATTCTCATTTTTATGAACTAATATAGATTTTTTTTAAATCCCAATCGATGCTGTTTTCAGTTGATGAATGAACAGTGTAGTGCGCCTCCCATCCATTAAATAGCAATAGGCTAAGCTCTGTGCGTTGTTACTTTTGATATGAAACAAAGTCTCACACTCTTAAAAATAAAGGTGATTCAAAAGGTTCTTCAAGCGATGCCATAGAAGAACCATTTCTGGTTCCACAAAGAACCATTCAGTCAAAGGTTTTTTAAAGAACCATCTCTTTCTTAACTTTTTATAATCTGAAGAACCTTCTTTTGTGAAACAGAAAGGTTCTTCAGATGTTAAAGTTTCTTTATGGAACCATTTAGACAAAAAGTTTCTTCTATGGCATTGTGAAACACCTTTATTTTTAAGAGTGCAGATTTAAAATGCTGTCCATTTTATTAGGAAATTCAAGCAATAAATACCGTTTTGGTGCTCTTTAATGTGGCGTGATAGATCGCTGTAGCCACCTCAAATCAAGCGAAGTGGCAATGCAGTGTAAACTGATCATCTTTTTCGTTTTACTAGTGGATACAGTATTTATTATTGAAGACTGTTTTTGTTTAACCCCACTTTGTGCCCGTATCTCCTGTCTCCCATCTGTCAAGGTGTGACAATTACCACACATCATCATCATCAAACTTCAAATTGGTTGCATATATGGGTTATCAGAGGGTTTTTGTGACTTTCTTCACTCATTTTAGAAAGAGAGAAAAACAAAAAGTGCCAGTATATAAAATTTATACTTCGAGCTCCAATTACTTTAATTTGCAAAATGAACATAAAGCAATATACAGGAGGTAAAAGCACTGTAAGAGTGATCTACATTTCACACCCTTATGTGCTGCTGTCAAGGATGTGAATGAGAATTAATGAGATGATTAAACTACTGTGCACAATTGTGACACAAATGACCTTAAAACCTTAATACCTTGGCTCAATAATGTTAATTTAGCAATGCAATGCTTGACCATTTTGCTAAAAGGCAGGTTAATGGGTACTAGCTGCATACACCACTCATTCACACAATCCATAACTAGTTGCCAAAAGCTCTTGCTTAGACTTGAATTTGTTGTTTTACATGTCCACCCACCATATTTTTAATTCACACTTTTTTCACATTTCTAAAAATGGGGCAATAATGCTTGCTATGGTTGATTTCCAGTGTTTTTAGAAGAGAAAAGCAGGAGAAGAAGCAGGATTGGAAGAAGGAATATTCCAATGGCTTTGCACCCTCTCAAGTACTTTTTCAGAAGAAAAACTTGATTGAGAATTGAGAATGAGAATCATTTATTTATCCACACCTGCACAGAAGCACACGTCCTGAAAATAACAGCCTGACTCATATCTGCAGTGGGTTGGAAATATGACGGCCATAATCTCAGCACAGCTCATCTATATCCCTCTAATCTCTGACACAAACTCAAAAAGGTGATGATGTATCCTGGCGCTGCGTTGAAAAAAAATGCTCCTGCTCTTAATGAAGATCCACACTAACTATCAGAGCTGACAAATATAAAGAGCTCGGAGAGATGGGCAGGGAAGCGTATGATTAAAGTGAGGAAGAGAAAAACAAAGAGATGAAACCAGAGAGATGGAGAGATATGATGGCAGCCTGTGGATTTTGTCAGTGAATGAAATGAGAAGTGACACACACTCAGCCCAGTGGCGACTTAATGACTTGCGGTAAGTCAGCTCTGTCTCAATTAATCAAGACGGCTCCTCCACCATCTCTCTCTCTTTCAGTAGCTCCTCAAGACTTGCCTTTGCCTTCTTCTCCAGGATCACAGCCTTGAAAGAATGAGGGCACTAATATATAGAGCCAGCAATGCCGTAGGTGCCCTCACATGATGATACCAACAACTACAGAGGCTAAATGCCCCTGGATAACTAGCCCAAATGGGGACGAGGTCAGCATCATGTCTTCTGGCGTAAAGTTTCTTCTACAAGGCTGCTTTAGGCTGTTGATTGCACTAGAGTAATATAAGTCCTACAAATGTAAATGCCACTTTGAACTTACTCCGATTGGTCTTCAACTAGACAGGCCAGAACATTGAGTAAGTGTTGTGGACTGTGCAGTTTATATTTATATACATTTATAGTTGGACCAAACAAGCCTCCAGATGACTGTGGACTTGTAGAAGGACTTCCTTTAGTAATTGCTATAATTATCTGGAAAAGTATTGGGATCAAGACAGCTAATTGCTAATTAAATAACACTGAGGTCTGAGTGGATGTGTCGTAAATGTAGTCAGATAAAGGCTGTAGTTTGGCAAGAAGTCCCTTCTGAAAGAGAAGTGTGTTTAATTGTATTGAATGTGTACTTGCAGTGTACTTCACATTAAAGTATATCTTTAAAAACTGTACTTGCAGATAATAATATTAATTAAATAAAAGGCCACTTAAGTGAACTTAAAGAGTACACATTAAAATGTTTCTTAACACAGTTCACTGCACTTTGTAATAATGTCAAATTAAAAACTGTACTTTTAATCATTGCTTTAGTTTAAAGTGATGTGTTGACTAGCATACCAAAGTACATGTAAAGTATTAAACATGTATAATAATAAAGCTGCAATTTAATACAATTTAGTACATAAGTCAACACATCAAAATTTGTGTAGTTCTTTAAAGCATGCCAGAAGATTAAAAACACTTATTTAAATGTAAAAATTTTAATTTGACATTATTATAAAGTTACATTTTTTAAAGTGTATTGAGAAACAGTTATAAAAGTTTGCTTTCTTTAAGTCCAACTAAGTGGCCTTTTATTTCATTAAAGGGATAGTTCACCCAAAAATGAGAATTCTGTCATTAATTACTCACCCTCATGTCGTTCCAAAGCCATAAGACCTTCGTCCATCTTCAGAACACAAATTAAGATATTTCTGATGAAATCTGAGAGCTTTCTGACCCTCCAAAGACAGCAACACAAGTAACATGTTCAAGGCCAGAAAGGTAGCAAGGACATAAAATAGTCCATACATTTTCAAGATTTGAAGTACACAACAAGTGCACATTCAATGAAATGTTGCACACTTCTTTTACACAAGGGCATGTGAACTGCTTCTCTGATTAATCAACTTTAATCCACTTTGGTTTAAAAAAAAAAAAAACTAAACATCAAACAACAAAGTATTTATTGGTTGACTTTTTGTATTACACCACCAGACGGTCTAAAATGTCGTAGTAAAGTGGTAAAAATCAGTAGCGGCTCCTGGCCATAAATTTAGGTGGGGCAGATTATTTTGTAAATTTTATAGTCTAATCTCTGAACAAAATTTTGGCAGAGATGTCCTTGCATTATCCTGTGGGTGGCACGCTAATGTTGATTGACAGGCTCGAAGTAATGTTACACAGCATAAAATGCTGTATAATAATTGCCTTAATATAGTATTTATCACCTCCAAATGTTAATTTAGAATGTTACAAGTTGGGGAGCAATTCGGGTGAGGAAAGAAAATCATATGTCTATTCTCAGAATAAACAAAACAAACACAACAGAACCATATAAAGGCTATTCATGTGAGCACATTTAAACTAAAGGATTTAACGTATAGCCTACTTTGAAAAAGAAACAAAAAACACACATGACAACTAGTTACTGACCTGATGCAGACACATCTATCTGAAGCGGATTGATATCGTCTTGGAGCGAGGTTCACGTAAAATAACGTTGATGTGAAAATAAGCAGGATCAGTCTCAAATCTGCCCCGATGGCTCTCAATTAGAGCGCGCTGCAGTTCCCCTTTTCACCACAGATTTACATTGCAAGATTGTGGGGCGCTATTGAGCCCGGAAGGTCTCAGGCACGCTCAACTGCACGACTCAGTTCGGCTCGGTTTGCATTTCCACTGCAGTTTAGTACCGCTTTAGAGTGAGCGGGATTATTCACGTGTCGTTATAGTTGCACCGCCTCTACTGCCGTGACTCCTGAAAAACTTTTTAATTCCGCATCGCTCCATCAAGCTCTTGCTGGATCCGCTCCTCGGCTATCAACGAGAGGAACGTCTGTACTTCCTCAACAGACCACGAAACAGCCATTTTTGGGTTGTTAAAAGAAAGGTGCACTCATTCAAAACAGTTGCGTTCGATCCTTTGCTGGCTGCTGATTTAAATCTAGTGGGTCTGTTGTGTCTCATGCTGCAAGTTCAATGACGCAGGCAGTGACGATTTTCTCTGGCCAATCAGTGATCAGCAGAGTTTACACGTCACGTTTTGGTAACAGTACGGTTCGCTTGGAACCTCAGCCCGAGGTGGTACTTAAAAAAGTACATGGTACCAGGTACTGTACCCAATGGAAAACCCCCCGAAAGCGAGCCTTACTGAACCGTACCGTGCCGTACCATGCAGTGGAAAAGCGCCATTAGTATCATGTATACAGGTGCTGGTCATATAATTAGAATATCATCAAAAAGTTGATTTATTTCACTAATTCCATTCAAAAAGTGAAACTTGTATATTATATTCATTCATTACACACAGACTGATATATTTCAAATGTTTATTTCTTTTAATTTTGATGATTAGAGCTTACAGCTCATGAAAGTCAAAAATCAGTATCTCAAAATATTAGAATATTTACATTTGAGTTTGAATAAATGACCATCCCTACAGTATAAATTCTGGGTATCTCTTGTTCTTTGAAACCACAATAATGGAGAAGACTGCTGACTTGGCAATGATCCAGAAGACGAACATTGACACCCTCCACAAAGAGGGTAAGTCACAGAAGATCATTACTGAAAGGTGTGGCTGTTTACAGAGTGCTGTATCAAAGCATATTAAATGCAAAGTTGACTGGAAGGAAGAATTTGGGTAGGAAGGGAAGGTGCACAAGCAACAGGGATGACCACAAGCTTGAGAATACAGTCAAGCAAAGCCGATTCAAACACTTGGGAGAGCTTCACAAGGAGAGAACTGAAGCTGGAGTCAGTGCATCAAGAGTCACCACGCTCAGACATCTTCAGGAAAAGGGCTACCAAGCCACTTCTGAACCAGAGACAATGTCAGAAGCATCTTACCTGGGCTGTGGAGAAAAAGAACTGGACTGTTGCTCAGTGGTCCAAAGTCCTCTTTTCAGATGAAAGTAAATTTTACATTTCATTTGGAAATCAAGGTCCCAGAGTCTGAAGGAAGAGTGGAGAGGCACAGAATCCATGTTGCTTGAAGTCCAGTGTGAAGTTTCCACAGTCTGTGATGATTTGGGCTGCCATGTCATCTGCTGGTGTTGGTCCACTGTGTTTTCTGAAGTCCACAGTCAACGCAGCCATCTACCAGGAAATTTTAGAGCACTTCATGCTTCCTTCTGCTGACAAGCTTTATGGAGATGCTGATTTCATTTTCCAGCAGGACTTGGCACCTGCCCACACTGCCAAAGGTACCAAAAGCTGGTTCAATGACCATAGTGTTACTGTGCTTGATTGGCCAGCAAACTCGCCTGACCTGGCATTGTCAAGAGGAAGATGAGAGACACCAGACCCAACAATGCAGATGAGCTGAAGGCCACTATCAAAGCAACCTGGGCTCTCATAACACCTGAACAGTGCCACAGACTGATCAACTCCATGCCACGCTGCATTGCTGCAGTAATTCAGGCAAAAGGAGCCCCAACTAAGTATTGAGTGCTGTACATGCTCATACTTTTCATTTTCATACTTTTCAGTTGGCCAAGATTTCTAAAAATCCTTTCTTTGTATTGGTCTTAAGTAATATTCTAATATTTTGAGATACTGATTTTTGACTTTCATGAGCTGTAAGCTCTAATCATCAAAATTAAAAGAAATAAACATTTGAAATATGTCAGTCTGTGTGTAATCAATGAATATAATATACAAGTTTCACTTTTTGAATGGAATTAGTGAAATAAATTAACTTTTTGATGATATTTTAATTATATGACCAGCACCTGTACATGCCTACTAAAGCCATGCGTGGGATTTTAACATACTGCTTACTTTACGACTTAAAATAGTATAGAAAATACGAAAAAATATTTGTTGCAGAATGCTGAATACATTTACAATTTATTATTGATTCAGTTTATATAGAGGTCTATGTTTTGTATGAATATTTGCCCCACTGCCCCACCTTCCCATATAGACGAGCCACGCCAGGTAAAAATACAGTAAAATACAGTACACCCCTGAGGATTCTGGAAGCATGCTAGCTTCCCCTGTGCAAAACATACTTACCGATTCTCATTGAGCACCTCAGAGGTTGTTCTGATCTCATTGCCCAGAAACAGCCTCTAACGCTTACTTTGATGATGAGTGCCAGGATCAGTGTTAGGACAAGGATTTTGATGTTACTTCGCTCCTAGCTGAATTCCTCTCTTGAGGGAAATGAGAAAGATAAACACTTGAACTGTACTAGCTAGATGCTAGATATTATTGACTTGGCCAAGGACGAAAATAGGGTGTATCATAAAAGTTTCCCATTTGAAAGACCAACACTGAATTAGCATGTTGGTCCAATCTGGTTTTTCCAGTGTATTTTGTTGACGGATGACCAGTATGGTTTTTCTGGAGAAGCTGCTGGTCAGAAAAGCGTTTTGTGCGCTGTTTATGCACCCCGGGTGCCTCACATTTTAGCCGCCTGCTGCGCCTCGCATTTTTGCAGGAGCGCTCTGAGCGCCTATAGTTGAAAAAAAAAAAGCAACTCTGAGCAGAAAAGCGCCTGATGTCATTCACGTTTTTTTTTCCATTGTCCAATCAAATGAATGGAGAGGTGGGCCTTCTGTTGCGGTGATGAAAGTTTACCGTTGCAGTGATGCTGACCAGCCATTCTGGTCTTGTCAGCATGTATGTTTTTACTAATCTTTACCACGTCTCCAGTATTTATTTATTTTTTTTCTAATTTCTCTCTCTTTCTGCAAAACAACTTCGATTTAGTTCTTTAATCCTACACTAATCAGCTCACATTTGAATTAACTCCATAGTACCACATCTTCATGCCGGTTCCAGCCAAGCAAACACATCTTGACAGAAAGGGGTTGAAGCAGGTTCATGTTCAGCTCTCAGAGTTATCAGTTGGGGATCAGCCGACTCTCGACTCCAGCCTAATCATCTGTCTGTTTACCACTGCAGAGTGTCAATTAGCTCCACTCACAGGTAAGTCCTCCAACACCATCTGACAAAAAGAAACATCATTGTGCTTGCTCCTACGTGTCCGACTACCACCTTTTCTCCGCTAATCACTTTTATTGAACTGACTGGAAGCACAGAATTATTTCAGTCACTGTACTTTGAGAACCTGCGAGGTGATTTCCTGACTGGTCTGTGGTGCCCTTGCTTAACTAGTTCTTGCCTCCCTTTACCCTTCCTGTTCTTACTTCTCCAAGCTGGCACTGAACCGCCTGGCAATGTTTGGGATGTGTCCAAGTGCACTCCAGATGTAAGCAGCAGATGGGACAGTGGCACCACATCCCATAGGTAAATCAGATCGGGCACAATCAGCACACACTTATGGATGTAAACAAATGCAGCCACAGATGTCCAGTCTTCTCCTTAAACTTTCCTGACCATCCCTTTTTCCAGGTTTCTCAACAAGAGATTGTCTTTGTTTGCCTTTTATTAGCTAAAAAAAAAAAAAAAAAAACAGAAAACAGTTTATTTCCCTGTTGTCCTCCTGAACCAATATGAATTTCGTGCTGTGTTTAGGCCAGTCTATTAGCTGTGACCAGCATAGCTGCACTGTACTGCATATCCTTTCTGGTGAAGCTGGTTGTCCAACAAAGTCTTGCTAATTACAGTGAGGGAAAAATGTCCTGTAGACTGTTGTAGCTTGCTAATCTTTATGAAATAACACAAGGCACTTTCATGAAGGAGGTCTTTGTGTTCTTTAAAGTTAGTTCACCACAAATGTAGCATTCTGTCATCATTTACTCAGAATCCTGTTGTTCCAAAACTATGACTTTTTTTTATTATTCTGCAGAACACAAAATAATATAGTTGAACCATTTTTTTAAAACAGCTTCCCCATACACTTAAAATTAGTGGGGGCCAATACAACATTGGCTTTCATTGTATGGACAAAAATGTAAATTTTTCAAAATATAAAATTGAATAATAAAATGTTTGGCGAATTATTCATTTAGTACAGATTTTAGCTAAGTATTAGTAAACAGAAGTATTGCACAATACTTTGTTATGACCTCAAAACACTTTAACCACAGTGCATGATTTGTAAATGAATGTATATTTTGAAATTTGCATTGCGTAACGCACTCCATATGGCTTTTCTAAAATAGCAAGAAGTTTGCTCAGTTTTGCACTTAAAGGTGGGATATGCATTTTTTTCAAAAACGCTTTAGAAAACTGAGTCGGGCCACTACCAAAACAAACTTGTAGCCAATCAGCAGTAAGGGGCATGTCTACTCATGATGCAAGAGAGATCTCATCAGTGCACATGACGGACATGAGCCGAGCGACGACAGAAAGATAGAGATGGCGGATAAAATACAAAAGAGGAAAACATCTGTGGAACAAAGGAAGGCTTACACCGGATGCGACAAAGCGACCATTGAAAATAATTTGAAACTTGTGTCAATATGTCATAAATAGAACAGCAGTTTACTGTCGGGGATTCGCCGTGTCACAGCGCGGACACGTGTAGACAGCATCATTGATTATGGGTCATCATTGTGTGGGTCAGAGCTATCAAAATAGGAGCGAGACCCTTTTGGGGTTGGGTTGGTGATTTCAAATGTCAACATTGGCTACCCATTGGCTAAAATTTGGCCTTCAATTGGCATCCTATACCAAGCCTAAGGCCACCAAGTAGCAGCAACATCTGACATGACAGACACGATTGAGAACGAGTGAATGAATTTGTTTGGTGTATTTCATTGGCAACTCGGTATAAGTATTGGAAACTATTAATGGAAAAGACTCAAGAATGTTGAACGTGCAAGTGTGCCTGATGACTCATTCAAGGATTTTTTTAAAAACATTTCCTTCCCGCATTAGTCAAGGGTTCATTTTCAGCTTATGGCAACAAGAATACTCTAAATTACAACAGCACATCCTCACCGACTCAGGCCTGCAGTGACACACTCACTCTGACTCACACCCCTTTGCATTAAACATTCTTAACCAATGCCTACAGCTCCTGCCAGTGTAACACACTCTTCAGGGTCTCCTGTCGCCACCATGGGATCAAAGTTTGGCTGGTTAGCATGATCCAGTTAACCCATGCCAGTAAGTGCCATAACTACACCATATAGCTGCAAAAATCAGATTGAATGGGAATGCAATTGGATAGCCTACAGAAACAGACCCCCTTGGTCCATCCCTGAAAACACATTATCATGTTATTCATTGTTCTCTCCAGGCAACAAACTAGTGCTTTCATTAAGATGCACTCCTCTTCACTCTCGTAGAGTGGTCAGTCAGTGTTTCCCAGCAGGGCCAGCACACCAACATAAGTGTCCTGTATCAGGGCTTGGGTGAACCAAGGAGTTTCAACTGTGAAGCTAACACAATTTGCATGGAATCTCATTTGTACATTTTCATACAATATGCTAACAACCCAGTAACGGTTAGGTGTAGGGGTTGACCTTAACGCTTGTTTTTCTTCTTTCTAAAAATCACATTTTCCTACAAATCCATACGAAATTGCCACCTCATAAAATACTTCAGTTTCCTCATGGAATTGGGTTTTTAAGTTGTTTTACCTTAATTGAAAGGTCCACTCCACAGGCTCCTGCTTTCTAATTCCCAACGCCTCCCTCTATCCATCGGTCTCTTGAGTAGACCACTGTGGGTGGATAGCTGAGTAAATATTATGTAAATGAATGCAACCATCCAGAGTCAGAGGGCACGACGGCACTGGACAATTAAATTGGCTGTTGCAATAGAAGACATGTAGCATGATAGAGTTAAGCTCCCTTGAAAATTTATTTTTGGTAACACTTTAGATTAGGGAACACATATTCACTATAAACTAAGCACTTTCCCTCAAACTCCTAATTTGCTGCTTATTAATAGTTAGGTAGTTGTTAAATTTGGGTACTGTATGGGGTAGGATTAAGGGATCTAGAACGTGGTCATACAGAATAAGGCATTAATATGTGCTTTACAAGTACTAATAAAGAGCTAATATGCTAGAAACATGCATGCTATAATAAGCAACTAGTTAATCATGAATAGTGTTCCCTAATCTAAAGTATTACCGTATTGTTTAAATTAAATTAAGGGTTATGCTTGTCCAGTTTTTGATGTACTGGAACGAATTTCATTGTACTTAAACAATGGTAAAATTTTACCAAGAAGCAAACGAGTATTCATCAGCTATTGTTATCACTTGTGATTTAAAAGATAGACAAAGTGATCTGTAGAACGCAAAGTGACTATTCAAGTAGAAATCTGGTTACCTTACAGTGTTTAAAGGTGAATAACATGTTGCTCAGTTTGGTCCTGTTTATTGAATATTTATTAAATATATGTGAAAATGCAATCCACATATTCAAAAACTTGAATGCATGTGCATGACTTTTTATTTCTGTATTAAATCAAGAAAAAGAAAGCCTTGAAAGCTTAAAAAGAAAAGCTTAAGTAGTTTGCCATCATCTTTTATTATTTTTTACAAAAATATTATAATTAAATCTGACTTGAATACACATGCATGTTTTTAATTTGTGTATTAAATTCATTTTGATGTCAAAAAAGTCTTAAAAGCTTGGAAAGAATACCTTAAGTAGTTTGCCTTTTATTATTTCTCACCAAAATAAACAGCTTTGCTTTTTATTAATATGAAAACTCTTTGTCATTGAATTTTAAACAGAAATCTTTACAAAATAATTAAGGACTTTGACAAAAATTCTTTCTAAACAGCATTTAAGCTGCAAATACAATTTTCCACTTGCTATTTTTTCTGAGATTCAAGGTTTAGCTCTGGGAAAAGTGGAGCACTAACTTTGATCATTCAAACACTGGGCAGCAGATGGCTGAGATGCTCAATATGCGGGTTATTGACCCATATCCTGCTGGCTCAAGACCCCAGTGAGCCGAGAGAAAAATGAACCGGTGACCATACTTTGGTTCTACCTTTCATAAACAAAGCAAGCTGACAGAGGACTGCATGAACCAAAACTTGAGGGCTGTTTCAATGTGATCCTGACAACTATATATATCTCATTAACCAGAAACTACTCGATGACATGCATAGTCAAATAACTGAAAGTCTCTTTGCAGGAGAAAAGTCTTGCTACAGAAACTGAACAAAACTGTCATCTGTTGGCATCAAATTCAAACAACACACGAATAAAACACAAGACCCTGAAGATGTGTCTCAAGATTATTTTACTCTAAATGAGTAAACCTCTATATCAGATGCGTCACTGATGGATGCATGCATATCATGGGCAAGGGATTGATGTGACCGTGTTTGTGAGTTGGTCTCACATCCTCTGGTCAAACAGAAGAGTAGTGACCTTGAGCTGAGAGCTGCTAATGTGCAAACAGCTTTTTACACCTCCAACCTGGACAGACTGTTTCCTAGCAACCAGCTTCACTTCAAGGCAGAAGAATCAAAATGACTTTTCTGGCCTGGCTGTTGTGGGATGCATAGGCAAAGGTCAGCATTAAAGGGTATGAGTTTTCTAGCCTGCAGTCAAGATTTCTGTTGACATGTACATTTTAATATTGGAATCTGGATTTGCATGTGCAGATAAAAGGATGTAGGCTGAAATGTTAACTATATA
The DNA here is from genome assembly GCF_012432095.1 of Onychostoma macrolepis. Classification (NCBI taxonomy): domain Eukaryota; kingdom Metazoa; phylum Chordata; class Actinopteri; order Cypriniformes; family Cyprinidae; genus Onychostoma; species Onychostoma macrolepis. The sequence continues at coordinate 19,496,968 of NC_081157.1, read as the reverse complement.
TACGTTTCTAAGTCCTAAGTCAAGGTTATTACGCACACAAGATTTGTTCACTAGTCCAGCAGATAGTCTGATAGAGGAAAAAAAAGCAACAAAATTCATGTTGGGTGACAAAAAGACAAAGTTAATTCATCTTAAATTTAAAGAACCCACACTATTATATTTCCCAAGCCTTGTGAAAAAGTAGTGTGTCTAATTGTATTGAATTTGCACAAAGTATATTATCTGTACTTGCAGATAATAATGAAAATAAAACCAATTCAGTGTAGTTAAAGTAAACTTTATGTTTACACTGCAAAAAAAAAAAAATGCTTTTCTTACTTAATTTTTTTTCTTATTTCCAGCCAAAATATCTAAAAATTCGTAAATCAAGAAAAAAACAAAAAACAAGTCAAAATTAAGTGAGTTTTCTGTTTGAAATAATATTATTTTGTTTACCCCATTGGCAGATTATTTTGCTTGTTCTAAGGAAAAACAATGTAACCAATCACAGACATATCTGTTGATTTATTGAACCCAGTGGCCAGTCAGAGGTGTTTAAGTTCAAGCATCCCCTCACCACTTGAAACGCCAGAGTTTTGTTCAGTGATGAGTTATGCAAGCTCTCAAATCCTCTCGTTATAACAAACAAAGTTTATACACAATGTTAATAATAGATTCATTGTACAGTGTAGAGAGATTTATTGATAATAACGGAACTTTGTGAGATTGCAATGTTGAGATGTTCAACACAATGCCGAATAATCTTCCAATATGTCTGCAGTCAAGTTTTGCATGTAATGTAGTGGACAGTGAGTTCATCATTTGTGTTGTGGGATATGCAAATAATGATAAAAATGATCACACTTCTAAGCGAATAATCAGAATAATAAAAATTACATTTAAATTGAAGAGGTTTGCATATCATGTAAACATTTTACTGCGATTAAGTCTTTACTCTTGGTTATTGAAAATAATAATCACATTATTGGTGCATATGTGGACATACTTAATAACCAACAATGAAAGACTCAAACACAGGTCTATAAATACATAAGACAAAATGAAACTAACAAGAAACAGGTGTGGAACATAATCAATAACCAGGGAAACCAACAAGAGCAATTAGAAACCTATTTAATCATGAAAACAGGAACTAAACCACAGGAATAATAAAACCAGAAATAATGGAATAGAATAAAGTTCAAAATAAAGAGTCTTAAAGCCAAACGGGAACAGATGACCTGGGACACATTCCAAAATGAACCTCTTTTTTTTTAGAAGAAGAGTGTTTAACTAGGCCCACATGGAATCTGCACCTGTAAAATATACTGGAACGGCCGGCTTTCACAAAGTTCATTCACCCTTTGATATTTCGTTAATTTCAGATACTATAGCAATGAAGCTCTACTTCACACCCTTTATTTCAATAGTCCACTTTAGAGATTCTACTAATCATTAGTAACTTTGTCAAATATGTCAAATAAATAACGTCAAATAAGTAAACTGATACCTCCTTCTATTTATGACGTACTGAAAACCTAGTACAAATTATTTGCAACAGTTGCTTTGTCGCGTCCTTTGTAGACAAACTCAAGCTGTTGTGGTGCAGTGCGGTGTAGACACGGTGTAACTGTCATTAGAGTATTAGTACACTGATAGGTTAGGGTTAAGGTTAGTAATATAAGTTGACATATTCTTGCAAAGTTAGATATAGTCAGTATAAATCCATCTGGGAATGACTGATCTATTTGTCAAATACTGTTTGGCCAGGGCTGCACTTACAAAAGCAAGGCATGCTACAAAGGACCTGAGAGGGCTTTTCTGAGAAATTGATTTCTCAATAAACTGGTCCATAAGAACTATAATGTCTTACATTTTTTGCAGTGGGTGTAATATTAAGAAAATGAGTCTGTGGCATAAACTTTGTTCTACATTGTTACTGTCCCTCCTTATTTAATCCTTTCTTTAGGCAATATGGATTATTCCTCCAATGTTGTATCGCCAGTGGAACAGAGAGCAATATTCTTGCAAGCCCTTCAGATCTTCTAACTCTAATCTTAATGATTTCCCTTGGTCAGTGGGGGATTGTTGTCCCAAATAAACTTTGATTCTTGTCTTTAAATAAAATTGAAATAGATCTGCAAAAGCTGAGTAACTCAGATTTTTCTTTCATTATATTTCAGATATTAAATATCTGAGATTCACAAGAAAACGTCCTTCGTTCTCCTTTACAAATTCTATTCAGTGCAACGCTAGTTTCAACAAAGACATTTTCTGTCTCGGCATTCTATTGATCAAACAAAAGAGAAACTCAAAACTGCACAGTCAGTACGCTCCTCTGCTTTGATCTAGAAATTACAGTCTTAAAAAACATCACACGCCTTTGTACTTCAGAGCAGGTATCATCCTGCGTTTCTCAACTTTAAGACAGCTGGGATTTGACCTTTAGCGGCATATGCTGTTCTTCAGCATCCATACGAGCAGCAAGCTGTCCCACTCGCATCCACCCCCATCAAAGCAGAAGAAAGGGGTGTGGATGAAGAGAATGAATATTCATGAAATATTCATGACAGTAAAGGTTTCCGGGGGGACAAGTGCAGGTCTGGCTTTTGAACTCGGCACTTAATCATTTACCTGAGGACTGCTTGAGAATTCGGGGGAGATTGCCAGAAGTCCTCCACAATGATGTCCCAGGTGAGGAATTAATCAAATCAGAGCATTTATGATCTCCGAGCAGAGGTCCAGCGGTGACCTGTGGCCAATCACATCAAAGACACCACAGGCCTGGCCCAAACATTGAAAGATGGAGGTCGGCCAGGTCTGAGGAAGCTCTCACCTTGACCACATGTTCAAAGTCAACACAGAAACTTGCTCGGTGCACGAGCTAAGCCAGTACCAGCTAATAAAGCCAAATGAGCCAATGAAGCCAAAATGAAAATCATTTATTTACTCTCATGTTTTTCCAAACCTGTACTACTTTCTTTAATCTGTAAAACACAAAAGGAGACATTTTCCATACAACAAAGGCATAATGACCAGGGCCTGACAAGCTCCAAAAAATAAAATAAAATAAATACAAATATAAAAAATAAAAGAAGTCAGAAAAAGGATAATGAAAAGACCAAAATAACGTTTTATATTCATTGTTATTTTTTCTTCCCCGAAAACCCTCCTATCAGCTTGCTGCCTCAGTTCTGAAATCTCATTTGCATATGAATTCCACAATAAGGAAAACAGACTATGTCATTTGGAGCCAGAGTCCACACACCGTAGTGATCATGAGCTGGAGCACGGAATCAAGGTCCCACGCAAAATTCCCAAAATTCATCATCTTGTTGACTCCTATGTACCTTATTGATTATGCTGCACGAGTGCCCACTATTGTGGAAGCCTTGCAAGGAGCTGAATTGAAACGTCCTAAGCCCTTGATCACTTGGAATCCTTATGGAGTTGATTTATTATTTCCATTTTTTCCCTTACAAATTAGTTTAATGTTGCATTATAAATGCATATAATTATGCTTGGGCTGTTTTAAATGTTTAAAAATAATACATACATCATAGAGTTGTTTGAAGTTGGGTAAATGAAACGCGATCTGCAGTGACGTCCCAATTGTATTGCATTTTGGTATATGAAACTGCCTGAAGTGTACATATGAAGTAGACTCACTCCTTCAGTCAAAATCAAGGGGGTTGAGTATGTCCATACATACTTCCCTCATCCCTTTGACAAAGTGGAACATATTTCAAAATGGCGGAGGGGATTCCCCGAGGGGAAGGGCTTATAGGGAAGTGTGTGTCTAGAAGTGAAGTGGAACGCAGCCTGATGTCTCACTATATGAGGACATAAAAACATAAACCAATAAAATTGAAACAGAAACGGAATTTGGGTAAAAATAAAAAAATTCATAGGGTCTAAAATGACATTTTTGTTAAACTTTTAATAAATTGTTGTTAAATTGTATAAGTTTCATCATATTAATTAATTACACAATTTACCCATTAAAACAGGATCCAGAATTTGGGAAAAATAAAACAAATTTCATTGAGCCCTACACACTTTTAAGACTACAGACCAACAAGAAGCTGTTCGAGCACAAAACACAAATGTTCGGTGTGGTTTCTACAGCAAGAGAGAGTGAGGTGGTGAACAGAATGACAAATAATCACAGCAGTATAAGTGCTGCTTAGCCCTCAGGCAAGGGTTACACGTGCCGATATCTGGAGAGACACAGAAAGAGAGTTATTTGAGTTTGTTCGTCTGTTTTTCCCTCTTTTCACACAGCTGCTCCATGTTTTACTTATTCTGGGGGGTTCTCCAATGTAGATTAAACAAAAAATGAACATATTTTCGCAATGATAAACTCTTGCCCAGCGGTACTATGCTTTCTAATCACCTGAGTTTCACACTTGCGTACCATTAGGGGATTGTGTTAATCTTCATAACTTCAATCAAGCTCAGGTAAGTGCCTATATTATTAGATTATTCCACATCCATATCTCCATAAATGGATGCACATCAGTGGTGGCTGCTAGTTTCCAAGAGTGGGGAGAGCACAGATGTCACTTAAATGTGTACTCTGATGTATTTGGATAATTTTGGTGTCTGTAATGTTGTGCATTGCACACAATTTACCTCTTAATGACTTGGAGTCTTTCTTTGCTTTGTTTCCAGAAAAAAAATTCAAAATATCCTTAAAACAAGATACATTTGTTGGTAACTTATTTGCAACCAAACAGTTGCTGGTTCCCAGTATTTTTTCCATACTATAGAAGCCAATGGCTACCAGCAACTGTTTGGTTACCAACATTCTTCGAAATGTCTTCCTTTGTGTTCATCAGAAGAAAGAAACTCAAACAGGTTTGGAACAACTTGAAGGTGAGTAAATAATTGCAATTTTATGCGTGAACTATCCCTTTACAGCAAATGCCATTGATACATATACTGTGGTATATGCTCCCATATGAAGTTTCTTCTTCACAAAGAGTTCTTACTTCAGAGCAACATTCGAATTAGCAGGAAATATTCATTCGCCATAAAGCTTTATTTAGTTCCTCACCTGAATTTAACACTCACAAATGCAGAGCTGTCTTCATTAAGATGGTTCCTCAATAGAGACCAGCATGACAAACATCTTACAGTCCTGGTACACACCTTTGAGGTCATCCTGTGTGTGAGTCACTGCCCCGTCAAAGGCAGTGTGTCGTGCTTCAATGCCGTGACCAGGATGTGACATTAGCTGTTGTTAATCACACATCTTTGTCCATGCTAATTACATGCTAATAGTTTGATGCCCAATGAATCAGGGTTTCTTTCAGCTGAATATTTGGTAAATGCAAAATGAGATGAATGTTGGGAGTGGATAAAACATTTAATGGCTGTCAAAATGTAAAATAATACTTTGACCTTGGCTGATGAGAAGGCGTGTACAATTAATTCTTTAAATACCGAACAAAATGCGTTTTGTAAAATACCGTTTCATGGCTAGAAGAAACAGGTATGGCCAGTAAATTATTCCCTTTTCTCGTCATTGGAAAATGGTGGCAAAAGTTAATTTTGAACCCTGGGTAAGCATTATCTTCTCCAGAGGTAGTGTGAATAATATTTGAAGGATGCTGATGGATCATCTGTCTGATATGACACTTCTCATTGGGTGATGGCTTTAGACGTACATCCGCTGACATTGGCAACAGCTCATTCACGCTGGCTGAGCAGGTGGTGGGAGAGCGAGCAAGACAGAGGTGAGACGGGTTCTGAGAGTCATCTTTCTCCTCACTAAATTCATCCTCCATCTGTCTGCTTAAGGGTGGTGGGCCAACACCTGGCAGCCCTTATGAGCAGTCACAAATAATGGGAGCTACTTTGACAGCAACTTGTGAGAGTTACTGTGTAAAAAAAGAAAAGCAAAAAATTGTAGTATTTTACTGAATTATAAGTATCTAAGGCTAGAATAGGTATGAACTACATTATATAAATTAGCATTTGCAGTGCATTTAGTGTAATATAATATATATATTATTTTTTTTTTTTTTATGTTCTGTTAGTGCGGATCATTTGAGTAAGTGTAAACGCTGCCATATCAAGCTTTGGTGCTTCCAGACAAGCGGACCGAGACCCACTTTTTCAGTGGGTCTTGAACCACTTCCAAACAACTCTGGTGAAATATCAATGCAATACGGACCAAAGACATCTAAATGAACCAAAACCCATTACAGTTAACTACATGTGTCCAAACCGCCATCTCCTGAGGAATTACTGGCGCTGTTTTGACTCTTTGTGAGTTCTCAGCTGGTAAAAATACCACCATATGTATACACATACTATGAGTGCATTAAGTCAAGCACATAGCATTGTTTTGGATGTTCAGGAAGTTCTGCTGCAAAATATACATCATAAAAGCTATCGTTATACCTTTTGTTTTGTATCTTTATGTTCAGTGTTAAAAATGACAGTGTGTGAACACTAAGTGAACCAGGACTAAATTTATAATTTTCTTTTTGGTCCAGAATAAAAAAGACTCATCCCTAAAGAGACATTTTGCGATGCTTTTAGACAGTATTCAGAAATAAATGTAGAGACTCGATTTGTATCCATCTTTGGGTCACACTTTATTTTAAAGTCCAAATCTCGCTATTAGCAAACCATTAACTGTGACTTTTGCCTCAATAAACTATTATCTGCTTATTAATACTTAGTAAGGTAGTTGTTCTGCTCAGATATTGGGTAGGATTAGGGATGTAGAATATGGTCATGCACAATATGTGCTTTATAAGTATGTAAACAGCCAATATGAGTAACACTTTACGATAAGGTTCATTAGTTAACATTAGTTAACAACATTAGTAAACATGAACTAAGAATGAATAATACTTCTACAGCATTTATTAATCTTAGTTCATGTTAATTTCAGCATTTACTAATGCATTATGAAAATCACAAGTTGTGTTTGTTAACATTAGTTACTGCACTGTGAACTAACATGAATAAACAATGAACAACTGTATTTTCATCAACTAAATTTAACAAAGATTAATAAATAGTGTAATGAATGCATTGTTCATTGTTTGTTCATGTTAGTTAATACATTAACTAATGTTAACAAATGACACCTTATTGTAAAGTGTTACCCCAATATGTTAATAACAGGCATAAACAACTAGTTAATAGCGAGAATTAACTATTGTCTCTAAACTAAAGTTTTACCAATGTTCGATTAGATTGAAAATATATTAATGGTTCTTTTCCTCACCCACATGACCTTGGTTATGCTCTTTCCCTTTAGGATAATGTGCAAGTGATAGATTCTTGATTCTTACTTTAGATTCATGTAAGAGCATTTGGTTGATTTTGATCGGTCTTGATTTTGACCTCTTCTTTCTGTTCAGTATCAGTGTCAACATAGTGGCAATGATGGATATACACGCAGCCTTTTTGCCTGGCTGAGTTACTGTCAACAAGGGTGTTGCGTGGTAATTACTGTTGATCCTGTAAACGCCAGCCACAGCTCTTAGCCGATACTAAATAAATTCAGCCAATAAGAGTGCTGTAATTACCAAGCTATAAAAAACAATGATGGGCCGTTGACAGCATGGTTCTTCTGCTGTCAAAACTGTTTAACCCCCAACCACTGACCTCCTCAGTCTACTCATTGCTAAAAGACCTCACACTCCTATATGTCCATCAGCAGAGCTGTGTAAGGCCTTGTACGTGAAGTCAGCAGTGGCAGACATTTGATCGCTAAGTCACATGACCTGAAGTGAAACGCGTCCCACTCTGTGCAAGACATGTGTCAGCGCTAGAGAGACCTGGTCCCCAAGGCTTTAACACATGGACCGAGCTTCAGTAGTGCCTTTGTATTTACGACTCCATTAAGCACAAGGACATGACAGCATGTTAATATGGCCGTCCTTTGACTCTGCTCATCCTGATTTATCTGGTGGGTGCTGTAGTTATTCAGGGCGCTAACGGAGTCACACCGACAAAAACCCTTGTAATAGCTTAAGGCAAAAATGGATGACATACAGTCAGTGCCAACAGTTCTTGATGCCTAAAGGAAGACTATTAATACTGGCCTCCTGTGTGCAGCACATCTGCCTGTACATGCTAACACATTAATCGATTAGCTTCAGTATGATCATTATCTATAGTAATCTATTAATATCTCTATCCATGTTCCTTGAAACAGTGTGAGCCACACATCCACGGATAGCATTGATCTCATTAAAAATGACATTGAATGCAAAAGTTATTTAGTTTCTTGTGAATGTAGAAAGCCATTATAGCCTATTGCTAATTCTACAGCTCAGTGCAATTTTCATAACTAGAACACATGCCTCGATCAGCTTCCTTTTTTGGAGAACAACAACTCTATCAATCATAACCCATACTAGCTCAGAAATAATCGTATGATAACTCCCCATTCCTTCACTGAACCCTGAGCCTTAAGCCTAAAGTATACTTCTGCCGTCCGTGCTCTGTGACAGTCTGTGCACTGTCCGCGTGATGCAATTTTTTGTCATCAGAAGTGTTCGTGGATGTGAAGCCAATTTTTGTGACTGTGCAGATTGACTGAGTACAACAGTGTAGGCGTGAGGTGAATGTTGAAACAGAACACGTCTACTAGGTGGCACTGTGCATGTGTCAAACTCGTCTATCCACGGTTGAGTATACTTTGAAAGTGACTGCGGCTGTATATTCGGAATATTATATTCAGGCTTTTACCTGCTATTCCTAACCTTAACCTGTAACTTCCTGAATGAAATCCTAACTCCAACCATTAGGTCTGATCCTTAACCTCATTCTGAATCCTGACTACTTACACCTTCATTTATCCTGGATCCTAACCCTCAGCCTTTAGAACCTAATCCCATAAGAAACTGTACAGTAACTATTTTGGAGAATTCTTGGTGAATTTATATAAATTTCAGTCATGGCAACTCTCAGGATGGATTGTAAAATCTTTATTAATGAAAATAGAATGTGCATAGGTTTGGTCTTGATTTGCTATGCTGCTGCTGCCAGTAGACTGGCATCTGTTAAATGATTGGATCATAAAATTAAAAAGAAACATGCTGCTGCTACTAGAGAGAGGAAGATCCGCATAGAAGATCTAGGCAGGTGGTGCTGGGGAGGTGGTAGGCTAAGATGAAGACATGCATAGCACGCAGACATACCATTCATTAAATACATCCTGATTACATAGGTATACAATATATTGATATATATGTATATCTCGATCTTAATTTGATGATTAGGATCCTCAATTCAGAAACATACACTCAGAATGGAGGCTAAGTTAAGTCCAGGTTAAAAGTAGAAGGTAAGATGCATGTACATCAGTGAAATTTGGTCTATTGTAAATAGCCTACCAATGTATGAATCACAGCTCACACTGAAGTCAAACCAAGCAGTGTTCTATTGGTAAATTTCTAATTGTGCAGATTCCTACTGAAATGACTTGACTTCACCTGTGAAAATTCACTGAATGCTGTGAAAAGTGGCTGTGACCATACCTTTAGGATGCAGGACGGAAGTAGTAGGTAAAGCCAGGGGTTAGGATCAGAGTTTGGTGAAGGCTGGGTTTGTTTAAGTGCTATGATGTGTTCAGAAAAAGTCAAGTTTTAAGAAATTGCATTGTTGTAGAGCTGCTAAACACGCTCTACTTACATGCAAATCACATTTTCATATGCTACATTATAGCAAGGTGTTGCTTTGTTCTTATACTACATATGTGTAGCATGCGTCTTTAATCCGAGGGAATGTTCTGAAAGCAGAACCTCACAACACTATGTGGTTATCAGTCATATGGCAGCTGCTGAAACAGTCTAGCCTCTGAGTGAGGCTGGAGAGGGGGAGCAGAGGTAGACGGGAAGCAGATTTGTTCCAGTCATTTATCTTTCAGGTGTGTGCACCCCAGCGGCCCACCGGAGCCCCAGCAGTCTGGCTTTGCCGACTGGATGTGTCTGCCTCATGCTCTGCAGAGCCTCATCAAAGACCTCTCACGCTGCAGAATCACTACCCATCTGCTATTTTACACCGAGGTTACCTGAGGACCTCCCAAATACATACACAGACACGTATGTTCCGCCGAAAACGGTACTTGGCGGAAATGCCGCAGGAATTCAGACACCTCTGTGATTCAATAGAGCCTGTCACATCTGCGGCTGTGTGCAAATTACAAAGAAAAACAAACAGTCTCAGCACTGCGAGGTAAAGCTACTGTACTTTATAGCTCTAATCACCTGAAATGAACCCCCAAATCGCATTACGATTGTGTTGTTCAGGAGAGCATGGCAGCTCAGAGTCGAATAAGGAAAAGCAATGTCGGTTGCTTTTCTGTGCGACTCAACAGCTCAGAGGGGCCGTGTGCAGATTAAGAGAAAATGAAGTCATCCTTCGCAGAACACAAGCCCTACATCAGCAGCGTTGGGAGCCCTCTTGCCCTACTCCCCGAGGACGGGTTCGGCAGGTTTTGAAGGTGGCTGTGATGTCTGGCACCACTGCTGTAGCCCAGTCATGGCACCCAAGAGACTCTCCAGAGATTCGCTTCAGAGGCTGTCCAAATCAAGTGCATTTCACGGAGCCAGAGAGAAGTACAAACTAATCAAAACTGTTGCCATTCTAGATGGCTGGTTTCCTATCTGCACGACTGTAAGTTTTAATCCATCAAGTATTTGTTGCTTCAGTGTGGGAACTTCTGAGTCAACTTTTTCATTCCACTTGAGTTGAATTTATAACTGAATACTTGGATAGTTCTTCTAGAGTCTTCACAACTCTGAGTGAATCGTGACAGATCACAATCAACCTTGGGAATGGGATTTTCTTGATGATTGTAATGTTGGTTAATGGGTCAAATAATAAAACCAATTAATGCTAACACTTTAGTATAGTGACCAATTTTCAGTATTAACTAGTTGCTTATTAGCATGCCTATTTTTAACATATTGGCTTTTTATTAGTACTTATAAAGCACATATTCTGCATGTCCATGTTCTACATCCCTAATCCTACCCAACACCTAAACTTAACAACTACCTTACTAACTATTAATAAGCAGCAAATTAGGAGTTTATTTAGGCAAAAGTCGCAGTTAATGGTTTGTTAATAGCGAGATTTGAACCTTAAAATAAAGTGTGACCATAATAATAATAATAATAATAATAATTTCCAGTTTAAAATGCATTTGCAAAAATTTTAAAAAATGTAATATTTGTATTAATGTTGGTTTAATATGGTTTAGAAAAACGTATATAGTTTTCAACAAAAGTTCAAATAAAAAAATTAATAAAAAAATTACTTTAAAAACACATTATTTTCAAATACATTTAACGTAAAAGGTGTTCATTTATTTTTATATATATATTTAATTTGTTATTTTTACAAATTCAGTTCAGTTCAAATATCATTAATGATTACTTTATAAATATAATTACATTTTTGGGGGGATATTTTCCAACGAGAAATAATTTTCCCTCCAAAATGTCAAATAATAAAATATACCAAACTAACAATAAGATAAACATGTAAATTACAAGTGCATTTAATTGAAAAGTTTTCTGTGTCTAATCTCAATGTACTTTCAAAACCTAAAAAAGAACTGCAATATGGGACATATCATAAAACCAGTATTATGATAAAACTCTAATAAATTATCTACAGCACATGAAGATCTGATATCTATCCCTTCCCTCTATATCACTGTTATCAGAAAATGAACTGTTTTTGTCAGCGGAGAGCTAATCTAGTGTGATAAAACAAGGAGCTTCTGAATTAAGTCTATAAAGACCACTTGCCTGTCTGATATGAAGCTTATTAGACATAAACTGAGGGTATGATCATGAATCTCAGCATACAATCCCATGATCCAGCACAGCTTCCAGGAAATTGACCTCAATCATTAGCCACCTGGTGCTAACTCTTCCTATGCAATTAACTGCAATTTATTTGCCCATTTTGTTTTCCTCACCTACTCTGGGCTACTTTCCACATTGCCTCCCACTGCTCGAGTAATTGACTGTGTTGCAGTTGTAATGGGCAGGAATACAAAGCATTTTATCTTGGGAATGTGCCATGGATCCAACCTAGAGAAAATATATCTGTTTATTATTTAATCTTAATCTGAAAGTAAAAGCTAGACCAAAATGGTCAATTCTCTCATCGTAATTATGACAGTCCATTATGAGAGATGTGACAACCAATGACATTTGACGTCATTGCATTTAAGAGGCACAGGAAGATTTCCAGGGATTTGATTTAATTTAATTTAATTTAATTTAATTTAATTTAATTTAATTTAATTTAATTTAATTTAATTTAATTTAATTTAATTTAATTTAATTTAATTTAATTTAATTTAATTTAATTTAATTTAATTTAATTTGCAATGAAGCTGAAATAAAATATAAAAATATAAATATAAAAATATGCTAATAGTTGAAACACTTAAATACAAAATGAGAAATGTTACCTTGACAGTTAACCAAAATAAATTAATTTAATAATACATTTATAAAGCTGAACTACTAAAACAAAGCTAAATATAAATATTAAAGAATGCACATAACAAAACTACTAAAATTGAAATTAAAACAGAAACTGAAAAAAAAAGCTAATTAAAAATTTATTAATAAATACTATAGTATGTAAATAATACTAAAACAACACTGCAGAAGACATATAGAGGTCGTATAGATGGTACTATTTAATAAAGTTTATGGTGCTGTTTTAAAGTTTGACAGTCCAGTGCAAAATGTACTCATCTGTGTTCCACAGAAGAAAGAAACCCATTTGGGTTTGAAACAGCATAAAGGTGAGCAAATGATGACAGAATTTTCATTTCTGCGTAAACTACTCCTTTAACAAAGATTTATGTGGCTTTTAGTCGCTGTGAGAGTCCCTTTGTATGGGTAACAAATGGATAGAGTCATCTAAAAAACACTAATAAAATGCACTACCTTCACTGAGATGAATGTGCTCTTCACAGTGGCGCAAATTACTCCTCCCACAAAAAAAAAAAAAAAAAGGCTCATTTTAAAACCAAAGGAGATAACAAAAATTGTAGGTTACTGCATGAATCATCTGAACAGGAGTAGTGGCAGTTCAGCATTGGGTTGCTTGTAAAAGACCAATGATCAACACTGATAAAACTTGTGTTGATGCACATTAGCTGTTAACCCATGTCTTCTATAGTTTAACCCCTGTCAAGGCTCTGGTCTAATCGATCCTCTCATTATGACAGGTCTAAAGTTGACAGAGCTTTGGTTTGGTCCACATCCAGTGTGCTGCTGAGAAAGGAGGTGTCACCGTGCGACCCCCTTCTGCCTTAAGACAAATTAAGCCATCGATTTTCCTTTTTGTACCTCAACTGCTATTGATTGCACTGTGTCGTCTAAAATTACCCGAGCTATCATCGTATCCATTTCCACTAGCCAGTCTGACACAGAAAGCTGCCCTTCCTATACACATAAACATATATAAACACATGCAGGGATCACGTAGCATTGTGTTCCACATTTCACTGGGTGGTTGATGTATGCGACAAACACAGCGCCTGAAAGCTGCAGGGTACTTTAAAATGCTGCTGTATAATAAGACACAGCCGAGGTATATAAAGCACACATCAGTCATACAGAAACAACTGCGAGCTGTGTGTATTAAGCATTAGTATTGCTGTACAATGCTTGCTTTTGCAGCTTAATTGAAGGTCTGGATCATTTAACTGAAGGAAATATGACTTCATGTGATGATTTTTCTCAGGTGCTGTTATGTACTAATGTATACCAGCTTCACTGCTTATTAAAAGTGGAGGTAAAATGTAATCTGTTCCGCATTTTTTATTTTTTTTTTCCAGCAGACAATCTTGTTGATGTATTCACTGTGAAGTCACTGTGTGACTTCCAGCTCTATGCACACATGCAGACACTGCAGTGTTTAGTTAGGAACAGAAGCACATGGAATCTGTGCCTGCAGAACTCCACAGAAAGCTCAGCAGATTTGGATGAAACTGGAATGTTTGTTATATATGATATATCTCAGGCTTTTGGCTTATATAGTCTGATCTCGAGAAGAAAAACACCTCAACTTTATTCAAAAATTTGGTACATTTGGTGATATTTATATGGTCAAAATGTACGATGAAATTCTGATAGCTTGTAATGTAGATCAATGAGATTTAATAATAGTATAGCAAACAAAATACATATAAATATTAGGGGTTGGCGATCTGACCATGGCATGGAAAAAAAAAATTCACAGTTCCACAGTCAAGTTTGTGTAAAACCTGATGATTATGTCCCCTAGCTTGGTTTCTGTTTATTCAAAGAAAAAAACATCTGAAATGTCTGACTTTTTTTCAGTGCGGTCCAAGAGTTTTGGACCCACTGTATGCAGCACTGAACACATCATAAAGTAAAGCATCTACTGCTAGACTGCATTAGGGGAGGCTGACACTACACAAACATTTTTAGAAATGTAAAGAAATTTTGTTATATATGCTATTAAATACTAATTTTCCAAAGTGAGGCTTGATCATAAACAAGCATTCAAATAAATACTAAAAAACCTCTAGCCACAACATATTTCAGAACATCACCTGCATGGATGTATCCAATTACAGCTGAAACTAGACTACATATAAAGAGGTTTTTGGCTGATAATCATTGGTTTAAAAAATACTTTATATTTATTGATAAAATACCAGTATTAGTAAACTGGACTATCACCATTTCAAAGTCTGAAGTACTTCTCATCATCAGCTATTCCCATATTAATAATTTATGCTACATTGCAGTACGTCTTTTGTTTCAGCATCTGTGCAAATTTGCCTTTTCCACCAGACTCCAGAAGGGGCTTTTATAGCTCATGCTTTGTGCTCTGTAATAATTGGTAATCTCACCCACGCTCCCTTGACTGCCAATTAGGGCTCAGCCTCAACTGGGTCTATTTACCCAAAGTGCTTTCCGCTGAAGACGTCTGCTTATAATGTATTACAGAAGCCGAGCTCCGATCCACACTGCAAGCGTTTCCCTACACACCGAGCACTGTAGATGTCCTGTAGAAACTCATAATTTAAGGGATCAATATATCTACATATATTGTAACTACTAGACAATATAATTGTATATGTATGTGGCACAAAATCAATGAGGATCTCAATTAAAGTGACAGGATTTAAATAAGTATATTTACACTTCACACAACCACTCAAACTTAAAACTCAAAACATAATGACGAACAGCTTAATTGGTTCATCCACGTGAACTGTTCGAACTGTCCAAATGGACCAATTCACATCATTAACTCATCCTCATGCCATTCCAAACTTGTATAATTATTATTTCTGTGGAACAAAATACAAAATCCCGAATTCCAGATATGTTGGGACGTTTTTTTACATTTGAATAAAATGAAAACTGAAAGAATTTCAAAATCACATGAGCCAATATTTTATTCACACTAAAACATAGAGAACATAAAAGTTTAAACTAAGGAATTTTACAATTTTATGCACAAAATGAGCTCATTTCAAATTAGATGCCTGCTACAGGTCTCAAAATAGTTGGGACGGCGGCATGTTTACCATGGTGTAGCATCTCCTCTTCTTTTCAAAACAGTTTGAAGACGTCTGGGCATCGAGGATATGAGTTTCTGGAGTTTTGGTGTTGGAATTTGGTCCCATTCTTGCCTGATATAGGTTTCCAGCTGCTGAAGAGTTTGTGGCCGTCTTTGACGTATTTTTCAATTAATGATGCGTCAAATGTTCTCTATAGGTGAAAGATCTGGACTGCAGGCAGGCCAATTCAGCACCTTGGCTCTTCTACTACGAAGCCATGCTGTTGTAATAGCTGCAGTATGTGGTTTTGCATTGTCCTGCTGAAATACACAAGGCCTTCCCTGAAATACATGTCGTCTGGAGGGGAGCATATGTTGTTCTAAAACCTTTATATACCTTTCAGCATTCATAGTGCCTTCCAAAACATGGAAGCTGCCCATACCGTATGCACTTATGCACCCTCATACCATCAGAGATGCTGGCTTTTGAACTGAACGCTGATAACACGCTGGAAGGTTTCCCTCCTCGTTAGCCCGGAGGACATGGCGTCCGTGATTTCCAACAATAATTTAAAATTTGGACTCGTCTGACCATAGAACACTCTTCCACTTTGAAACAGTCCATTTTAAATGAGCCTTGGCCCACAGGACACGACGGCGCTTCTGGACCATGTTCACATATGGCTTCCTTTTTACATGATAGAGTTTTAGCTGGCATCTGCAGATGGCACGGTGGATTGTGTTTACCGACAGTGGTTTCAGGAAGTATTCCTGGGCCCATTTAGTAATGTCAATGACAGAATCATGCCGATGAGTGATGCAGTGTTGTCTGAGGGCCCGAAGACCACAGGCATCCAACAAAGATCTTCGGCCTTGTCCCTCACGCACAGAGATTTCTCCAATTTCTCTGAATCTTTTGATGATGTTATGTACTGTATATGATGAAATTTGCGAAGCCTTTGCAATTTGACGTTGAGGAACATTGTTTTTAAAGTATTACACAATCTTTTTGCGCACTCTTTCACAGATTGGAGAGCCTCTGCCCATCTTTACTTCTGAGAGACTCTGCCTCTCTAAGGCTTAGTTCACACTGCAGGCTGAAGTGGCCCAAATCCGACTTTTTGGCCAAATGTGACCCATATCTGATTTTCTTATGACAGTCTGAACAGCACAAATCCAATTTTTTCAAATCAGGCCCAGGCCACTTTCATATGTGGTCCTAAATCGAATACATATCCGATGTTTTGCAATGCGACTTTAGTCTGAACAGCCATGTCGCATTTCATGCGATTTTTACGTCATTGAAATGCGTCAGACATCACAATTCTGCACTGGAGGAAATCGTGCTCTCCTTCTTCTTAATATTATTCTTATCACTTTGTTATTTAGGCTCCGATTGCACATTAACTTAAAAATTGCTAAACACACGCTAACACGAGCAGCATCCATTTTTATTTCCGCAAACACAGTGCGCTGCGTCTGACGCCACGTCTTCTTCTGCGCATGCGGGTCACTTCAGGGCCGATTTGAGCATTAAGACCTGCAGTGTGAACTAAGTCTAAGACATCCCTTACAGACCTGATGTCAATTAACTTAATTAGTTGCTAGATGTTCTCCCAGCTGATTCTTTTCAAAATTTCTTGCTTTTTCAGCCCTTTGTTGCCCCCGTGCCAACTTTTTTGAGACCTGTAGCAGGCATCAAATTTGAAATGAGCTCATTTAGTGGATAAAAGTGTAAATTTTCTCCATTTAAACATTGGTTATGTTCTCTATGTTCTATTGTGAATAAAATATTGGCTCATGTGATTTGAAAGTCTTTTAGATTTCATTTTATTAAAAAAAAATGTCTCAACATTTCCAGAATTCGGGTTGTAGACAATATTTTAATGATAGAGGTTTATTAACTCAAAATAAAGGTTTGAATCCATGTGCTTGTTCTCAATTCTAATCCTGTTTACTTGTATACACAAAACAGATTGAAAAGCAATAAATACTGAAATGCTCTCAGTTGTTTGGAAGACACAGTGTGTCGGTTTGTGTTCATATGGAACATCATTTTGTTCCAGAGCAGAAAGAAGAAGCTGACAAGGCTTATAAAACAACAAGAAATTCTTTGATTTTCCTCTCTTGTTAGCGGCGAGGCTGGGCTGCTTACAGGTTATTGGTGTGAAGGACCTTGGACACACAAGTAATGAGTAGATATCCAACACTGCAGCCACTCTCTCACTCATTATCCATTTTATACCATTGCAAACTGCATCAGTTCCAGTCCCTAGCAAGATTTGCTCCATCTCTGATAGAGTGAACAGCAGTGGATCCTACCAAACACAACATCCTTCTAAAAAGACCTTAATATAAAAGCTTCTTTCTTCAATAACGGAAATACAGGATGACTTATCTGATTTGCAGAAGTGTACACAAACTTTTGTCCAATAAAATGCTCCCAAGAATGAAAATGTTCCTCCTGTCACTTTCCATGCTGCAACTACACCATTTAGGGAGCAAAAAGCTTATTTTACCATTGACAGTAAATACTGAACATTAATTATACAGAAGTTGTGGTTTAGCAATACATTTAAACTGAAAGTTATAGATTCCTGCAGGGATGACATATGTTGCAGGCCAAAACCCAGAAACAAGTTTGCATTTTAGCACTTACAGTTCCATCATCTTAAAGTCAGTGGGTTTTTTTAATACATTTTTGGATAAATTCCTGACATAAGGTGTGTAGTGAACTCAAGCTCAAGATATTTTCACGCTTTATTCAATAAAATACAGGGGCATCTCAACAAATTAGAATGTTGTGAAAAAGTTTTTTCTTGTAACTTATTTCAAAAAGTGAAACTTTCATATATTTTAGATTAATTACATGTAAAGTAAAACATTTCAAAAGTTTTTTTTTGTTTTAATTTTTATGATTAGAGCTTACAGCTCATGAAAGTCAAAAATCAGTATCTCAAAATATTAGAATATTTACATTTGAGTTTGAATAAATGACCATCCATACAGTATAAATTCTGGGTATCTCTTGTTCTTTGAAACCACAATAATGGGGACGACTGCTGACTTGGAAATTATCCAGAAGACGAACATTGACACCCTCCACATAGAGGGTAAGTCACAATAGGGCATTACTGAAAGGTGTGGCTGTTTACAGAGTGCTGTATCAAAGCATATTAAATGCGAAGTTGACTGGAAGGAAGAATTTGGGTAGGAAAACGTGCATAAGCAACAGGGATGACCACAAGCTTGAGAATACAGTCAAGCAAAGCTGATTCAAACACTTGTGAAAGCTTCACAAGGAGTGGATTGAAGCTGGAGTCAGTGCATCAAGAGTCACCAAGTTCAGACATCTTCAGGAAAAGGGCTACCAAGCCACTTCTGAACCAGAGACAACGTCAGAAGCATCTTACCTGGGCTGTGGAGAAAAATAACTGGACTGTTGCTCAGTGGTCCAAAGTCCTCTTTTCAGATGAAAGTAAATTTTGCATTTCATTTGGAAATCAAGGTCCCAGAGTCTGAAGGAAGAGTGGAGAGGCACAGAATCCATGTTGCTTGAAGTCCAGTGTGAAGTTTCCACAGTCTGTGATGATTTGGGCTGCCATGTCATCTGCTGGTGTTGGTCCACTGTGTTTTCTGAAGTCCACAGTCAACACAGCCATCTACCAGGAAATTTTAGCACTTCATGCTTCCTTCTGCTGACATGCTTTATGGAGATGCTGATTTCATTTTACAGCAGGACTTGGCACCTGCCCACACTGCCAAAGGTACCAAAAGCTGGTTCAATGACCATGGTGTTACTGTGCTTGATTGGCCAGCAAACTCACCTGACCTGAACCCATAGAGAATCTAGAGGAAGATGAGAGACACCAGACCCAACAATGCAGATGACCTGAAGGCCACTATCAAAGAAACCTGGGCTTCCATACCACCTCAGCAGTGCCACAAACTGATCACCTCCATGCCACGCCGAATTGAGGCAGTAATTAAAGCAAAAGGAGCCCCTACCAAGTATTGAGTACATATACAGTAAATGAACATACTTTCCAGAAGGCCAACAATTCACTAAAAATGTTTTTTTATCGGTCTTATGTAGTATTCTAATTTGTTGAGATTGGTGGGTTTTTGTTAAATGTAAGCCAAAATCATCACAATTAAAAGAACCAAAGACTTAAACTACTTCAGTCTGTGTGCATTGAATTTATTTAATATACGAGTTTCACAATTTGAGTTGAATTACTGAAATAAATAAAAAAAACTTTTCCACGACATTCTAATTTATTGAGATGCACCTGTACATCAGTAAGATCCCCTTGTGATTTTTTTTACAGCTTTTACTTCTCTTGAAATAACAAGTGGCTAAATGGGACTACAGGGACTACATTAAACGTCATCACGTCCACCAGCTAAAATCATCCACTCACTAGTCCACTTTCACAGCCTTGTTTGTGTTTATAATCGCACTCTTGCAAACTCTTCTAACGCAAACTTAATTGAAAATGTTGGTGACGCTAAAGTCATGGGACTGTGGTGTAGATTTGTTTTGTTGGGCAATTGTATTTAGGCTTCAAAATTGAAAAAAGTTGTCTTCATCAAAATTCAAAATGATGAACAAAACGTGCAAGAATCATAAACTTTTGCTGATCGCATATCTTATTTTCTGCAATAATCCTAAAGCCAATGGAAAAATCCTTTTGTTTTTGGTTGAGAGAACCAGGATGATGCTAGTCTCACATAGCCAGACCTTCAGACCGGTGGCTAAAGGTCTGGAATCCATGGCAGCTTACATTGACCAAGGCCCGCCCATGAGCAGGGGCGGCGTTTGCGTATGGCAGAGTATGGCAGTTGCCATACCCTAGACCAGTCAGGTGCTGTGAAAAATTATCCAAACTTGAGTCAATTATAATTAGTTTTTATTATTTTAAATCAGAGTGTTTTAAAAATAGTTAACCAATGATGAGCACTAAAATAACTTGTCAGTAAAACTTCATAACGCCATTGGATCATCGAGCTCTGAGAAACCTCGTAACTTCACCCCGCCTCCATTCAGATGGACGCGCCACGCACAGCCTGGAGGAGACAGATCTCTGCTTTTTCGTAATGCAAGGGTAAATAAATAATTGATGTTTGAATAGTACAGCGTTTTCTTTACTCAAACACTATGTCTGTAAAGGATAATGTTTTTGTGTGTTTGAAGAGTGGAGAAGAATTAGTTATTTGCCGTCTATATACTTTGTGTAGGCTACGTTTTAAATATCCTGTGCATAAGTGCTTAATTTGAGATTTTGGCCAAGTGTATTAAACAACAAGAAAAAACTAAGCGCCCATATAGCTACAATCAAAGTTATATAACCTGTAAAAGTTGATGAAAGCATATAATGCAATGCACTTGCTGCTTCAGATAACAGTTACAGCCTTTCTAATGACAGACAACACTCCATCTCCGTCATTCTCTGGTCAAAAACAGTGTTAACTCCATTTGAGCTTGATTTTCATATAATGTTATGTGCAAGTGTCTGATACAAACCAAACAGTGTTTAATTATTGAATTTTTTTGCACTTTTTTTTTTTCTCCCTCCCATGTGGGTGTGATGTCTGAGGCAACTAGGATAATACTAACTTCTGGGTTGGCCTACAAAAATACATCATCACTGCAATGATCTATTACCCATTCATTTCACTGGGTCTTTAAATAATCTTTCATTTTCATCTAACAAACTTCAAAGCCATGTGCCGTCAACATCCAAACATGCTCTCAACAAATTACCACCACTGATCAATTCCACTTTAATCACCTTGTGAATTCTGAGAATCTATCAAGCAGTTCTTTGAAACTCAAGGTGTTAGAAGCATCAGCGAAACAGACCGAGATCAAAACATCACAGACACAGAAGGAACAATGTCGTTGAGTGTAGGCGAAGATTCTGTAACGTGCATGTAACTCCATGGGGACTATGTTTTCGTCAAATGTCAAGGTTTGAAATCAGTGATTCAAAGTCACTGAATAGGGCATAATCATCAAGGACACATATACAGACAACAATACCTTCATATAACCAGCATTAACCAACATTTTTTCTCTATGAATGGGGGTGATTTTTTTTTTTTTTTTTTTTGCATGATTTCTTTAGACAGGAAAGAATTGCTCAAATTCTGTATTAAGGATAGTTCACCCTAAAATTATAATTTTGGTAATTACTTACGCTTTTGTTGCTTTGAACCTGTATGACTTCTTTATTCTGTGGAACATAAAAGGAGAAATACTGAAAAATGTTCTCTTTGCTTTTGTGTGCAATAGAATAAAGTCATATAGGTTTGAAATGACATGACAGAATTTTCATTTGGAGGTGAACTACACCTTTACCAGCGGAAAAGTTAGCCAAAAAGGGGTTAACAAATACTAGTAGAAACACTGAGTGCTTGTTATGTTATAAACACACACATTCAAATGCATGCACAAACATTGTCACCTTGATTCACCGTGACTTCAGGGCCATTAGGGAACCAAAGCAGATATTAAGGAGGCCACATAATAAGTGCATGTTTTCTCATATCTTTATAAAGTACTCAAAGAGATTAAACAGCCATTGCAAAGTGAAGGGCAATGAGGTTGCCTGTGGTGTGAAGACTAGCAGCATAGCAGGCAGTACAGAGGAACAGCTCCCTCTAGTGTAAAACTGCACATCAGCACTGAGAAATAAAAGGCTTTGGGTCAAATACAGACATACACTTAATGCAGGCAAAGAGCTGTCATAAAACTTAAGATGTTGTTGTTTTTTAAAGCATTGCTTCATCTGAACATTCCTTATTGTCCATCTAGTCAGAGACTGGGACTGGCAACTATTGATTTGGGATTTACTCTCAGGTCTGACTCTTAAATTGTCAGCTCATACAACAGCAGACAGGAGTGAATTAAATAATGTCAGTCAGTCTCTGAAAAACTATCAAGCCTGTGTCCTCTAACTTGCAATAGCCTTTAGTAATACCTGTGACTGTAGTGAAAGATGAAAATAGTTATTTCAGGACGCTGCTTTTATCTGAACACATCCAGGCAAAATGTTCATCTGTTTAGTTACCATGTATTCATTAACAGAAGCTTTATATTTATTCTCCAACCACATAATATCCCCATTTCTGATATTTTTCTTGACCTGGGAGTGGATGATAGCATTAGTGATTGAGATGTCGACTGTGCTTGTGTTCAGACTGTTCAGTCAGTTGTGACTGTCAGTTTAAACATAAAAATTGTGTTTATGGTGTCATTTTTGTGCCACTACAAGCGTACAGTTTTGACGATTAGCTAATTTTACTTACTAGACCAAGCCAAAAGTCAAATCTCTATGAAATCATAACAGTAAACCTTTAACTTTAATAATAATAGGACACATTTAACAAGCTGTGTGATTAGAAGCATCATTTATGTCTGTTTCATAAACAGTGAAGTTTGAACTAACCCCAAGCATGAGCAAACTTTTAGCAAATAGTAGTTATGTAGGACTAAATCATTTTTCATTGTAGTTTTATAACTACTACCAAGTAATCTGAACAGTTTAAGGCTAATAAATGTTCAAGCCAGTCTCATGAAAGCAAAAAAATTTGCCTGTAGCGACACTTTGTCAAATTATATATATATTATATAATATTATATATTATATATATTATGTAATGTTGCTTTTTGTACATTTTATGGTAATTTCAAGAGAAAAAATTCCAGTGCTTAGCACTAAAAGCACATTCAGTTTTCTTTGAAACAGATGAATGTGACAGTAGCAAACTTTTTCTGTTCGTTCTTGCATTTATCGCAGCAAATTAAATGTCACCAAACCCTACCCTACTGTCACAGTTATGGACTTTTGTTTGTGTTTTCATTCCCCATGTGTGACCTAGTTTCTGCCGTTGTCTAATTATCAGTTAATCACCTTCATTGTGTTCACCTGTCTGCCACTCGTTATCTCCACTATATTAGTTGCTGTCCTTTTGAGTTCTAGTTTGTCGGTTATTACTTATGTTACCCTGTGTGTGTGAACCTCCTCAATCTGAAGTTATATTAAATACCCTACTCCCTTTAAACCTTTGTCTTCGCTCGTACTTTGTGTGCACCGTACAGACAGCCGTGACACCTACACAAGTAAAAAAAAAAAATAGTTTGCTAAAGCAAATGTCATTTTCATTTTCAGCCATTTTTAGCACTTCTTTCGAGTGTCGTAACTCATGTTTCAAGGGACTTGTACCCAATTGTTGTACCAGGTGAGCTACCGAGCATGTTTACCAAGTCTGGTTATGTGACGCAAACATCAAAATGTATTAATTTTCTAATCATGCACTATATGGTATACATGTTTTAAGGTCATAACATAGGATTTGTGCAAGGAACCATGCAAAAATAAGTAAAAATAAGCCACTAATCGACAATATGCCTGTATAAAAATAGAAGAAATAAAAGTTGTTGGTGTTTTACTGCCACTAGTGTTCATTTCAGCTGGAAACTACAACAATTTATACATAGGTGTGTTTTTTGGAGTTATACTGTGGTTCAATAATGCAATAATGTAAGAGGAGGCTTGTTTTTCCAATGAGCCAGGGTTGCAATGTTATAAATGAGAGTATTCAAATATAATATTGCTATAATTACAAAAATCAGAAAAAGAAAAAAAAAATCTATTTAATTCGAGATAGTAGTATTAGTATCAATATCTGTGACATCGCCAGTTAAATCAATAGAATAGTGGTAAACTCACACCACTGGTTGAGCCAGTCTTGCTGTCAGGCTGGTCTGGATCACTGTCAGCATTACATTTTTTATTTATCACCCCAAAAAAGCCAGACAGCAGTATTCTGCTGCGGTGTGTAAATATAAATGTATGGCTATATAAATATAGCCATAGAGTCTCAACTTATTTCTCAGACAAAAGACTAATCAGATCAGACCCCTGTCATGCGTCATCCATCAGTCTAAAAAGCAAAAGCAACATACAATATCTTACACATCTCACAAATACAGTAAAAAGAATCGTCCTCATTCACTTTGACCTTGGTTCCTCTCAACAAGTACACATTTCATTGAGAGCACTAAAGAGCTTGACTGAAGAAACTAATTGGTTCTGCGTTCCTTTTACTGACCTCGGTGGGACCGTTTTCTCAGTGGTTGGTGTTTGAAATGATTCCACTTTAAAGGTCTGTAATTGAGTTCTACCTGTGGCCGCGTGACAGCGAAAGTAAAGCCACATGTGGTCAAGTACCCAGTGCTGAACGCTAAAACCGTATTATTTTCCCCCATCAAAACAAGGCACAGTAACTTCAGTCTTTAAACTCAGAAGAAACAAAGAAAGTGAATTTAGTAACTGACAGGATGGATAATGCAACAAAGCATTGAAAATTGCTAGTGCAGACAAAGTCGCCTTCTTTGCCTGAATAAAAAGTCTCACTGCTATAAGGACCATTGTTCAATCGATTGAAAACCACCACACATTCAACCTACAATCATGAAACGGGTGAATTTATTCAGTCTTATCCGGACCACCTATATCAACGCATACACCTTTTTTCCTCTGGCTTCCACTGTATTTCAGGACTATTTCAGGCCTCATGCGGCGGACCCCGAATGACCTCATGTTGTGCGGTCGGGGTTGTTAGCGCTCTGGCTTCTGCAGGCTCCAGCACATTCCCTCATTAGTGGAAGTGCAGGAGTTTCACCGTGGCTGTGGAGTGTGACACTGCTGCCCACCGCCGGCCTGAGACCTCGGGTCGGGGCAGAGCTCATCAGAACCTCTGCAGGAAACAGTTTCAGGTCGATGCTCTGAGAGTATAAGCTTGCGGGTAAGAGCACGGCAGGACTGTGTAGCTGAGCAAAAATCATCCCAAAAGTATGATAAAGGGTGCTGCGAATATTTAGAGGCAGCAGACGTGTACAACACGCACAGAAGCTCACGTGGCACTCCGAAACCCCTATTAATGTCCAGCCGAAGCCAGTGAATCTCAATTAAAGAGAATAATGCTTTTTGTTAAAATACAGCCACTGCTTTTACTGCAGAGCGTACCCATAATGCATCATGCTGATATCAGCTCTGCCTTCCACTGTTCTGTAAGTGCAATTGATTTATCCTCTGGAGAGAGAGGGAACACAGATAAACCAAGAGGCAAGTTCATAACAGGGTGATCTTTCACCTGATCACACACACTTGGACACTGGCCAAGATGACAGAGGCTAACGTGTTTTTTATTTTTTTATTTTATGATTTCTCAAGAAAAAGTTATTGTGCTTGCTTGTTTGAAACTCTCCCTGACTCGGTCTTCCTTATAGCAAACCACACTAATGAGATTTGAGGGAATGAAAAATAAAATAAATTACACAGGATGATGTAAGATCAGCTTTTACAATCACTGTTCTGATAAAAACATCACGTAAAATCAACCAGGAAACTGGTGTATAAAAGAGAACGCTGTGACCACAAAGGTTATTCTGATTATCTCACAACATGGCAGATTCATCGTAACCTGCAGCTTTGTGAGATTAAACTAAAATCTTTTCCATTCTGACTGAGAGATGCTATCTCCTTGTCTTCATCTTGTAATTTCCACACAGGTTAACTCCTTTAAATAAGAGGTACAAGGTTGGATGCACACACAGAGTGGTCTAACAGAGGAATTATGGGTGAGGAAGATGGTTGAATGGAAACGAGGCTGATTAAACAAAGCAATCACTTTAACGGCTGAACTCAGCGGAGATCAAGAGCATTGTGTGGCCGTGTGATCAATGCCAAAGTGATTTTTTTTTTTTTTTCACTTTTATGTGGGACTAAAATGTTCATTGAAAAGCTTTTTAATCCATTACTGATCATTTTTTATTTTTGTTTTGTGTTTGTACAGAATAGAATAGTTTATTTTCCCCATTTTCCCATTACTGTATTATCATTTAAATTTTTTAATCTATAGTATATGTTTTGCAAATACTGCAAATGCCCAACAATCATGCCAGTTAAATATTGTTATGTCTCCATAAAGCTCGAATAAATGACTCATGTCCTCTGTGTCATTGCTTGTCGTCATTATTTTTGAACAGACCCTGAACAGACAAGCCAAGTGTAAAAACACCATGAAAGCAAAAACGGCTCTTGCTTTAAAGGCCATGGCAGGCAACAGAGAAAAAGTCAATGTGTCACCAATCACAGGGAGCCAATAATGCAAATGTCAATAGGACTCTAAGCAGCCTCAGTGTGAAGTCATCTGACTGATTGGCAAAGTCAATACTTTAGACAGACAGACAGCACAAGTGATAGTCAATCACTTCCATGTTATCAGGGACAGGATTATATCATGGAAAATCAATATGAGGGTGTTCTAATGGTACTTTAGATGTAAACATTCGAGTTTAACCTTTGAGAGTATTGCTGGCCTTTTAAACAGCAAGTTACTTGTTTTTCTGGTGTTTTTAACCAAGCTAGATTTCGGTTAGACCAGAGAAAGCATAACAAGGAGATTTTTCACGACAAACATGCTGGATTGAAAACTTTATTTACTAATTTATTTTCCTGAAAATAATTTTTTCCTTACTATAATATCATTCCCTACTTTCACATAGTTATATGAGAACAAACAAACACACACACACACACACTCAATCTTCCCTGCTTATCCATTCAGAGAATGAGCTACAATCCCAACACATTGGAGCCCTTGGAGAAGAATTCATTTAGGAGGGCATGAAATAAGAAATTTCATCGCTTGACTGGCCACAAGGCACAATCCAATCACAGCACACATTAACATTAACGTGAGTTATGCAGATGAGACGACCTTTCCCGTCAACCCCACTGCTGGCTGTGAGCCTCCTCTATGGCAGCAACAGATACAGATATGCATGTTGAAGTAGTCGACACAAAGATGCCACTCCACTCATTTTAAAATGTCAGGCCAAAGCATGCTGCCATAGAAACAATGTATCTAGTGTTAATAATAACACAATAGTGGTAGCCTGAGCACTTGCCAAAGCTATGCATATAATTGCATCAACTGTGAGGTATATGTCACTTCACTACAAAACACTCACACCTTTTGTTGTCAATACTATTGCATGGCCAATAAAATTCTCATTTTATGTGAAAATTGTTCAAAGTGATTGATGTTCTGTGTAAACCCATATAAAACTAGAGGTTTCTTTTACCTAGCCCTTGTTAAAAAAGAAACTATAATATCAAATAACACACTACAGTTAAAATTAGTATGTTAGTTAAAATAAGTGTAAAGCGCAACAAAAGATTAAAACAACGCTTTAAAATATGTACTGTATAGTGTACATTTTAATGTTTAATGTGCACTTTTTAAAAGTGTACTTAAATGTGTTAAGAAACAGTTAATGTTAATGTAATTAACATTATAGTATCTGCAATTGTTTGCAACTTTTTTCACCAGGATATGGTTGTAAGAGTAAGTGTAACTGTAAGAGCTTATCTTGCACAAAACAACGTCACTTAAATCTTTTTTTTTTTTCATGACTTCACAGCAAAACTTTATAATAATAATAATAATCCATTACAATTATATAGTACTTTTCTAGGCACTCAAATCACTTTGCATTTGAGACAATTTGTTAATGTGACTGCACATTTCAACTTCAACACTTTCTTAGTAAACAAAAATTTCCAACAAAACTAAACCCGAATTAAGAGGTGTTTAAACAGTTTGTGTTAGTTTACCCAAAACTTTTAATCATTTTTCACCCTCACATCATTCCTAACCCATAAATCTTTCATTCACCTACGAAACACAAATAAAGGAAATGTTCATGAAACCTGAGAGATTTCTGTCCCTCAAATTAAAGTCAATTCAAGAATACACTGTGACGGGCTCAGTAACAAAATACAAGATGATGGAGTCAGATTTAATGTAAATGAAAAAAAAGAATTTAAAGAAATTGTTTATTCTAAATAAAATGCCGTAAGTACGATTATTTACAAAGGCAATTGTCGATTTTGCCCAATAGCAAAATTCATATGGTGTACACTGGTTTTAGGATTTTGCCTATGTACCTTTCTATTTTTCTCTCTCTTTCTCTCAGGTAACAGAGCTGTGGCGTTTCCCAACACCATTGCTCCCTCTGAGTCGTTCAGCAGCCTCCACAGCCAATCAACACGTTCAGACTGAGTTTGCAAAAAGTTACACCTGGCCCAACCTCAAGCATTGCCACATGACTCACAAGGAAAAATGAAGAGTACAATTTCTTTCCATGCCCTCTCCTTGCTCCCTCATTCTTAACAACCACTTCAAAGCAACTTTGACTGCTCTCTCTCTATCCTCTCTTCTCATGAGCCATGAGAGGTGTTGCTCATCAGAAGTGTTGAAATGTATTATTGAAATGATATGGAGCGGGGCACGCAGACGTTGACCTCACTTCGGCAGAGTGAACTTAGGGCACGACTGAGTGCACACAGCACACATACACAGCTGCAATCAATATTTAAACCTGCAAATGTCTCTTTGCCTAAATTCACAAATAAGTATTAACAGGTTTGACTTTCGGTATGCATGTTGGCTTTGAAAAACTTTCAAGAAAATATGTATTCAATTTTCAATAAAAAAAAAATCTAAATGTACATATGGTGTAACTATCAAATAAAACTAAACATATTTTCTTACATCATAAATACGTCAATGTACACATACTCATTTTGGTTACTTTTTTTTTTCACATGATATTTTTAAACCCTGTTAGTACATTGTTTCATCATAATAAAAGGACAAATTAACTGATATTTTAAGAGACCAATTGACCTTGACAACACCCTAGTGAAAAAAATATATATACTAAGATGTATTTGAAATATATTTATTTTGTACTAAGTGTACTACAAATACACTTACACATGTATGTGCTAAATAAAAATATCCTGCATTTATACTTTTGTTATATTAAACTGGTATGCTTAAAGTCTGCAAAACTGGAACAACTAATTTTGTGCTTAATGCACTTTAATTGTGCAGAAGACTAACTAAAGATATACTGAAGTATATTTGATTGTGCTAAAGTGGAACTATTGCAAGTATACTTCAGGTACACTTTAAATACAATATCTTGTATTGAAAGACTGCTATTATACAGAGATAATACAGTCCTACTAATAGTGATATTAAAATAAATATTTAGGCATAATATTAAGAAATGTGCATTGTGCAATAAAGAAATACTCCAAATAAAGTTTAATTATAATGTCATATTACTTAGTCTTAATGGATGCCCATTTTCCTCAAGTTGATATTATTCTTTAGGGTCTTAATGAAAATTCTATAATATACTTTGGTTAAAATTTCACCAAACACCCTTTTTTACCCTGTCAAAAACAGTTCTGTTCACAGCAAGCCATTTCAGTGCATGTCCCTTTAAATGCTAATGTGATCTGTTGACCCCGCCCCTCTCTTCCATGGGGTGATGAGCTGTTCTATACTTATACTCACTTCTTCTGTAGGTGAAGCTGGATCATGGGCATGTTCCCGTCAAAAACAAAGGTAATCCACTATATCTTCAGCGGGTCAGATGTCGGAAGTAAATGACGACTGCTATGTTCATTATTACACCCAGCAACAAAACACATCATTCATTGCTGCTCCAGTGTCAAAACAATGGCGGACTGTTGACAGCTCACTCAGGGCGGGTCTTTGATAAAACGCCAGTGTCAATCAACAATCTTGGGAGGAGCCTGTGCAGAACTACGTCACTCTGCCAAGAATCTCACAACAGCCTGACCTCAGAAAGTGATCATTATTATTGGGGATTAAAAAAGCAACAGTTCAAACAACATGTTAAAGTGAATTTTGCATACGATGACCCCTTTAAGAGATGTGTCAATAAATGTTAATGGATTTGAAGTATACTCAAAAAAAAAAAAAAAGATTCATAAATGTTTCGAAGCTTCACGAAGCAGTGTTTCAACACGGATGGAGCAAATGGCTTTGAAATGGTGGACAAAGATTTCTCAAATATTAATCAACAGTGAATTCCTATTTATAACCAGCTATGCATGAAAGCCACTATATTTAGCATATTAAAACAAAACTGACAATCACACATTCAGTTGCTGAGTGAACGTGGCCTTGGATAAAGAAAAGAGTAAACAGATCCAGAGGTTGGGGAAAATTATTTTTTACACAATCATAATGATCAAAGAAAGAGGTTATTTAAGTTAACAGTAATTTTCTGAAGCAGCCTTATGAAAAATTGTTTGGATCACATAACGTTGTTTTACAAGATGCTTGATGGAATATTTTTTCCCCTGAAGACTAGGTTGTCCTTGGCAGTAATTTCATCCTGAGCCTAATCCACTCTGCTCAAATCAATACATCTGTGTGGATGTGTATCTAGGCCTCTCACCTCATCTTCTCACAATTTACAGACAGATGCACAAGTGCGTGTACAGACATGCACAAATTTACACGCTTACACCTGTCTCTGAGTCTCACACAGCCGCACAGTGATGCTGGCTTGACTACAAACCACTAACTGAAGAAGACCTGCACAGCCCCTGTCAGTCAGAGTAATAGGAGCTGATTAGGCATAAAAAGATCCAGTTGCAGTGGGAGGATGTGAGGAGGTGGAAAGGGAACTACGGACTTCAGTCAGGATAGACAGTGTGCCAATTGTTCAGCAGATGATACATTACCAAGGGTCTAAAAAGCCCCAATATACTTACAAAGAAAGTTAATTGAAAGTATATCCTTCACTGAGGGCTAAAAAGCCGTTTTAAATAGCTGCAAACCGGTATAGTGTTTGCGAACATTCTGATCTGGTTTATTCTAGTCAGGGCCGTGCACAGACATTTTGAGGGGCAGTGGCCCAAACCAAAAAAAAGGGTGCAATAAGGGGGTGGATGCTTGTTAATATAAATTATCCAGTTGTTACAAATATACACTACCAGTCAAAAGTTTTTAATGTTTTTTAAAGAAGTCTCTTCTGCAGCATTGGCTGCCCACTGCTCCAGGTGTGTGTTCACGGTGCGTGTGTGTTCACTGCTGTGCGTGTGCACTTGGATGGGTTAAATTCCGAGTATGGGTCACGTCACATCACTTCACTGTTCTCTATTCTGATTTCTGATTTCCTGCTCAAGAATTATTTATCATTATTATTATTAATATCCAAAGATCAGCATTTATACACTATAACCATTCAAAAGCTTTATATATATATATAAAGAAATTATAGAAATTAATACTATTATTTAGCAAGGATGCTTTAAATTGATCAAAAGTGATGATAAAGACTTTATAATGAATGAAGAATTTATAATGTTACAAAATATTTCTATTTCAGAACAATGCTGTTCTTCTGAACTTTCTATTCGAAACCTGAAAACAATTTTACTCAGCTGTTTTCAACATAATACTAATAATAAATGTTTTTGATCAGCAAACAGGAATATTAGAATGATGATAGAATGATTTCTGAAGGATCATGTGACTGGATGCTAAAATCCAGCTTTGAAATCACAGGAATAAATTACATTTTAAAATATATTCAAATAGAATATTATATATTAATTTATAATATATATATATATATATATATATATATATATATATATATATATATATATATATATTAAATAGAATTAAATAGTAAAAATATTTGGGAATGTTACTGTTTTTGCTGTACTTTGGATCAAATAAATACAGGCTTGGTGAGCAGAAGAGACTTCTTTAAAAAAACATTAAAAATCTTACTGTTCAAAAACTTTTGACTGGTAGTGTACAATTAAAAGAGAAGACGGCACTGTAATAATTTCACACTTTATTGTAGATGTTTTTATAGAGTGGGCTCTCCCTCACTCTCTGAGCCTGCTTCTGCCTCATCTTCAATGGAAGTATAAGTATTAGACATTTAATTTAATATTATACAAGATAAATTTATATTATATACTACTAAACAGCTCATTTAGAACATTTATATTACCTTTTTAACTATTATAGGCCTATTTATATGGTTTTAATAAAATATTATAAATGTGTTAGATTACTAGTAACTAAGACAAGTGATTATAATGGGAAATATAGGTACTTAATAGCAAGAATTAAAGTGTGACAAACTGCTAAATATTCTATATGATGATTTACCTGCTGGCTTGCTGGAGTTTTGAATTCATGTTTGCGATGTTGAACTGCCTTTAGCAGCCACCCTTTGCTCTTTCTTTCTCTTTCTCCTTTTTTGTTTGAAGGCATTGTTTTTTCTTTTTGTTTTTCCACAAAGTGTGCCAACAACAGCAAATTTGGTGTTATTTATATTAGATCTGATTGGGTACAATAATTTGATTAGACGTACAAGGATATTCTATTCTAAGACCGAGAGCAAATCATTACCAACAGAAATACAAAAACAAACTACCAAATTACTAATTCAGCAGATCAACCTCTGACAGTAATGTGGATTTTGCCGAAGAAAGAAATTATAAAGTTTTGGAACAAAATTGAACAAATTTGGAGTAAATGATGACAATTTGCATTTTTAGGTAAACTATCCCTTTAACAGAAATAAAATATAAATACATTAAAAAAATAAAAAAGCTTTATAAATAAACTTTTTTTTTTTTATTAAACCAAAAAAAAAATATATATATATATATATATATATTTTTTTTTTTTAACTAGTTGCCAAATCAACATTTCTCATTTAGTTTAAATTGATGCTATATGTGTCACGAATCCGGTCTACGAACTTCCGTTCACTCACCACCAGAGGTCACTCGCTCACCACATTGACTCTCACACCATACATCACACTGGACTGCATTTCCCATCACCCATTGCACTGACGACACACACAGCTGATTGCACTAATCACACGCACACCTGATCCTACGCACACACTGATTACATGCCTTACATGAACCCTGGACTTCCTCTTCCTCCCTGCCGAGTATTGTATGCACTTATCCCTCTCCTAGCGATAGCTACTCTACGGAGCTCACTTAGTTGTCTTAGTCTTGCCTTGCCTGTTTTCCCGTGTTTGATTCTAGCTCGTGTACCTGGATTATCTCTCTGCCTTGCCCCATTGGATATTGTTCGCCGATCGTAGACCCACGCTTGACCTAGGATTACTCTTTGTCTTGTTCCTGCCATACCTGTTTGCCATTGTTTCGACCCTGCCTGTATTTATGACCACGCCTTTAAATAAAAGCTTGCATATGGATCCACACATCTCACGTCTCATCAGCCCCGTTACAATATGCATTGTAAATAATATTGTAATGAATAAACAAATAAAAATTACAAAAACACAAAATTACTTGAAATAAAATAGAAATAAAAAAAGCCAATATATGAAAATAAAACATTATTAAAAATATTTAAAACACAAACAAATATGTAAATGTGTGGTGTGAGCAGCTCTATTTAAAACGCAAACAAACATGTGTAAAACATCATGTCATTCCAAACCCATAAGACCTTAATAAATAACACAAATAAAGATATTTTTTGATGAAATCCGAGAGCTTTCTGACCCTCCAACGACAGCAATAGCATAGACATCGTTAAAATAGTCCATGTGGCACCAGTGTTTCAACCGTAATGTTATGAATCTAAGAAAAGACTTTTTGTGCGCAAAGAAAAGAAAAACAACAACTTTATTCAACAATTCTTCTCTTCTGCATCACTGTCCTCCGCCATTATCAAGCGTATACTATGACGCAACCATGACAGAATTTTCATTTTTGGGTGAACTACCCCTTTAAACCAACCTCTATAGTTGCTCTACATGAAGAAAAAGTCTATAAACAATTGGCCTGACATTTATTGTTATTTTAAAGAATATGCTGTAGAAACAGAGAAGAAGAATCAGCCTGAAACTGAACCTCACCACTGTAAATGAATCACTTCAGAAGGTGCTCCAGAACTTACAGCGCTCTCCTTAACGTCTTCTCTCTTTTTGGCCCCTGCTCTATTAGTACAAACTCATGAAACAGCCCAGCCATGCATGGAATGAATTCTGTAATACAAATTGTCGCTGTTACTTACAGCACCTCCAAACAGAAACAAACATGACAGCGAATAATTGCAAGGCCTTTGAGTGCAATGTACCTGCAAAAGCCACTGCACCTTGAACTCGACTATGAAACAGGGACAGAGAACAAGAGAAAGATAGAGTGAGCAAGACAAGAACGAGGAGGAGGACAGGCTAGCATATTATATTTAAGAGCCCATTTCCCTGAGTGATTCCATTAAAACTCTCCACTGGGCCAATTACAGCATGAAGTGAAAAACGTCCTCCCTCATTAGATACTGATGGGGGGTGCTGAGTCCGGTCAGCAGTGGAGAAGAGTGTGTGTAAGAAATGAGCAAAAGGGATAGACGCACTTTGAAGCCAGCAATGACACCGACAGACAAAGGCAGAATGCATTTTTTGTATCCACTGGTCATTAGTCGGAAAACATGTCTACGCTGACCTCACAGCAAATGACTAAATGTCTAAAATGTGCTGGAAATGACATATTTTCAGGGCATCTGCCGGTTGAGTTATCATCTGACATTTAGTCACTGCTACTTTGCCTTTGGTGTCATCAGTTTCTCGCTAGTAGTGTTTAATGCGTTATAGTTAACATCTGACCTTGATAAATGAAACTGCGTAAACTGATCTTCTTCAAATAGAGCGGTTCAGTCATGACGTCAATTTGTAGATCAGCCTGGGGAGCTAATTCACCATGGGTTCCCACAGGAATTTGGAATAGGGTTTTTGAATTTTGCTTTTTTGATTTATGAATACAATGAGTCTGAGGTGAACATTAATTCTGCGGATTTGCACATCTTTTATGCAACATAAATTATGAACAGTTGTACATCAAACATGAATGTTGAAGCCATGCAGTGTCTGCTTTAAAACTCAAATCTTTGTGGTTGTCCTTATGTAGCAACTTATAGGAAATTTGTACAACATATTAGCAAAAAGACTTATTCTTGTCCTGGTTTTAGGAACCGTCCTTTGTCTATTTCAGTCTTGTGACATATCGTCCATTAACTGTCATTCTAAGTGTCCTGCTGAATGATACTCCTGAATGTTAGAGGATATAGTAAGTCATCCAGGAACTACTGTTTTGTTTTGGGGTTTTTTTTCAAATACTATGTAGGTTTATTATCGTTAACTAAAACTAAATTGATAAAAATTACTTGAAATAAAGTAAACTACAACTGAAAATAAAATACAAAACAAAAAAAGTAAACATTTTATTTTCGCCTATAGTTGTCATGCACATTTCTCATTTTCAGACTCACTTTAATTTAAAGAACTAAAATAAATAAAACTTAAATTAAAAATGTATCAAACTATGACATATTAAATAAAAAAATATAAAAAAAAATATAAAAACAAAAACTATAGGAATGATAAGTCTGTGTACCTTCTGGCCATTTGATTTTTTACTTAAAAAGAAATAGAGAAATGAGAAACATAATCGAATGTTTTGCACATGAACAAAAAAAAAAAAAAACCAGCTACATTTGTATTTTTCCGTTTCTTAAACAAAACGAAAAAACGAAAATTGAACCATCCTCATTTCTCTCTTTTATTAAGTAGAAATCAAATGACCTGGGCTGCGTTTCTCAATAACGATTGATCTTAGCGCTTAAGGCGTTTTCTACGAGTCATTTTCTGAGCGTTCGTTATTGTTTCACGTGCCTTTCCCAAAATGCACTTAACACAAATCGCACGTAGCCATGCTTTAAGTGCTACTTAGGAGTCGCTATCCGTTGGTCAAGTGCTGAAATGTCAATTTATAGAATGGCTTATATTTGTAGTACACGCTCGTTTATTGAAATGTTAACCTAATTAATGTTGTCAGGGTTGGACTGAGAGACGAACACAGGTGAGTCGAATTGCTTTTCTTTAATTCTTTGCAAACGTAAACAGATCTCGAAGGATAACAGAACCAAGTAGTAACAGTGCTGGAATCGTTTTCAACATAAGAGGTGAGTCCAACATAAAGACATTCTTCTTTCTTTTCAAACAGGTCTGAGTGCAAGGCTTACGGCATGGAGGAGTCCAGGAATCCAAGAGGTAAGTGAGAGATGATGATGAGCTTACGACCTTGAGACCAACCAACGAAGGATTGTGGTGAGTGACTTTATGTAGGGTGTTTGGTGATTGGAGTCAGGTGGTAATCAGTATTCGGGTGATTGTGAACGGGTGTTGATGGTTGGTGTAGGTGAGGTTGTGGGCGGATCCGTGACAGTACCCCCTCCCCCATGGGCGTCTCCCGGCGCCCGGGTCCGGCGGCGAGGGCGACCGCGTCCTCTTGGGGCTGGGCAGTTGGGGTGTGACTGGTGAAAGTCGGAAAGGAGCAAGGGGTCCAGTACATCCTCTCGGTTCACCCATGACCTCTCCTCGGGGCCGAATCCCTCCCAATCCACGAGATATTGGAGTCGGCCGCCCCGCCGCCGGGAGTTTAGGATCTCTTTAACTCGGTAGATGGTTTCACTGGGTTCGGCTTCGGGAGGAGGAGGCACTTCGGGCTCTGTGGATGGAGGGAGAACAGGGTTAGTGAATGGTTTCAGTAACGACACATGGAAGGTAGGTGATATATGGTAAGTTGGGGGGAGTTGGAGCTCGTAGGTGACTTCGTTGATTTGTCTTCGTATGGGGAAAGGGCCGATGTAGCGAGGGCTTAGTTTTTTGCAGGGTAGACGGAGGCGGATATCCCGCGTGGAGAGCCAAACTTGGTCGCCAGGTTGGTATAGCGGGGTAGCGGCGCGCGGAGAATCCGCATGCAATTTGTGTCTCCGTATTGCTTGTTGGAGGTGGACATGGGCAGAGTTCCATACCCTTTCGCTCTCTCGAAACCAGAAGTCCACAGAGGGAACTTCGGAGGGTTCTCCGGTCCAGGGGAAGAGAGGTGGTTGAAATCCGAGGAAGCATTGAAATGGGGTTAGACCGGTGGTTTCCTGCCGCATTGAATTTTGGGCGTATTCGGCCCAGGGAAGGTATTGGCTCCATCGGTCTTGGTGTCGATGGCAATAGGCGCGGAGGTAACGTCCAATCTCCTGGATCTTCCGTTCTGTTTGGCCATTGGTTTGCGGGTGATAACCGGAGGACAGGTTTACTGAGACTCCCAACAGACGGAAGAAACTGCGCCAAACCCTGGAGGTAAATTGGGGCCCTCGGTCGGAGACAATATCTTCGGGTAAGCCAAAGTTCCTAAAGACGTGCTGGAAGAGGGCTTCCGCCGTTTCGAGGGCCGTGGGTAAACCTCGTAATGGGATTAATTTACAAGCCTTTGAGAATCGATCGACGACAACCAGAATAGTAGTTGATCCATTTGAGGGGGTAAGTCTGTGGCAAAATCAACCCGATATGGGACCAGGGTCGGCGAGGAATGAGTAGTGGTAGCAGTTTGCCCTCAGGTAAGTGACGGGGTTGAAGTGATGGCACAGGCGGAACAGCCTCGAACATACCGGGCCACATCCTGCTTCATGTTGGGCCACCAGTACTTGTTCGGAGGAGCATGAGAGTGCGTGTGCGGCCTGGGTGACCTGAACCTGGAGGCGTGTGGGTTGAATCTAGAATGGGGATTCAAGAGTGGTTGGGACATACAGCTTCCCTCAGGAGTTTCCGGAGGAGCATGAGAGTGCGTGTGCGGCCTGGGTGACCTGAACCTGGAGGCGTGTGGGTTGAATCTAGAATGGGGATTCAAGAGTGGTTGGGACATACAGCTTCCCTCAGGAGTTTCCGGAGGAGCAGGTTCCTCTTGAGTGGCGGCACGGATCTGGTCATCCATCTTCCAGATGATGGGACAAGCAAAGATGTTAGGCGGCAGGATTGGCTCTGGGTTTTCAGGTGAGGGGTCTGGTTGGTGCAGACGGGACAAAGCGTCGGCTTTGAGGTTCTTATGGCCGGGACGATAAGTGATGGTAAATTTGAATCTCGTGAAGAAAAGGGCCCAGCGGGCTTGTCGGGGATTTAGGCGTTTGGCTTCCCGAAGGTATTGGAGGTTTTTATGATCCGTAATCACCTCGAATGGATGTTGGGCGCCCTCCAGCCAGTGCCGCCATTCCTCCAGCGCCAGCTTGATGGCCAGTAGTTCGCGGTTCCCGATGTCGTAGTTTTGCTCGGCCGGTGACATCTTCTTAGAGAAGTAGGCGCAAGGGTGAAGTACTGGGGGTTCGCCTTTCCTTTGGGACAACACTGCCCCCACCCCCACTGTTGAAGCATCCACCTCTACCACGAAGCTGTGATCGGGATCCGGATGGGTGAGTATTGGAGCGGTACAGAAGGAGGATTTTAACTTTTCGAAGGTGAGTTCCGCTTGGGACGTCCAGGTGAGGGATTTCGGTTTCCCTTGAAGGAGAGAGGTTAAGGGGGCTGATAAATGGCTGAACTGGGCAATGAAACGCCGATAAAAGTTGGCGAAGCCGAGGAACCGTTGGAGCTCCTTGATAGTGGACGGTTGAGGCCAGTTCCTTACGGCTTCCACCTTGGCCGGGTCCATTTGTACCCCATTCGCGTCGATAATGTACCCTAGGAAGTGAACCTGGGTCTGATGAAACTCGCATTTTTCAAGTTTAAGGTATAGTTGGTGCTGGCGAAGGCGTTGGAGGACTTGACGGACATGAGCGTGGTGTTCTTCAAGGGTGGCTGAGTAGATCAGAATATCATCGATGTAAATGCAAGGCCTTTGAGTGCAATGTACCTGCAAAAGCCACTGCACCTTGAACTCGACTATGAAACAGGGACAGAGAACAAGAGAAAGATAGAGTGAGCAAGACAAGAACGAGGAGGAGGACAGGCTAGCATATTATATT
Source organism: Onychostoma macrolepis (assembly GCF_012432095.1). Taxonomy (NCBI): domain Eukaryota; kingdom Metazoa; phylum Chordata; class Actinopteri; order Cypriniformes; family Cyprinidae; genus Onychostoma; species Onychostoma macrolepis. Next base: position 19,457,671 of record NC_081157.1, on the reverse strand, counting down.
TAAGAGCCCATTTCCTGAGTGATTCCATTAAAACTCTCCACTGGGCCAATTACAGCATGAAGTGAAAACGTCCTCCTCATTAGATACTGATGGGGGTGCTGAGTCCGGTCAGCAGTGGAGAAGAGTGTGTAAGAAATGAGCAAAAGGGATAGACGCACTTTGAAGCCAGCAATGACACCGACAGACAAAGGCAGAATGCATTTTTGTATCCACTGGTCATTAGTCGGAAAACATGTCTACGCTGACCTCACAGCAAATGACTAAATGTCTAAAATGTGCTGGAAATGACATATTTTCAGGGCATCTGCCGGTTGAGTTATCATCTGACATTTAGTCACTGCTACTTTGCCTTTGGTGTCATCAGTTTCTCGCTAGTAGTGTTTAATGCGTTATAGTTAACATCTGACCTTGATAAATGAAACTGCGTAAACTGATCTTCTTCAAATAGAGCGGTTCAGTCATGACGTCAATTTGTAGATCAGCCTGGGGAGCTAATTCACCATGGGTTCCCACAGGAATTTGGAATAGGGTTTTTGAATTTTGCTTTTTTGATTTATGAATACAATGAGTCTGAGGTGAACATTAATTCTGCGGATTTGCACATCTTTTATGCAACATAAATTATGAACAGTTGTACATCAAACATGAATGTTGAAGCCATGCAGTGTCTGCTTTAAAACTCAAATCTTTGTGGTTGTCCTTATGTAGCAACTTATAGGAAATTTGTACAACATATTAGCAAAAAGACTTATTCTTGTCCTGGTTTTAGGAACCGTCCTTTGTCTATTTCAGTCTTGTGACATATCGTCCATTAACTGTCATTCTAAGTGTCCTGCTGAATGATACTCCTGAATGTTAGAGGATATAGTAAGTCATCCAGGAACTACTGTTTTGTTTTGGGTTTTTTTTTCAAATACTATGTAGGTTTATTATCGTTAACTAAAACTAAATTGATAAAAATTACTTGAAATAAAGTAAACTACAACTGAAAATAAAATACAAAACAAAAAAAGTAAACATTTTATTTTCGCCTATAGTTCTCATGCACATTTCTCATTTTCAGACTCACTTTAATTTAAAGAACTAAAATAAATAAAACTTAAATTAAAAATGTATCAAACTATGACATATTAAATAAAAAAATATAAAAAAAAATATAAAAACAAAAACTATAGGAATGATAAGTCTGTGTACCTTCTGGCCATTTGATTTTTTACTTAAAAAGAAATAGAGAAACATAATCGAATGTTTTGCACATGAACAAAAAAAAAAAAAATCCAGCTACATTTGTATTTTTCCGTTTCTTAAACAAAACGAAAAAACGAAAATTGAACCATCCTCATTTCTCTCTTTTATTAAGTAGAAATCAAATGACCTGGGCTGCGTTTCTCAATAACGATTGATCTTAGCGCTTAAGAGCGTTTTCTACGAGTCATTTTACGAACGTTCGTTATTGTTTCACGTGCCTTTCCCAAAAATGCACTTAACACAAATCGCACGTAGCCATGCTTTAAGTGCTACTTAGGAGTCGCTATCCGTTGGTCAAGTGCTGAAATGTCAATTTATAGAATGGCTTATATTTGTAGTACACGCTCGTTTATTGAAATGTTAACCTAATTAATGTTGTCAGGGTTGGACTGAGAGACGAACACAGGTGAGTCGAATTGCTTTTCTTTAATTCTTTCTTTGCAAACGTAAACAGATCTCGAAGGATAACAGAACCAAGTAGTAACAGTGCTGGAATCGTTTTCAACATAAGAGGTGAGTCCAACATAAAGACATTCTTCTTTCTTTTCAAACAGGTCTGAGTGCAAGGCTTACGGCATGGAGGAGTCCAGGAATCCAAGAGGTAAGTGAGAGATGATGATGAGCTTACGACCTTGAGACCAACCAACGAAGGATTGTGGTGAGTGACTTTATGTAGGGTGTTTGGTGATTGGAGTCAGGTGGTAATCAGTATTCGGGTGATTGTGAACGGGTGTTGATGGTTGGTGTAGGTGAGGTTGTGGGCGGATCCGTGACAGTACCCCTCCCCATGGGCGTCTCCCGCGCCCGGGTCCGGCGGCGAGGGCGACGCGTCCTCTTGGGGCTGGGCAGTTGGGGTGTGACTGGTGAAAGTCGGAAAGGAGCAAGGGTCCAGTACATCCTCTCGGTTCACCCATGACCTCTCCTCGGGGCCGAATCCTCCCAATCCACGAGATATTGAGTCGGCCGCCCGCCGCCGGGAGTTTAGGATCTCTTTAACTCGGTAGATGGTTTCACTGGGTTCGGCCGGGAGGAGGAGGCACTTCGGGCTCTGTGGATGGAGGGAGAACAGGGTTAGTGAATGGTTTCAGTAACGACACATGGAAGGTAGGTGATATATGGTAAGTTGGGGGGAGTTGGAGCTCGTAGGTGACTTCGTTGATTTGTCTTCGTATGGGGAAAGGGCCGATGTAGCGAGGGCTTAGTTTTTGCAGGGTAGACGGAGGCGGATATCCCGCGTGGAGAGCCAAACTTGGTCGCCAGGTTGGTATAGCGGGTAGCGGCGCGGAGAATCCGCATGCAATTTGTGTCTCCGTATTGCTTGTTGGAGGTGGACATGGGCAGAGTTCCATACCCTTTCGCTCTCTCGAAACCAGAAGTCCACAGAGGGAACTTGGAGGGTTCTCCGGTCCAGGGAAGAGAGGTGGTTGAAATCCGAGGAAGCATTGAAATGGGGTTAGACCGGTGGTTTCCTGCCGCATTGAATTTTGGGCGATTCGCCCAGGGAAGGTATTGGCTCCATCGGTCTTGGTGTCGATGGCAATAGGCGCGGAGGTAACGTCAATCTCCTGGATCTTCCGTTCTGTTTGGCCATTGGTTTGCGGGTGATAACCGGAGGACAGGTTTACTGAGACTCCCAACAGACGGAAGAAACTGCGCCAAACCCTGGAGGTAAATTGGGGCCCTCGGTCGGAGACAATATCTTCGGGTAAGCCAAAGTTCCTAAAGACGTGCTGGAAGAGGGCTTCCGCCGTTTCGAGGGCCGTGGGTAAACCTCGTAATGGGATTAATTTACAAGCCTTTGAGAATCGATCGGCGACAACCAGAATAGTAGTTGATCCATTTGAGGGGTAAGTCTGTGGCAAAATCAACCCCGATATGGGACCAGGGTCGGCGAGGAATGAGTAGTGGTAGCAGTTTGCCCTCAGGTAAGTGACGGGGGGTTGAAGTGATGGCACAGACGGAACAGCCTCGAACATACCGGGCCACATCCTGCTTCATGTTGGGCCACCAGTACTTGTTCCGGAGGAGCATGAGAGTGCGTGTGCGGCCTGGGTGACCTGAACCTGGAGACGTGTGGGTTGAATCTAGAATGGGGATTCGAAGAGTGGTTGGGACATACAGCTTCCCCTCAGGAGTTTCCGGAGGAGCAGGTTCCTCTTGAGTGGCGGCACGGATCTGGTCATCCATCTTCCAGATGATGGGACAAGCAAAGATGTTAGGCGGCAGGATTGGCTCTGGGTTTTCAGGTGAGGGGTCTGGTTGGTGCAGACGGGACAAAGCGTCGGCTTTGAGGTTCTTATGGCCGGGACGATAAGTGATGGTAAATTTGAATCTCGTGAAGAAAAGGGCCCAGCGGGCTTGTCGGGGATTTAGGCGTTTGGCTTCCCGAAGGTATTGGAGGTTTTTATGATCCGTAATCACCTCGAATGGATGTTGGGCGCCCTCCAGCCAGTGCCGCCATTCCTCCAGCGCCAGCTTGATGGCCAGTAGTTCGCGGTTCCCGATGTCGTAGTTTTGCTCGGCCGGTGACATCTTCTTAGAGAAGTAGGCGCAAGGGTGAAGTACTGGGGGTTCGCCTTTCCTTTGGGACAACACTGCCCCCACCCCCACTGTTGAAGCATCCACCTCTACCACGAAGCTGTGATCGGGATCCGGATGGGTGAGTATTGGAGCGGTACAGAAGGAGGATTTTAACTTTTCAAGGTGAGTTCCGCTTGGGACGTCCAGGTGAGGGATTTCGGTTTCCCTTGAAGGAGAGAGGTTAAGGGGGCTGATAAATGGCTGAACTGGGCAATGAAACGCCGATAAAAGTTGGCGAAGCCGAGGAACCGTTGGAGCTCCTTGATAGTGGACGGTTGAGGCCAGTTCCTTACGGCTTCCACCTTGGCCGGGTCCATTTGTACCCCATTCGCGTCGATAATGTACCCTAGGAAGTGAACCTGGGTCTGATGAAACTCGCATTTTTCAAGTTTAAGGTATAGTTGGTGCTGGCGAAGGCGTTGGAGGACTTGACGGACATGAGCGTGGTGTTCTTCAAGGGTGGCTGAGTAGATCAGAATATCATCGATGTAAATGAGGGTAAATCGGTTGAGCATGTCCCGGAAGATCTCGTTCATAAAGTTTTGGAATACTGATGGTGAGTTGGAAAGGCCATACGGCATAACCTGATATTCGTAGTGCCCGGTAGGTGTAATGAAGGCTGTCTTCCACTCGTCTCCTTTGCGTATTCTAATCAAGTTATAGGCGCTGCGGAGATCCAGCTTAGTAAAGATTTGGGCCCCACGAAGCTCTTCCAAGGCTGCTGGCACCAGTGGCAAGGGGTAGGCGAACTTGATCGTCTGGGCATTGAGCGCCCTGTAATCTATGCACGGACGGAGGCCTCCGTCCTTCTTGGCGACAAAGAAGAAGCTGGATGCTGCGGGCGATGTGGAGGGACGGATGAACCCCTGCTGCAGTGCCTCTCTCACGTATTCCTCCATGGCTGCACGTTCTGGGATCGAGAGGGGATAGACGTGGCCTTTAGGCAGTTTGGCCCCGGGCAACAGGTTAATGGCGCAATCCCATGGTCGGTGTGGAGGAAGGCGGGTAGCAGCCGTTCTACTGAACACATCTTCATAAGAGAGGTAAGCTTGGGGAATACGGATTGAGGTAGGTGTGGTAGGACTCTCTATAGTGGTCGAGTTGAGTGGGAGAGATGGCACATACTGGTGAGGCACTGGGAGACCGGTGAGGCATTTCTCGAAGCACGAAGCACTCCACCGAAGGACTTCCCCTGAGCGCCAGTGCAAGTCGGGGTGGTGCTTTGCTAACCAGGGACGTCCCAGCACTACCTCCACAATGGCATCCTCCAGGATAAGGAAAGAGATTGGTTCCTTGTGAAAGTTCCCCATGCGGAGCGTGACCTCCGGGGTGCAGTGACGTACCAGCCCCTTACTCAGTGGCCTGCCTTGGATGGTGGAAATCCGATAGGAGGTGTCGTTTCGGAGCCGGGGTAACTGAATACGGGAAAGGCAAGCCGAAGAGATGAAATTTCCCGCGGCTCCAGAGTCGATGAGGACCTTTACTGGGAAGGAGTGGTGCAGGTGTAGTATCAAAGCATGACTATGAGGAATTTCAGAAACATCCGGGTGAAGGTGAACTGTACTCACCATTGAGTTCGCGGGTCGGACGGGACAGGACACCAGAACGTGACTTCCTGAGCCGCAGTACATACACAGATTGAGCGTTCGGCGACGAGACCGTTCCTCCGGAGAGAGATGGTACTGGTCCACTTGCATGGGCTCTGGTGCAGTTGGACATGGTTTCTGGAAGGTAGTTATCGGGGTGGTATCTGAGCGGCAGGCCGTTAATTGTTGTGAGATATGTAACGCCTTTTGAAGCAAACTCTCCAAGCCCACCGAATCCTCGATGACCGACAATTGTTGTCTGATGGTTGGTTCCAAACCCCGTCGATAGGCGGCGAGAAGTGCCGTTTCGTTCCACCCACTGCTAGCGGCCAGAGTGCGGAATCGTATGGTATAGTCGTGAACGGACATGTTTGCTTGTCGCAGCTGAAACAGCTCTTCATGAACTGAAACGGAGGAGGCTGACTGGCTGAATACTTCCCGAAAGTGGTCGACGAAGGCATCCAGGGACCGTACTAACGGACTGTGGGAATTCTAGAGCGCTTCGGCCCACTGTAGGGCTCTTCCGGACAGCAGGGACATGATAAAGGCGATTTTCGCCCGATCATTCAGGAACTGGTGGGGTTGAAACTCGAAGTACAGCGAGCATTGAAGTAGGAAGCCGCAACAGGTGGCCGCCTCGCCTGAGTAGAGGGTAGGTTTAGCCATGGGGCACCTAGACGGAGGTGGCTGGGCTGGAGGTGGTTTCAGGGATTCACGGAGAGCGTGAACTAGCTCGGCGAATGGATCCGGCGTTGGGAGATTTTGACCTTCCATCGCAGATCTGCCACGTCTCAATATTTCTCTTAGGGTTGGTCTTCTGTCAGGGTTGGACTGAGAGACGAACACAGGTGAGTCAAATTGCTTTTCTTTAATTCTTTCTTTGCAAACGTAAACAGATCTCGAAGGATAACAGAACCAAGTAGTAACAGTGCTGGAATCGTTTTCAACATAAGAGGTGAGTCCAACATAAAGACATTCTTCTTTCTTTTCAAACAGGTCTGAGTGCAAGGCTTACGGCACGGAGGAGTCCAGGAATCCAAGAGGTAAGTGAGAGATGATGATGAGCTTACGACCTTGAGACCAACCAACGAAGGATTGTGGTGAGTGACTTTATGTAGGGTGTTTGGTGATTGGAGTCAGGTGGTAATCAGTATTCGGGTGATTGTGAACGGGTGTTGATGGTTGGTGTAGGTGAGGTTGTGGGCGGATCCGTGACAAATGTTATGTTCCAGACAGCTCAGATAATATAATATAATATAATTTACATTTAGTCATTTAGCAGGCGCTTTTATCCAAAACGACTTACAAATGAGGACAATAGAAGCAATCAAAACCTACAAAAGAGCAACAACATGCAAGTGCTATGACAAGTCTCGGTTAACCTAACACAGTACACATAGCAATGTTTTATTTTACTTATTTTTTAAAGAAAACGAGTAGATAGAATATAGAAAAAAAGTAGCCTAGTGGTTTTTTTTTTCTTTTTCTTTTTTTTTTTTTTAATGTTAGATAGAATAGAAAAAAGAAAAGAAAGCTAGTGTTAGTTTTTCAAGAAAATCTAGCAGAATAAATATGCAATTGATAGAGGGTCAAGTGTCTGTCTGTGTTTTTTTTTTTTTTTTTTTGAGTTTATCCCTATTTTTCCCAGTCTTTGAAGCGTGTTTCCTACATTATTTATTTTATTGGGTTTTTTCCCCCAGTCATTTAATTTAAATGTCTATTTTTTTTTTGTTTTCTGCCATTTTTAATGATTTCATTTATAAATTCATTAAAAAAAAAAAAAGTAATAAAGTGTACAATAAAGTACAATCAAAAGCTTTAATTATAATCACATTGATTGCACTTGAATAAAGTTACAGGTGTAATCTGCCAACTGTCCTGCAGGTGACCTCATAATTCTGCCTTCTTACGATGCACTTAGGGATTTACGATTACTCCAGAGTACTCGTAGATCTACGATGATTTTAAAGTGCTACTTAAGTTAGTAAGCCTAAGAAGTTCGTAAAAACGATCGTACGACTGATCTTAATATTACGGTCTGTTTCCCAAAAGCATCGTAACTTAAGCAGCTCTTGAAAATCATCGTAGTTCCTCTTCAGGAACTCGAGCTGCGTCCAAGAACGCTAGGGGAACGCCTCCAGCGTGACCACGCTCTGATACAAATGTAATCTGTCCAAAGGATGGGCGAGACGTCACGGGCGGGTGACGTAATGGCCAGGTGGCATAAAAGCACGTGCGGTGGAACCGGCGTCAGCTTATGTCATTCAGCTACCGCTACTCTGTGTGTCTGTCGATCTGTGTTGTGAGTCTTATTTAGTGTTGTTTGTCACTTGAAATAAGCTCCACAATGTCTAAAGTGCAGAGAAACTAGCACTTGGGCAAGAGCAGATCGCATTACAGGCTGTGTTTTTCACTAACAGTCCGTGTGTGGTCTGCTTGAGAGCAGAGCACGCAGAGTCAACTCTGGAGGAGCTGACTGCCCGCTTGTGGCGTTTGTCGCTGCGTATGCTTACTCTCAGAGGGCTCTCTTTGAGGAGGGAGCTTTCACATGCGTTCCTTGCGTTGCCGGCCCGCTTTCGCCGAGGCGGAGCAGCGGCTGCGCTCGCGGGGATCGCAGATGGATCAGGTGGAGGGAATGAAGACGGGCGAGCCCCTATCTTCTTCCTTCCCATCAGATCCAGCGCCCGCTCTCTGGGTTCGGAAGCCCGCGGTACTTCCCCAGAGAGAGGCGCGACGCCCGCCTGTCTTTCTCCGAGGAGGTAGACGTGGTGAATGGTGTCGATGAGCTTTGTAAAATCGCAGTGTTTGCACAAGCTTATTATGAACGAGGTTGTCATTATAGCAGTGTCCCTGCTTAGGAACGCTGTCAGCTCAAAAAAAAGGGGCTGATCGTGCTTCTCCCCGCCGTATGATCTCGCGGTTAAAAAGAAACCGGTCCGCCGCTGCTGAGGCACGGCGGCGAATGAGATCGCGGGGATCGCACATAGATCTGGCGGACGGGTTGGAGACGGGTTCGCCCTCTCTCCACCTGCAATCCCCAGATCTAGCGCTCTCGCTCGGGGCTGGAAGCCCGCGGTGCGGTTCTTCCCCCTTTGAGTGAGAGCTCACTGTTGCAGCGCGCGTTGCCGAGGCGCGTTGTATGTGTAAGGAGCCTAAGAAAACTTAGGATTTTCTCGAGTGAGAGCACAATGTTTTACCTCTCTTCCTCTGAGGAGGTTGATATGGTCAGCAGGGGCTGCCGGAGCGGAGCAGCCCCAACCGTGTTCCAGTTCCTCCTATAGGGAGCGTCACTTCTCGTACTCCCCAGTATGTTGGAGTCAGAGTGGCGCTCCCAGGCCGAGGCCTTCTAGCAGAAGGTGGATCTGCGGACCGTCACTCTCGCTGGATAGTCTTTGGCTAAAAACATCCTGCTGCCTATGGCCCAGGACTTCTGAGGGCCGGCCCCTCTGGGGAAGAGCGGCATACACAGTGCCCGTCTCTCCTCAGTGCCCTCAGGAGATCGGTCTGCCAACCCTGCCACGTACAGTGTTCCAGGGCGCAGCGATCTCCAGCGAGCATACATCTCAGTTTCTTCCGCCCGGAAACGTAGCGGAGCTGAGATGCTCGCCACCCCTTCGGGGGTCTCTAGAGCAGCTAGTTTGGCTTTCTCCTGCTGGTGTGCCGTTCCAGGATACCGAACTAGCCGCTTTGATTATACCAGATGCCAGTCTCCAGAGACTGGTTCCCTTAGTAGGCACCTGGCGGTGTGGGAGCCCCTGCCAAGCGTGTCTCATTGGGTCCTGCATTGCAGGCTCTGGTTCTACCAGTCTAGTCTTCCTTGAAGATGACGTGAGTCTGAGGACAGTCGCTTCAATAGGAGACTTCGGCTGAGGCAGTCCTGGTGCCCATGGCCCAGAACTCATGAGGGCAGGCCCCTCTGGGAAGAGCGGCGTACACCGCGGTACACGGTGCCCGTCTCCTCAGTGCCCTCAGGAGATCGGTCTGCCAACCCTGCCACGTACAGTGTTCCAGGGCGCAGCGATCTCCAGCGAGCACACATCTCAGTTTCTTCCGCCCGGAAACGTGGCGGAGCTGAGATGCTCGCCACCCCCTTCAGGGGTTTCTAGAGCAGCTAGTTTGGCCGTCTCCTGCCGGCGTGCCGTTCCAGGACACCGAGCTAGCCGCCCTGGTTATACCAGAAGCCAGTCTTGAGAAACTGGTTCCCTTAGTAGACTATTTGGCAGCGTGGAAACTACTGCCAAATGTGTCTCCATGGGACCTGCATACTGTAGAAAGAGGCTACAGAATCCAGTTTGTTTCTCCTCCGCCTCGTTTCAACGGGTTGAATCCCACTCTGGTGGGCCCCGAGCAGGTTCTGGTAATGGAATGAGAAGTAGAGTACTCTCTTGAGAGAGGAGGCCATCGAGGTGGTCCCTCCTTACGAAAGAGATTCCGGGTTCTACAGCCGGTACTTCATAGTTCCCAAGAAGGATGTAGGGTTGGCGTCCCATTTTAGATCTGCATCAGTTGAACCACTCAGTCAGCAGACTGAAGTTCAAGATGCTCAAACAGGTCGTGTCTCAGATCATGTCCGAGGACGGGTTTGTCGCGATCGATCTAAAAGATATACTTATCGCATACTTCCATATCTCCATCCTTCCCACTCACAGGGAGTTCCTGAGGTTTGCTTTCGAGGGCGAAGCTCACCAATATCGGGTTCTTCCCTTCGGGCCTAACACTCACCACGCACTTTTACAAAGTGTGTGGATGCCGCGTTAGCTCCGTTGCGACTACAAGGCATCCGCATATCCACTTTGGTTGATTCTTGCTCTATCAGAGCAGATGGCGGCTCAACATCGAGATGTTGTTCTTGCTCACATGAAAGTGTTGGGGTTAAGACTGAACGCCAAGAAGAGTGTGCTTTCTCCATTACAGAGAACCACTTATCTTGGTGTGGTGTGGGATTCGACCACGATGCAGGCACGTGTGTCCCCTGCTCGGATCGAGTCAATCCTCACAGCAGTCAGGAGAGTGAAAGAAGGCCAGTCACTCAACAGTGGTGGCTCAAGACCAAGGGTTCTCCCAAGGGAAAACCGCTTCACATGATCAAGGTCACGTGGTGGTGCCTACGTGCCTTAGACATGTGGAGACATCCTTGGTTCTTGTCTCAGGGCCTGGTGCTGGGAGCTCCGTGTCGCTGCGTACGCTAGCGACGGACGTGTCCCTCACCCTGCCCGCAGTCTGTGGAGTACTCGCCGTCTCATGTGGCACTTCAACTGCCTGGAGATGCTGGCGGTGTTTCACAGAAACACTTTCTCCCAGACCTAAGAGATCGCCGGTGTTGGTGCGATAGCACCGAAAACACTGCGGTGGTCTCTTACATCAACCACCGAGGTGATCTGCTTTCACGCCCCCTGCACAGGCTGGCGTACCAGATCCTTGGGTGGTCCCAGGACAAACTCCTCTCGCTGAGAGCAGTTCACATGCCTGGGCATCTCAGTGTGGGAGCAGACATCCCGTCGAGGCAGGGGCTGAGGCCCGGGGAATGGATGCTTCACCCTGAGGGGGTGAAGCACATTTGGAGAGTGTTTGGCCAGGCTCAGGTGGACCTCTTCGCTACTCAGGTAAGTATACAGCGCATGTCCCCTCTGGTACTCTCTAAATTCATCCAGCTCCACTGGGGCTGGATGCCATGGTACAGACGTGGCCGAGGCTTCGTCTGTACATTTCCCGATCGCTCTGCTCCCGGGAGTTCTGGCGAGTGCGCTGGCACGAGGTCAGTCTACTTCTGGTAGCACCGTTCTGGCCGGGCTGAGTATGGTTCTCGGACCTGATTTCTCTCCTCGGACGGCTCTCCATGGGAGATTCCCGTCAGGAGGGATCTCCTCTCTGGCGGGGTCTGTCACCCCGCCCGAGCTTTGGAAGTTGTGGGTGTGGCCCTGAGGGGCACAGCCCATAAGCTTCTGGTATCCCAACCGAGGTTGTTGAGACCTTCCTCCAATCCAGAGCTCCCTCAGCGAGGAAACTATACGCCTTGAAGTGGAACTTTTCACTTCTTGGTGCGGAGACCGCCAGCTCGACCCAGTCAACTGCCCGATTGGTACAGTTCTGGAGTTCGTGCGGGCCTGTTCCTCTGCAGGGTTAACCCACTCCACCCTGAGGGTTTACGTGGCGGCTATACCGGCCTACCACGCCCTTCTCGGTGGCCTTTCAGTGGGTAGGCACCCCTAGTTACATGTTTTCTCCTCAACACAAGGGACTTGTACACCCTGAAGTGAAGTGTCACTTCATGGTGCAGAGGTTGCCAGCTCGACCCAGCCAACTGCCCGTTTGGTAAAGTTCTGGAGTTTGTGCGGGCCTGTTCCTCCGCAGGGTTAACCCACTCCACCCTGAGGGTTTACGTGGCGGCTATACCGCCTACCGCGCCCTTCTCGGTGACCTTCAGTGGGTAGACACCCCTAGTACATGTTTCCTCCAGAGGCTGAGGCCTCCGGCCAGAGCGTTTGCTATGTGGTGGATCAGGATGCTATTCCATAGCCTCGAGTCCTCTGCTCTCCCTCTTGGGGATCAAGACTCACTCTTCAGAAGTTGGCCTTCGGGACGCAGGCCCCGCTCACCTAGCCACCTGTGGCCTTTTTTCTCTCGCCCTAGCTGTGCTCCATCCACACTAGGCAGGGATTTGTCAGTCTGGCGGCGTGGGGATCTCGTTCCCCTAGCGTTCTTGGACGCAGCTCGAGTTCCTGAAGAGGAACGTCTTAGGTTACGTATGTAACCCCAGTTCCTCGAGGGAACGAGACGCTGCGTCTCAAGGCCATACTTCCGGCATCCCTACGAGCGGTTGCTTCATTCCTGAAGCTGATGCTGGTTCCACCGCACGTGCTTTTATGCCACCTGGCCATTACATCACCCGCCCGTGACGTCTCGCCCATCCTTTGGACAGATTACATTTGTATCAGAGCGTGGTCACGCTGGAGGCATTCCCCTAGCGTTCTTGGACGCAGCGTCTCGTTCCCTCGAGGAACTGGGGTTACATACGTAACCTAAGACGATCTACGAGTACTCTGGAGTAATCGTAAATCCATAAGTGCATCATAAAACAGAATTATGAGGTCACCTGCAGGACAGTTGGCAGATTACACTTTTAACTTTATTCAAGTGCAATCAACGTGATTATAATTAAAGCTTTTGATTGTACTTTATTGTACACTTTATTACTTTTTTTTTTTTTTTTTTTTTAATGAATTTATAAATGAAATAATTAAAAATGGCAGAAAACAAAAAATAGACATTTAAATTAAATGACTGGGGAAAAAAATAATGTAGGAAACACGCTTCAAAGACTGGGAAAAATAGGGATAAACTCAAAAAAAACAAAACAATAATAATTCTGTCAATGACGAAAACCAGCCATGTATTGGACTCGAAATAACGTCTCTACAGATATTATATACTATATAGAATAATATTAATCTACAGATATAATATTATTGTACTATATGTATATAATATATTATATAATATTATTATATATAGTAGATTAATATTATACTTATCACTTATATACTTATTATATTTACTTATATTATATTGTATTATATTATATTATATACTCTAGCACTCTCTATTCTAATTCTATTTTATCTGTCTTCTTTTTATAAAAAAAAAAAAAAAACACACACACAGACACTTGACCAATCAATTGCATATTTATTCTGCTAGCTATTTTAGCTTTCTTTTTTCTATTATATCTGCTTAAAACAATTTACAAAAAATATATATATATATTTCTATATTCTATCTACTCGTTTTCTTTAAAAAATAAATAAAATAAAACATTGCTACGTGTACTGCGTTAGGTTAACAGAGACTTGTCATAGCACTTGCATGTTGTTGCTCTTTTGTTGGTTTTGATTGCTTCTATTGTCCTCATTTGTAAGTCGTTTTGGATAAAAGCGCCTGCTAAATGACTAAATGTAAATTATATTATATTATATTATATTATATTATATTATATTATATTATATTATATTATATTATATTATATTATATTATATTATATTATATTATATTATATTATATTATATTATCTGTCTGGAACGCAGCATTAGGTTAACATTTCAATAAGCGTGTACTACAAATGGGTCCCACTTTATATTAGGTGACCTTAAATACTATGTACTTACATTTGAATTAATCATTTGGTACAATGCACTTATTGTGTACATACATGTTTTTACATTGTACTTATATTTTTACAAATACCTATATAGAGGTGCTAGTGAGACCAGCAGGGGGTGCTCACCCTGTGGTCCGTGTGGGTCCTAGTGCCCCAGTATAGTGATGGGGACACTATACTGTAAAAAGCACCGTCCTTCAGATGAGACGTTAAACCGAGGTCCTGACTCTCTGTGGTCATTAAAAATCCCAGGATGTCTTTCGAAAAGAGTAGAGGTGTGACCTCGGCATCCTGGCCAAATTCGCCCATTGGCCTCTGACCATCATGGCCTCCTAACAATCCCCATATCTGCTGATTGGCTTCATCACTCTGTCTCCTCTCCACCAATAAGCTGGTGTGTGGTGGGCGTTCTGGCGCACTATGGCTGCCGTCGCATCATCCAGGTGGATGCTGCACACTGGTGGTGGATGAGGGGACCCCCCCACACTGTAAAGCGCTTTGAGTGCCTAGAAAAGCGCTATATAAATGTAAGGAATTATTATTATATGTAATTACATCTGTAATTAATACATTTATAATTACACTGCTGACCCATCCCTTACACCTTAACCCACTCTTAAACCTACCCATACCACCAAACCTGTCCCTAACCTTACCCGTATCCCACCTCAATAGCAGCAAAAATGTTTTGCAATACAATATGAACACAATAAGTACATTGTACTTTTTTTTTATGTAAGTACATAGTAGTTAAGGGCACCTAATATAAAGTGTGACCTACAAATTGTAAGCCATTCTATAAATTGACATTTCAGCACTTGACCAACGGATAGCGACTCCTAAGTAGCACTTAAAGCACGGCTACGTGCGATTGTGTTAAGTGCATTTTTGGGAAACGCACGTGAAACAATAACGAACGTTCGTAAAATGACTCGTAGAAAACACTCTTAAGCGCTAAGATCAATCGTTATCGAGAAACGCAGCCCACAATGTACACAGACAGACCAACCAGAATAATAAAATAGAATTGACACTATTGTATGTACATACTACTCTTTTAGCCTAGTGTTTTTTATACACTATATAGTAAGGAAGTAGGCATATGGATGCAGCAAAATGGTTGTTGTTTTGTTTTGTTTTGCTTTTTTGTTTTTTTGTTTTTTTGGTACAGTATCTTATAAATAAGACTCAATAAATATACTGTATATTATAATAAACTATAAACTTTAACATCCATGGAACCTTTACATTGCACAGAAGGTTCTTTATAGTGGAAAACCTACTTCAGATTATTCAAATTTAAGAAGAAAAAAAAAAAGGTTTACTGAAAGATTCTAGGGGGACCCAAGATGGTTCTTCTATTACAACACCCTTTCAGAACCTTTATTTTTAAGAGCGTGAATATCTCATTACTATAATACATACACTTTTTTTAGAAAATGATATTTCAAAATCACATTTTTCATACAATCTCATGCATAATACAGTGCAGTGATTGGATCATAAGAGTTCGTTCTCATGAATAATACTGAGAAAAGCTCAGGAAACTGATGACGTAGACGCATACTCTCCAGCCACTCCAGCCAATCACTGATCCAAATTAACGCATAGGTATGCATCACCTTTCGTGATGTTGGTTCAACTTTGCTTTTTGAACTGGAAGAACAAATTTGCTCTAAAAAAGGAAAAAATAACCACTTTTCCCTTAATAATAATAATAATAAACATAATGAGTGCTCTTGTTGTTTTCACTGATGTGCAATCTGTTCATATATGTTACATCTCAAAAAATGTGTTTTAAGGTTTCATGACCCTTTAAAGCACTTTTTGTCAGAGCACTGCTCTCCATGGTGCACACTTCACTTTGACTTATTTTTTGGCGTGAAAGACATCTCAGGTGACGAAAAGTAATATCTGTTCTTGATGAAAAACTCCTCACTATTTCAGTTAGAGGTGATGTGATATCTGAGAGTCCACTGTGTCCTTCAGCAACATACTTTACCCCTGGGCTCTTCAGAGGACTCTTCAATTGGAAGCAAGATGTGGTTTATAGCTTGATGCCACAGAAGAGCCCTTTTTCTACTTTTTTAATATCCAGTTTGTTTATAAAACCGGTAAAACTTTATTTTAGGGTCTCTTAACTAGTTGCTAATTAGCATGCATATTACTAGAATATTAGCCATTTATTAGTAGTAATTAAGCACATATTAATGCCTTATTCTACATGACCTTATTCTACATCCCTAATCCTACCCAATACCTAAACTTAATACCTAACTATTAATAAGCTGCAAATTAGGAGTTTATTGAGGGGAAAGTCGTAGTTAATAGTGAATAAGTGTTCCCTATTCTAAAGTGTTACCATAAAACCATCTACGTGCTTTAAACAGTCAAGATTAGTATTAATTGGATATAGTGACATGGCAACTCACAATTGGTCTCTAGCCAGCTAGCTAATTAATATGTGACTCAAGTTAATAAAAGATCCTTTAATAATTATACTAAATTAACAGAATAACTAAAAAGGAGAAAAGCCAGAGATTGTTTTAGTTTGTGGAGGGGTGAAAATTCAACAACAGCTAACTAAAATAAAACTACTTTTTTCAAGCCAGTCTCTGGCCGGCCTAACAACATCAGGAAAAATTAAAAAATTTAAAGGGTTACTCCACCCCAAAATTTTGTCATTAATCACTTACCCCATGTTGTTCCAAACCCGTAATGGTTTCAGTGGTTAATCTAAATTTAAGAAGCGAGGAGAATACATTTTGTACGCAAAGAAAACAAAAATAATGACTTTATTCAACAAGTCGTCTCCTCCGTGTCACCGTAGCGTCATTTTGGAGAATATCCACTGGACGCAAACTGCGTACGCTGTTCTGTGTCAGCCGCGCCACACGGATACGCTGTTTTCGTTCAAATCAAAGCGTAAATAAATGTAGAAAACGTATCTGTGTGGTGCACAACGTACGCTGTTTGCAGCCAACGGATACTCTCCAAAATGGCGCCACAGTGACGCGGAGGAGATGAATTTTCTCCTCGTCACTTCATAAAATTCAGATTGAACCACAGATGGCAGATGAACTATGTTGACGATGTGTTTCCTACTTTTCTGGGCCTTGACAGTGTTATTTACTCGGCAGTCAATGGTTTTCATAGTCTCTCGGTTTTCATCCAAAATCTCTTAAATTGTGTTCCGAAGAGGAACGAAGCTTTTACGGGTTTGGAACGACATGGAGGTAAGCGATTAATGACAAAATTTTCATTTTGGGGTGGAGTATCCCTTTAAATATAGCCTACCTATCAAGTATTTGTTAGGTACATTCCAGTCCTGATTTCACAACACCGTAATTATAAAAGAAACCCTAAAATCCTGTAAAAGTTTGGGTTCTTGTTGGAAATACGCTTAAGAAAGTCACTGTGATTAGTCCATTGTGATTTAATACACAGACTGTAGGTGGCGCATGGGCAAAAAAAATGATGGTACGTGAACATTGGTAACGTTTACTGAATCCTTTTTTTTTTTTTTTTTTATATTTGAAAACAATATTTGAAGTGTTCAGATGCAAAAGCCTCTAAATGCCATCTGAAATGTTCATCTAAAATGAGCATTTTTATCAGGCTCCTATGTTTAGGTTCAGTAATTTTACTCTAATGGCAATGTATAGGTCCTTTTCTATGCAATTAAAGCGGAATAATCAAACTAATTTTAGAAGAAAATTTCAGAGGCTTTTGCATCTGAACTGTTCATTTTGAAAACAACAATGAAAAGAGAAACTGGTGACAGAAAGCACCAGACTCACACATTAATTTTATTGTGTTTCTCACCCAGACAGCACGCAAACATCTCCAAGATGTCTGTTAAAGATCACTTGATCTGGAAAGCATCTGCTGTGTGCAAACATCTGACAGAAGTCTGTAAGAAGTCAGTTTTACATACATTCAAAATCATAAACATCTTAAAGACATCTAATAAACATCTATTTGACAACTGATAGGAAACGTCCTATAGACATATTGAAGATGAGCAAATACTCTAAAAATTGCACCTTGCAGACGTCAAATTGACGTCTCCGTGATGTATGTGTGCTATCAGGGAGCCTTTTCCTCAGTTACCCTCTCATTCACCCCTGTTTGAGACCACCTGGAAACAGATGCTGAAGAACGAAGCAGTGAATGTTCTTGGGATTATGAATCGCATCTCCTTGTGGGAGGTAAGTCCAAGAGTATAGAGCCAATGGGAAGATGTTCCAGTTACCTGGGTTAGGAATGTCCATATGTTTTCAGCGTCCTCCTGGAATTGTTGACGCATTTCTCAGGAGGAAACTTCGTCCCCGCAAATCCGGTCAGGTGCAGGTATTCACCGATAACAGCAGATGCTACGAGCATAAACATCCTCAATTAAGACTTGTATTTCCCTGGGGAGTAACACCTACAGCCCTCAACTTTTACTAATATCAGCAGGCTAATAGTTACTAAAGAGCCACATAAGACAGTGGGCTAAAAGGATGTGGTACGTGATTATCATATGCCGATTTACAGTTGATAATTGAACCAGTGTAAGCATTTTCAGATTTTCTTTCATTTGTAGGAATGCTACTACTATTTTCACACTACTTTTTGTAAAAACGTTTTATGCCTCATTTAATTCAGTAATTTACATCTGAATAAATATGTAACATTTTGAAAATACACAGTGCAGAGTTAAAATTAATACTTTTATTCAGCAAGGATGTATTAAACTGGACAAAAGTGGCAGTAAATACTTTTAGCTTGCTACAAAAAAATTATATTGATCAAATAGACAACATCCATTTAAAATTTGAATATTTCAGAAAAATACTGTTTTCACTGTATTTGTGACTGAATAAATGCAGCCTTGGTGAACATAAAAGACTTCTTTCAAGGCACATTTTGTTTCCCCCTTATTCATAATGCATGTCATGAAGCAATAAAAGCCTATTATAGTGGGATTACAATGAGTGGGTATGAGTTCATTCATGTGAAGTTATGTGTTTAGGTTCCTTATTCTATTTTATCGTTTTTCTTTTTCAGTACTCTATTTTTTCACTGTTCTGCTGACAAGACCCAAAAATAAATAAATAAAACAAATCTAAATTAATAAATAATATCACATAATAGCATAGCGCAATGTAAAATCAGTGCAATCCAGACTATTTAAGTAGAAAACCAAGAAGAAACCCTGCACAATCTTCAGAATTGTTATGATGGTATGATGAGCCTAAATAAAGAAAATCTCATTTATTTATTTACTTTTATTTTAAATAAAAATACCCAAGTTACCCAATGGATTAACCTGTTTTCAATAAACCTGTTTTCAGTCCTTTAACAAAGGGAACTTCAATATAAAATATCAGAGCTTTATTTAGACACTTGGATGACCATATTTTTTGCACCAATTTGATCCTCTGTTAGCAAGAGCCTGCTTTATTAATTTCATCCACCAGGGGGCAGTCCAGCCATATGTTTTTGTGACCTGTAACTTCCTCGATAGATAGATAGATAGATAGATAGATAGATAGATAGATAGATAGATAGATAGATAGATAGATAGATAGATAGATAGATGTAATTGGTGGATTCTTCACAATAGCTGAAGAACTAGGTTAGCATGAAGTCAGCATTTATATTAGTTTCGTCTCTCAAATTTTGAGTGAAAAGCACTGCACAAAACTTCTTTGTGAAAGTTCTCAAAGCACAAAGCTGAATCTGAACCCATCTTCAGTGCTAAAATACAACAGAGGGTGTGTGTGTGTGTGTGTGTGTGTGTGTGTGTCTATAAACAAGTTTTATTCAGTATTCATTTTTATTCATTGACAATGAACAGAACATCCTGACAGAATATGAATAGTTTTTTTTCTCGTCTTATATAACAATATCTCTCCCTGAACTTTCCCATCATTCTTTTCGGTTTTCCAATTTCCATCTTTGTTATGAGTGAAAACTGTTGACATTGATGCTTCTGAAAGGAAATCCTTGATGCTCTCCTTTCACAGCAATGCGACTGTATGTGACTAGAACTTGGCAGTGGTTATTTGTGCCAACAGTAATCATTACACGGGACCTTGCTGTCTATTAATTTTACATAATTTGGAGGTCAGATCTATTTCAGTTCATTACGTTCATCGTGGATTCTAGTCAGGCACATTCAGGTCTCAACAAATGTCTGTGAGGTTTTAAACAGTATTGGATTTACTCTAGTGAAATTGGTGTATTTAATGTAATCACAATTGACCTGCAGTGTGTATGTTGTGTGGAGCAGCATTTATTATTATGTTTGCTAATTAAATCCTTCTGAGTCCATTGTGGATAGTATAGTTTCTTCTCTTGCAGCTTCTGCTGTGTCTGAATGCTGTGATCACGTGTTGTGAAGTGCACCAATGTTCCCTCTAGCCATGCACACACAGAGAAAAAATTAAAAATAATTAAATCAGCCTGGTACGCCGGTCATTACTAGTTTAAACTGCTTTTGCTAGTCTTTCAACCTGACCAAACCGGCGTTCAGCTAAATACTAAATAGAAAAGATTCAGAGCTAAATTATTAGAAAATGAGTCTATCCGCTTGTCCATTGATTTTCTGAAGCTGTGAGAAATCTTGTGTGTGGAAATAGCGTTGATTAATTAAACAGCTGAATTCAGAATGGTTGGAATAAGGGTCATGTGAATTACTTTAATGGTGTATTTTTTGTCTTTCTGGAACATAATAGCCCAGATCCCTATTCACCTTCATTATAAAAAAGAGTGGCCAGCACATTTGTTTTTTTTTTTAATTTCTCATTTTGTGTTTCACAGAATTAAGGAAGTCATGTCGATTGTAACAACATGATGTTGAGTAAATGATGACGGGATTTTCAGTGGAAGTCAAAAGTAACTGAAACTGTTTGGTTACCAACATTCTTCAAAATACTTTCTTTTGTGTTCAGCAGAAGAAAGTCAGTCATACAGGTTTAAAAGAACACAAGGGTGAATAAATGACATAATTTTCATTTTTGCATGAACTGTTAAAAATTAACACACAGAAACAAATGCACACACACACACACACACTGTTGTTCACATGCTTTTTATGTTCTCAAAAGAAGTGTCTTTTGTACGATACGACAGCGTTTTTATGATGACGATTTAGTGCCACAGTAAAAAATAAATCCATTTAATCTAAGATTATGAGATTAAAGTCGTAACATTTTGTAAAAAAATAAAATAAAAAAATACAATTAAGTCAAAATATTTCAAGAATAAAGTCGAAATATTTTGAGAACAAAGTAAGAATTATGAGAATAACGTCATAGCATTACGAGAGTAGAGTCGAAATTACGAGAATAACGTTGCATTTTGACATTTTGTTTGAACATTTATTTTCAAAATATTTTCATGATATTTTGAGAATAAAAAAAGAAAACATTTACTTTCAAAATAAATGTTCACTTTTTTATTCTCAAAATATTATGACTTTAGTCTTGTAATCTTTTTTTTTATGTAGCACTAAAACGTTGAACATTTGCAATAAGGCCACATTTATTTGATCAAAAACACAGTAAAAACATTAAAAAGAAAACAAAGTAAAATTATTACTATTATTAAATAATAGTTTTCTATTTTATTTATTTATTTATTTTGTATGTAATTTCTTTTTTGTGATTCATTCAAAAAACAGTCTAATAGCTTTGATTTGAGCTTAGATTTGATGTATAAGAATAATTTCTTATTAACAGTGTTAAAACAGATGCTTAATATTTTTGACATTTTTCAGGATTCACAGATGAATAGAAAGTTCAAAAGGACAGCAAGTCTTTTGATTAATGTAATGCACCCCTGCTGAATAAATGTATTAAATCTCTCTCATCATTTACTCACCCTCAAGTTGTTCCAAACCTGTATGAATTTCTCTCTTCTGCTGAACACTAAAGAAGATATGCTGGTAACCAAACAGTTGACAGTAGCCATTGACTTCTAGTAGTATAGTAGTATAGTATTTATTTATTTACGTATTTATTGCATACTATGGAAGTTGATTCTTTCAATAAATAAATAAGTACAAATTTGAACCCCACATTTTTTGAACACTGTAATGTGTCTTTATGTATATGTAAACTTTATGTAAATTTGTGACTCATTTGTGTTTGTTGACATCTCCAGGTATCCTCTGCCAAGTGTTAGGGAGTAGTGAACACTACCTAGGAACCCTGTGAATCAGATCTGGGCTTACATCTGTTTCAATCCAGCTGCAGGGTCACCTGACCAGCCGTGTCATCCACCCACATGTCCCAACAAAGTATGTGCTTTGCTCACCATAATCCCTTAATCCAGCCAGCGCTACGCCAGAGAGAGAGAGAGAGAGAGAGAGAGGATGATTGCATGAGACACAAGTACAGAGTACAGAGTAGGCTACACAAGTACAGAGGTGCGGAGAAAGATGGAGAAAGATGAGATGGAGGATTAAGCGGCTCACCTTTGTCTTTGTCAAACACACAATGAAGAGAAGCCAAAGAATGCGTAAAACAGATCCACTGCTCTCGTATCTTCAACCCGAGGCTATGTGTAATAATTCAACCATTTGATTTCACAAATATATGAAACCATTTCTAATATGCATGCTGCTGGCTGGGAAAGATATTGATTTATTGCATTTGACAACAGAAAAACACACAATGAATTATGGATGAATTGCTTTCTACACGCTGCGTACCGAAGATTTACTCAGTACTTGTGAGGAATTGTTGTGTAACCTAATGGTATTGACCTCAGTCTGTTTTATTCGTCTGCTCTGCGTTAAAGCAATGTTTACACAACTTTGAAAGTTTCAAAAGTTTTCTTAGCTGTGGACACAGGCAACGACGCGCTCGTGAGAAAACAGCTTTGTGTATGACAGGGCTGGAGATGAGAGATAAAGAGAGAGAGGGAGAGGCAGAAAGAGATCAAAGCGCATGAGAGCTAGTCTAGCAATGTATTACGGCCTTCATTCCCCGCTCGAAAATGTTGGGTTGCCATGGAAACGCCTGTTGAACGAGGCTGCTATGAATCTTTCAGTAACTCCTCGCTTGCGTCTAGCAGAGGAAAAAAGTTGGCATTACTTATTCTGAAAATACACTTGACTCTGCGCCGCTTCCAAAATGTAATAATAATATTATTGTCTCACTCAAGCACTCGTGTCATAAACAGAGTAGAAATTATAGATACGAGAAAGGCAAGATTGAGATGCGAAGAGAGAAAAATAGACATGAGAGGCTCTTAGCATCGGGTTATACTAAATGTGAGTGGATTGAGCAAGGACTCTTGAGGTTATGGTGCACGAACAATACAATTACGAATTTATTACACCAGCATCTCATGAAGAATCAAGTATGACAGAAACACTAGGTTAAAGCGTAGATTTTATTCAAAGATCTAAAAATAACAAATAAATTTCCATCCTGTTCAGTACTCAAAGCCTTCTTCAGTGTAAATTTGGGATTTTGTGCCCATTCTATTGTCCTTAAAAGGATAGTTCCTTTTACCTCGTCACCTAGACAGCCATCGGGACAAGACCACAGGTATCAGATGAGTCCTTTACACAATCTGACTTTGCTGTGGTTGGAATTGAACTGCTGGTTTGTCTGGTCAGAGGAGAACTGGCCCCCCGACTGAGCCTGGTTTCTCCCAAGGTTTTTTTCTCCATTCTGTCACTGATGGAGTTTTGGTTCGCTGTCACTGTCGCCTCTGGCTTGCTCAGTTGGGGACACTTCATTTCCAGCGATATGGTCAACTTGATTGCACAGATCTTTTTAAACTGAACTGAGCTAAACACTGATTATATCATTGAATTCAATAATGAAATGCCTTTAACTGAAAATCGAGTGCTTAATCTTGTCATTTTACATTATTGAAACACTATTTTCCTATTTTGATATTCTAAAGTTGCTTTGACACAATCTGTATTGTTAAAAGCGCTATATGAATAAAGGTGACTTGATAGTTCACCCTAAAAGTGAAAATTATGCCATCGTTTACTCTCCCGCATGTCAAACCTGTGTGACTTTCTTTTTGGAGCACAAAGTAAGATATTTTGAAGAAGATCTTGAATTGCTTATTGTTTATACATTGGAAGTCAAAGAGCTCCAGTGTTGTTTTAGATCCCACTTATTTTTCATTGGACAAAACCAGTTTTGTTCTGGAAATTAATGTCATGAGGATGAGTAAATTCTGATGACAGAATTTTCATCTCTTTAACGTTAAAATGGTACGTGTGTGTGTGTATTAAGAAGTATTATTTATGTCTTAGTGCAAAAGATACAGCAGTCAAAATATACATATGCGCATAAAAATACACTGCATATTTGTCAGTCATACATAAATAAAATTTTTAATGCACAATAACCAAGTTTATATAGTTACCATTTTACCATTTTATATAGAAACATTTTATATGCAATTCAAATGTATAAATTATAAACTATATAAATAAGTGAGCTTGAGTTTCGTGCTTTATTTGAATATTTTCATATAATATTTTGGTCGCATTTTAGTTTGGAGACAAATTTTTACTATCTACTAACTATTAACTATGACTTTTGCCTAATTTGCTGCTTATTAATAGTTCGTAAGGTAGTTGTTAAGTTTAGGTATGGGGTAGGGTTAAGGGATCTAGAATAAGGACATGCAGAATAAGGCATTAATGTGTGCTTAGCACTAATAAAATGCATGTTAATAAGCCACTACCATAGTTAATAGTGAGAATTTATCCCTAAAACTGAAGCATTGTTTGCCAAAATCATGACTATGAGCAATAATAGTGCTGCTTGCCTTAGCAAATACCACAAACTGTATAAACCTAATGTAGCCAACATAATCTTCAGACATTAATAATGTAAAGGCTGTCGAGAGTTCCCAGCAGAAGCTATCATATAAAACCTTATAAAACGCCTGATGAAACTTGTGTGGAGAAAAAGCGTATAGTGGACTGATGCCCTGTGTAATTAAGAGTCAGATACTTTTTGC
This sequence comes from Onychostoma macrolepis, assembly GCF_012432095.1. NCBI lineage: Eukaryota > Metazoa > Chordata > Actinopteri > Cypriniformes > Cyprinidae > Onychostoma > Onychostoma macrolepis. Next base: position 19,433,110 of record NC_081157.1, on the reverse strand, counting down.
TATGTTTGTATGCCCCTCTCCAGCAATTATACGACTTAGTTTGATCATACCGCCCTCTGGCTTGATCTCGTATTTCTGTCAGCGCTCGAGTGCAGAGAAAACATTTTGATTTCTCCTCTCTGAAGGAGGGGTGAAGGCTCCAACGTATTTGGGTGAGGCTGCTGCACGATCTATATTTCAGCGGGCGCTCGGAGCGTGCCGAGCATCATCCATTCTGGCTAAACAAACAGTGGGGTTGGCTCATTAAGGCATGCTAAGGCTACGCCAGTTTCCATGGCACCTTTAGCATAAATGATTCATCCGAGTCGACTTTTTGAAGTGTCCCTTTGGAGCACTCCCGCTCTGGCTCATCAACCCTAGCCGACATGCTTTAATGACATGGGGGTTTATAGATGAAACGCTCAGAAGTGCAGAAGACCCCAGTCAAGCACCTTGAAATACCAATACTGATGTCATCATCATGAAATGTGGATCCTCATAGTACTACGTCTGAATATAAAGCTCGTGTTGTCTTTTTTTTGGTCAAAAATACATGACCGGTGTGTTCTCGGCTTGGCTCTGGATCGGTTTCTTTCTTCGACGACTCTGGTGCTCAATGAGTCCGTGATCGATCTGCACACTGAGACACTGACGCAGTTCATATTTCTGGGGCGAAAACCTCAGTCCAGCCTGTTGAGTTCCAGCCCTGCTCACTTTACACTTGTGATCAAGGTGATGATCCAATCTGAAGTGGTGCTTATTTCTCACCTCCATGGATATCAATCTTCAACACCTTTTGCATCACTGCAAGGCTATCATACGTGAAGGCAATATATTTTTCAGACGAGTTTTCTTAAACCAATACACTAGGGTTAAAGAATACATAATCAGTAAACATGTGGTGGATAAGAATTAATTTGTGGAAGCCTGATGTAGTCAACTGGTTTTCCTTTAACACAAAGGGAGAAATTTTCACAGTTACTTTCACACAATGAAACCTTTCCATACAATGAAATTATATAGAGCCCATGCAGGGACTGTCAAGCTGCCAAGGACAGAAATGCACCATACGAATGGTTGACATGAAATGACCCTTCTGAAAAGAAGTACACTTTGGCATGCTTTTAAAAAGCATACTTATAACAGGTAAAAATATGCTTTAAAAGAATTCACTTTTTAGAAAATGAATGTAATGGTTTTGGAAACTTAATTGAGAATAAATTAAAATGTGTTATAGTTTAAATTTTAAAAAGTAGGACTCGTACAATATTAGGCAACTATTTTAAGATGTCCTTGTTACATGTGTTACATGTACTAACTATTATAATAACAATTAATTATGCATAATTACATCTAAGTAACCCTAAACCCTAACCATATAGTAAGCACATGTAGTTTAATATTACTCAGTACTTAAATGTATTACACTATAGCAAGGACACGTTATAATAAAGTGTAACCCAACATTATATATAATTTCATAAGTATTCTATTGCTTGACATATGGTTAAAATGTGTTAACTAAAACTGAATAATATTGAATAACACATTACAAATTATAATCAATATTTTTACATGTGCTTTAGTATGTTTATCAACATATTAACAGATTATGTTAATGGTTTAAAATGTACTTTAAACTGATTTTTCAAATTGTTTTTTTTACATAATTTTTTGAATGTGTTAAGAAACAGTATTAAAATTGTACTCTTTTTATTGCTTCTTTTATTGCATTAATATTATCTGCAAGTACAGTTTTTTTTTAATACTTTTTACCCCACAAGTGCACATTTAATACAGTTATGCTCAACACTTTTTCACAAGGGGTGTGCTATATTATTTGCCTTATCAAGCCATATGATAGCTTTGTTTAAAAAAAAAAAGCCTAAAATTAATTGTTCACAAAAGTCTTAATTAAAATAAAACACAACACTGCTCTTAAATCTTATTCATACCACATTGTGTCAGTTTTGTGATATGATACACTCTGAAAAAAGTTACAAAAGCTGTCACTGAAGCAGTACCCCTTTCAAAAGGATGTTTATTTACACCTAAAGGATGCATATAAGTACCTTAAAGGTACATATTATTACCTAAAGTGTGCATATTAGTACCTTAATGGTACATAATTGTACTTTTCGAAAAGATACGGCTCGGAGTGGTGGAGGATGGCGTTTTCTGTGAATAATAACTTAAATTTTAATTTTCCCAACCAACAATTTTATATGGATTTAGAAAACTATGCATTATGGAAAGAAAATAATGATAATTCGGGTTTATAACAGCATGAGAGCAAGAAGATTATTTCATTTTTGAAAACAATTCCAGTATACTGTTTACAAAGGCACTTGAAAATAATGATACCATTTAATCAGACCAGAACTCTTGTCATTTAGTGTATATCTCTGCTTGTGTATAGTGTATCTGAGAGTAAGTTTCATGGCATTCCTTTCAGATATTAAATCTTTGTTTCTAAAGCCACAGCATTAGTTTCTGGCCCAGTGGACTCATAAGGTACTGTGGACTCCTGTGTAGATGATATCACACCACAGTGTTGCACAGCCCTCTATTAGTTTCACCAGAGAACTTTTGTAATTTACACTGACTTACGGCTGAACCCTCCACACGGTGCAATATATTTATGTTCCAGTTTCATGCAGAGGGAGTGAAATGACAGGGAGGCTGGTGGAGAAGAAGGGGGTGTATCCCTGGAGAAGAGCTTTCTGGAAGCCCAACTCATCACTACAATTAAAAGACAACAGAGAACCATTTTCCAGGGCGATTATGTAGTATATAATGAGCAATTATGAGAATATGGATAAACCAAAGCAGACTGCACCACGCAGATGAGCTTCCTTCTTGGGAGGAATAGTCATACGTTTGTTGAGTGCCCTTAAAGAGCCCATGAAATCAAAACTGTCTGTAGAGTTTTGAGGCCTTGGTTTATGTCAGTTGGCTTATAGCTTTGAGGTTTTGAAGTTGACTAAATGCATTTTTAATGTATACAATTTACAGTCTTTAACTTTCAGGAAAAATGACCACAAATATTGGTGACTCGTGCTGCTGTAATGATTTGCTGGAGGCAAGGAGTAGCAGTTGAGTTGTGGATCTAATTGCAAGCACTTTATTAAGACTTTAGGATCTATTTATTTATTAATTAACTTGAACAATTTGACTTTTAATACAGATGCTACATCCATTGCATCTGTCATGTTTTCTTACTGAAATGACCTCAACTCAGAAATTCGCTGTTTAAAGAAAAGTTTCTCAAATAAGGACTTTGTGGTGACGTTCTTGTGCGTTCTAAAACTCTAAAATATGATATTTCTTGATATTTCTGACATGGCTTGAACACAGTCTGTATCCACCTTATTTTGCAATGCAGAAGCAAGCAATTTCTCTGAATGTGGAAGACTTCACTCATAGGTAACTAATAAGAATAACAAAGTGCAGGAACGTTCAAATTATTTGCTTTATGCAATATCAAGCAGCATAACATTTTGTATAGATAAAAATTAACTGGAAGCGAATGGCATTAGAAGCCTCGCACACTGAAGTTACAAATGGCCATACTTGCTCGTTCATTAAAAAAAAAAGAAGAGGGATTAAAGTGATATAGATTAAATACAGGTGCACTGTAAAAAGTTGAGAAAACTTAAAAATTTAAGGCAACCAGCTTCAGCAGATTTTTGAGTTTTCTCAACTTGCTGTTTTCAGTTTATTCAACAAAAAGTTGAGAAAACTCAAAAATCTGCTTTTTGTTTTCTCAACTTTTTACTTTTTACAATGTGACAATAATCAGAAACCTAGAAAGATATGAAATAAATCAACAGGAAATCACACTGCATGATCAAAATAGGAGCCTGTGGAATACACCACAGCGTGACACCTGCACTTCTGCACTTACTCATCCTTTTGTCATCCCAAACCTGTATGAATTACTTTTTTCTAATACAAAAGGAAAAATATGAGTTGCTCTTTTCTAAGCAATGTGTCTCTTCATGGTGACAAAGATTTTCAAGCTTCAGAAGGAATGCAAAAGCAACATAAATCATTACAAAAGCAGCACATCTACATTTTTTTGTGTTGGAAAAACTAAATGCAAAATAAAGGTAATTAAAATATTATATTTAAATATATAATATCTAAAATATTAAAATAATATTAATATTATTATTAATAATATATTTTTAGTAGGATAGCAGATAATGCATAAAGGGAAATTTATAGTAATTACTAAAAGTTCTGTGTTCATGTTGCTGTGCTAAATGTCATATGTAGTTTACAAGTGTCATTTTAGATAAAGAAATTACCTATTACCGATTACCTTACCTTTCAAGTGCAAATTCAATCTAGTTGAAGTGGCAGGGTTTGACATCTGTGTGGTGCGTAGTCCCGGATGAAGAAAGATGAACTCAAGTGTGTCTTACTTCAAACCCAGAAACAATTCATCCGTTCGCTGGAAAGGAGGAATCCCATCAGCTTTCATCTGGCCTTGAAATCGGTCCTCAAAGCCAGTGTCTTCATTAGCACCCATCCGTTACATCAGCCTTTCAATAAACACAGCCTGCCCTCGAGCTACGGTGGGTTTGTTTCCTGACGCAAAACTCTTAGCATCACAGGGGAAATTAGACATAGTTATGTATTGTGGAGGAATTATTTTTATATTCACGATTACTCATGCTTATATACCACAATTTTATTTTTAAATGATTGCTTATGCAACATTTAATCTTGTGATGATTCAGCATTGTTCTAGAAGAAGAAAACTAGTTTGAAAAGAATAAGCATTGTTTGGTAATAATGGACAAAAAAGGGTCACACTTTATATTAGGTGGCCTTAACTACTATGTACTTGCATCAAAAAATAAGTACAATGTATTTATTGTGGTCATATTGCAAAACACTATTGCTGCTATTGAGGTGGGATACGGGTAGGTTAGGGACAGGTTTGGTGGTATGGGTAGGTTTAAGGGTGGGTTAAGTCGTGAGGGATTGGTCAACAGTGTAATTATAAATGTAATACGTGACGTATTGTCAAGTATGGTGACCCATACTCGAAATTGGTGCTCTGCATTTAACCCATCCAAGTGCACACACACAGCAGGGGTTCGGTGCCTTGCTCAAGGGCACCTTAGTCATGGTATCGAAGGTGGAGAGAGTGCTGTTCATTTACAATCCCCACCTTCAATTCCTGCTGGCGCGAGAATCTAACTGGCAACCTTCAGGTTACAAGCCCGACTCCCTAACCATTAGGCCACGACTACCCCCCGTAGTTACATATAGGTATACATATATGTAGACGTAATTACATATAGGTATTTTAAAAAAATATAAGTACAATGTAAAAATGTGTATGTACACAATAAGTGCATTGTACCAAATTATTAATTTAAATGTAAGTACACAGTGGTTAAGGCCACAAAATATAAAGTGGGAACCAAAAAAATAATACAGGTTTGGAATAACATTAAGTGTGAGTAAACGATGACATCTATCCCATTAAAAAACAACATCAAGACAACTTAAATTTGTATTTAATGCAAGCACAGCGTCTTTTTGTAGTCTTGTTAGCACACCCATTTTTCAGACTTATTTCACAGCCTTTCTTCTACAGAGGAAGTTGTTGTTCTGCCCCAAGAGGCTGCTTTAAAAGCTGAGCTTGCGCGCCTCATCCATTTTTAATGATGTGGCTCTTCCTGTAATCGTGCAGAGGGTGAAAACCACAGGTGGTTTTGGGGTGAGTTTACAGTGGGATGTTGGCATGCAGATCTGTAGTTTTGATTCTGAATCAACTTTGAGTAGGTATGAGTAGAGTATATGCCAAATTTAGTGGTTCAGCCATGATAATTCTATTGTCATTTCAAAACCTTATGACTTGCTTTCTTTTATGGGAAAAAAGGAGAAATGTTCTAGCTCTTTCACATGTAGCAAGTCTCTCCAAGCTTCAAAAAGGATGCAAAAGCACCATAACTTATCATAAAAGTAGTCCAATGTATTCTGAAGTCATACAGTAGTTTTGAGTGAGGAACAGAACAAAATGTGAGCTATTTACTATTGTCTTCTTCTCTAGTGAGTTGTTATCTGCTATGATCGAATAATTGAATCAGTTTGGGAGTGAATCTGATTCGTGGGCAAAACATTTTCGAAACATTGAAACTCTCCAACTGAAAAGAACAGACATTGCTCCTCTCTCATGAACTCTCATGAATCCACAATTGTAATACTTAAAGGGATAGTTCACACAAAAATTTAAATTCTGTCATTAATTACTCACCCTCATGCTGTTCCAAACCTATAAGACCTATTTTTCCTCTTTAGATCACAAATTAATATACTGTATTGTTGATGAAATCCAAGAGCTTTCTGACCCTCCATAGAGACCAATGTAACTGAAATGTTACACAGGTAAAATAGTCCATGGGACATCAGTGGTTTAACCATAATTTTATGAAGCTACGAGAATACTTTTTGCGCTCTGTCAGGTGTGGACGGAGAGGCAGACACAAGGTTAGTGGAATTACTTTTCTTAATTTATTTCCTTTCCACAAACTTAACTCAAACTCAAAGGATTTCAAACAAAACATAAACGACGATCTAAGAGATCGGTAAACATAGACTGTGAGTCCAACACCCAGGCTTTTCCTCTTCCTAGAGACAGGTCGGTATGAAGGCGTACGGCACAGGAGGTCCTGGAATACCATGAGGTGAGTAGAAGGTAAGTAGCTTGCGACCTCGAGACCAGCCAACGAGGGAATGTGGTGAGTGACTGATATAGTGGCTGGTAATTGATGACAGGTGGTAATTAGTATTCTGGTGATTGTGAGCGGGTGCAGGTGGTTGGTGTGGAAGAAGAAAACAAAAATGATGAATTCATTCAACAATTCTTCTCCTCATAGTAACAGTCTTCTGCCGTTATCAAGAGTACCACAACGTATGTGTTGAATAATGCTGTTATGGGTTTGGAACAACCTGAGGGTGAGTAATCAATGACAGAATTTTTGGGTGAACTATCCCTTTAAATTTCATATCTGTTCCGTACACAAAACTATCATACGACTTCTGAAGACTTGATATACAGTGCAAGAATCATATGGATTGTCAGATACTTCTATGGTGTATTTGCATCTTTTTTAAGCTTTTTGAACACTTGCCAAGACCCGAATAAAAATGGACATTGGCATGAAAATAAATTTATTAGGCACTGCATGATTATGTGGATTACATTGCAGGTCTCTTGCTTGAGAGATTCGAAGGCATGCATGATGCTTTATGAAATGATCAGTGATTGTTCTAACAGAATTCACTTTAGCGGATGATTTGCCATCAGAATTTAATCTAGGATGTCTGAACTGATGAGACGATCTGAAATATTACTTAGAGCTAAAAATTCCATTGTGAAAAATAAAATAATGCAGTGATGGAAATGGAGCTCCAAACCTGTAAAATCTCTTCATTTTCTTGCCATAAGCAGACAAAGGATGTGTATTTTGGACCGTGTATATACTTAAAATACGACTTCCACTTGAGGAATTCTGTTTGTCCCACTGCATTTCTTTTTCTTTTTTTTTTTTCAACTAAAACCAATTTCTGAACATGTTTATTTAGAGGAAGAGCATGTCCTATTTCTATGCAGGCTGAGATCTGACGCAAGCACTTTTCAGAACTGTTTTAGGAAGAAGGTTTGCTTTTCATGGAAATATTTGCCCATTTAACCCAGTCGTGTTTGCGATAGAAGTAATATTTAGAATTCACCCTTGAGGACCAAGGACAGATCGTGCTGAACCGGATTACACATTCACACATTTCAAAGAGATTGCTTTAACATGTATATTTCTTAAACATGAGTTGTTGGAAATGGCTGTTAGCATTGCCTAAAACACGAGTTGGTGTAAGGACATTAGTGGCGGTACTGTATTCTCGAGCTGTCGACTACCGTAGTGCTCAGTCACGTACTTTGTTTTTCATCATCTTAAATTAACATTCACCCTTGTCCTTCGACTAAGACAGAATTTACGAACACAGTTTCTTCATCAGCCTTACCGTAGCTCTCCTCAGTGGGCATCACAGAGATTAGAGGCCCAGTGATTTATTTATTACTCCTCCATACTGCATTTAAATAGCAGTAGAAGGAGGCAAACATTGTTTTATGTCCATCGTATCTCATTTGGAGTTAATTAATGCTTGTCTGGGGAGACAGGAGACAGATGAAAAGAAGTCCAGTGAATAATGGGAACCAACCCCGCAGGATAAGTGACTAAAATACAACAGTTTGCGTGAATTCATTTTTGTCCTGCTAAAAGAGTTCGTTTTGTTCCACCGGGCGAGCTGGGAGCCACAGGTGCGGGTGTATGCATTTCAGCGCATGCAAGAAGTCACCCACGAGAACAGCCATCTTGCAAACATTTCACAGCTAAATTGCTAGAATGAACACAACTAGAAGTGAAGAAACTTTCAAGTCTCTGGATCTCCATGGAGATTAATAATGCAACAAAGCAGTGAGCGAGTGAGAAAGGCTGGCATACACAGTGCCGCTGCTCAAATGGTTGCTTTAATGGACTTAAGGCTTCTCTCAATGAAGCTAAATGCACACTCGCATGGAGAGTCTTGTTCTGTAGATGTAGATGCACCAGTGCTTAGAGAAAAACATTTTCCCAGAATGAATGCTGGTTGTGGAGGCTATTATATTTAGCATTTCTATGGTCTTAGCGTCCCCAAGCATTTTATCTATGACGTATGAAGATTGCTGTAATTTGTGAATATTGAGGTTGCTCCCATTTCATTTTTATATCAAAACGAAAGTTTAATCCTTGGGCATGTTTTCCAACACCAGAACTCTCCAGAGATTCCTCTTTACATAAGTGGGATCTTCAGATCATCAAACAAAGATATATGCAGCGTTAAAAACGCACTTCAAATGTTTTGCCTCTCTCAGAAACTCTCTGAGGGATAAACAGGGAAAATACATAATGAGGGGTTTAATGGAGAAGGATCTTGTTCAGATTTGGTCAGCTGGTTCTGTGTGAAAGCTTTGCAACAAGCTGGACACAAACGTCCCCATGTGAAGTCCCCAAGTAGTGCTCATACCGACTACTTGGAAGAGACTGACCAACTTCGGCCAACCTTACTTCACTTATTTATGTGATGTTTTGAGACCACTGGTAAATTTGAGTATAACCCTGAGATCAAAACAGGGAATAAAAGTGTGCTCAAGGATATCTTGTTTACGTGTTCCTGACTGTCTCAAACAAAACTCTTCAATATCTTTCAAAGATTCAATACCATGAACCTTGCAAGCACTTCATGTACCCTGTTGAAATGACCCACATTGCTGATCAGCAGAGTAGGCTGTGTTTAGGATGCTGGTCCCCAGAATGGGATCCTAGTACACATTCATTTTGGATTCATTTCTAAAAGCAGTACTAATCAGTATAGCGTGTGCTGCAGGAATAATGTATTTTTGTAGGCCAAAACCAGGAAACACTTCTGTAAGTATGCCAAGATACATGACTTCATTCACTGCTTCAGTTATTTCATTCTTGATCCACACCTCAAATACATCCCTTGCATCCCTTGTTTTCTTAACATTAAGAGTTAAATGAGAGAACTCGAGCCATTTAGAAATACTCTGTAATGCCTGTGTCAGGTGCTCACTTGCCAAGCTAGGTGCTGTAGTGGACATATGGGCGACAGTGTCATCAGCATACATCTGACAGTTGACTCCCGCACACCAATTTGATAGGTCACTTATGTACATTGTAAACAACAGTGGGCCAAGAACAGTCCCTTGCGGTACTCCCATGTTGTTGGCATTTCCCTTACGTACTTATACACGTCACCTCCTTACCTTACTACCTTAATTACTTTCAAAATTGTCCAGGAAGTGTAGCTAAATGTTTAATCATGTTAGAAAACAACATACCCCCTACAATAAATCCAACCCTAAACCTACCAAGTAAGAAAACATATACATATGAACATCTCAGGCTCATTAGAAATATACGGGCTTGTGGCAATGTTTCTGCAACACCGATATTATGTGCCTTATTGCACTTTTTGCAGCAGTTTCAAAGTGAAATGTTCAGTGAGTGGCGCTAAAACGAGCATTCATTACGTGACTGTGGCCATGCTTTTATTATGTTGGTATAGGCACATATTGCTGCATTTTTATTACGTTGCTTCAGGCATGTGTTGCGGCGGTTCCGAATTCAAATGTCCAGGGAGTGTCGCTAAAAGGTTAATGATATCCTATTGGAAAATAACATACCCCCTACACCAAACCCAATCCTAAACCTACCCTATAGTGTTAATGAATGCAACCATTTTTTAACTTCCTTCTATGTCGGATTGAGCTATTTTGTCGAACCCTAGTTTCACAGGATTCATACCAGATCGCTTTACCTCACAAGTGCACAAGTGCGTGAGCTACTAAACAAACCTTAGAAAACCCATACATTTAGGGCTCTGGGCTATGATTGGGGCTTCACCAACATTTTTACTAATCAATTATTTCCCCCAGATATATAGGTGGTAATTGCTGGGGTTCAGGATATAGTTAGGACAGCGTTTCTTTGACAGGAATTTCATGCAGACACACATCCTATTTGGCAACATTAAGGACTGCAGCTTTTTCATATTTCACACTAAGCCTGAGAGAAAAGCTGCAAGCCAAACCAAAGCACTGACTGGTTGGTATATGAAGGCGAAACGCTCTTCACAAGCTATGCTGACGCTCTCAAGGGGCTTTCAGGCACAAGTTCTTCTGACAGATCCCCACACACTGACACGAGTATCAGAACTTTTGAAGTAAAACTTAGACAATTTAAAAGCGAAATAATGTATGAGAAACAAGTTTGTAAGGAAAGGTTGTCACCCAATTTAATCTCTTCCCACCATGTTGTACTCCTTAGAAGATACCTCAGATAAATGTGGATTTTGCATGGTTTATACTGGTCCTCCATCAACAGTGCGTCAATTCAATCTCCTCTGAACATCAATTCAGTCTCCCTCACAATGGGCAGCCCACCTTTTCTCCAACACTCCCCCTCACTTGGAGACACGACTAAAATAGACTTGAAAAGAGTGATGAGAAAATAGATACGGCCACATCAAAAAAAGAGAAAAACAAAATAGAATTGCGTACGAATGTGTCTGCTGTGTGCATTTGTGTGTGTACTGAATGTTCAGGGAGAGCGAGGCCTGACGATGCAGTCTTTTGTTGTGTCCTTTTGAGAGTGCTTGGAAAGACTGTCATCTGTGTATAGAGCGGCAGCCAGCAAGAGAGAGGGGACAAAAGGAATGAGATATTATGGCAGCTGGGCCTCAAGGCCTTTGAAGGCTGCTGCATCCACAGACCTGTTCTCTAAACACACGCTCCAGTTCTGCCAGTCCTGGCCCATTGTCATTCACTCCGTACGGCGAGAGACTGGCACACAGAAAGGCCATCCTAAACTCATGCATTATAAATATCCCACAATTTCACACAGTGCTCATTGCAGCCTTAAATCTTCACATTCAACCTTAACTTCATATCTCCATATGAATCTGATATGGGGGTAACCTCCAATGAATAAAACAACCACATAGGAAGACCCTACGACCCGTGTGTTGGATAAGTGAACTGAAGTCAAATGAGACCTTACGCTGACTAATGGCATAACTGATGTGCACATTCAAAGGTGTCGTTTCAGTACGTGTTGTGTCTGGTTTGACGTCAGTGCTTATGGTGTGACATGTTTGAATGTTTTAATTGGATTGCCATTGTAAAACTGTTGCTCTGCCGTAATGTTCAAATCTGGGTTCAAATCTGCAACCTTTTGGTTACAAGCCCAGTTCTTTAATAATGTTTTTTCACACTTCATGGCTTGCTCCTTTTGAGGCTTGAACTACCAACCTTCTAGTTATAGAGTGCTGCAGCAGTGACGTCAAAACAAACAAATAATAAATAAAACAAACAAAACGCAGAAGCCATGGGTTCTCTCAAGATTTTCCTATTGGTTTTTATAATGTGGTTTCCAATTCATGAGTAAAACTAGATCTGTGCTAAATACAAACTGATAATATGTTCACGATGAAACATTATGCTCTACATCATAAATTACATGTACACATGCTCAAATTTAAAATTTTGAAGCCGTTATGTTTATTTTTAAAAATGCAAGTTTTTAAAAATGCCTAAGTATCCTCAAGTTACTTTGACAACAGACCTTATTTTACTTTTTTTTTATTGAATATTGATGGGGCAACACTTTTTGAATAACTGCACAGGAGCAAGTAATATTAACACTCTAGTAACTACTATTCACTAACAAGAGACTAATAACAATAATAACTAATAAGTAATAGTGCTTAGCTGACTGTGGTAGTTCACTATTAGCTAATCAGTAACATTTCTTTTTCATATCTCCCATACTATTACAACAGGTTCATAATTATAATGTCAATATTGCAAAATGAATAATTAATTCTAAAGTGAAGGTCATGGTAACCCACTAGCAATGACTCAAGTATTACCAGATCCTTCAAAAGAAATGACTAATTATTTGGATCAGATTTCTGCAGTGAGTAACATAATAACTCTGTAGAAATGACTGAAGTCATTGTAAGCTTTTGAGGGTTTTGTAAAGGATTGGATAGTAATGACTCAAGTGTTACTACAACCTTCGAAAGGAATTACTAATTATTTGGATCAGTATTCTAAAGTGAAGATCATGATAACTGCCTATAATTACTGAAGTCACTGTAAACTTTTGAGGGTTTTGTAAGGTTCTGGATGGTAATTTGTTCTGATGGATTTGGTAACACTTGAGCCATTCTTAGTGGGTTACCATGATCTTCACTTTAGAAAACTGATCCAAATAATTAGCAATTCCTTTAGAAGGATGTAGTAACACTTGAGTCATTACTATACAAAATTAGTCATTGCTTATAAAGGATTTGGTAATACTTGAGTCATTAATAGTGGGTTACCATGATCTTCACTTTAGAATTAATTATTCTTTTTGCATTATTCACATTAATTCTGAACCTGCATTGTATTTCTCTGGGACATACTATATGAAAAAATAGTTATTGAATGGCTAATACTGAACTGCCACTTTCAACTGAGCACTTTTACTGTACTTACTAATTCATTAAGTTTGATAATTATACTGTAAATGAAATATGTTAATGTTTAAAATACAGAAACATTCTGAAAGCTTTTTACACTGCTTGAAGGACATCCCATAATAATATAATATGGTTTTACAGTAGTATTTAGTATGGTTTTACAGTAGTAACAATAAATATGATATTTTATCAAATTAAATTAAATATATATATTTTTTTTCAATATGTTGGTTTCATTATCTCTAAAGTGGACACTTAAGCTTAAATGATATTAAACATCTAAATCTAACTATGTCATGTCAACAAATGGAAGTCAGCTATTTATTGTTAGGCCAATTATTGTGCCTCTATGACAGTAGGGTTGCTTTTTAACTGAAATACCATAATTTTATATATTCTGTCTTAAGGTTGCAAAAGTTTTCACAGTTTTTGCCACATCCGTTTTTGGTTCTTCAAAGAACATTTGGAACCATAGATGCCAAAAAAGAACATGTTTTACAGTTACTGAAAAACGGTTCGTTTAAATACCTTGAACAACACTGAAAATTAATAACCACATTCATTTAGTGCAGAAATGAACAAAGATCAGACAAATTTGCATGCGCAGTAGTGAAACGTGGTTGTTTAGGAAAGTGTTGTGGTGAATTTCTGTGCTATCTAGTAAATAAAATCATTACAGATTCACTGTGAATCCTATTCAGGCTCAGTGAGAATATGTTGAATATGTTGGAGCCAGTAGAGAAGATTCATCCTCTCATTGATCCTGCAGTCAGACTCCCTCAGCACTGAGCTGCTGGATCTTTATTCCGGCTGCCTGTGAGTGACACATCCTGCAGAAAAAAGAGAGAGTCTGAACCCTGTCTGCGAGGCAAAGCGCTGCAGGCATTCTGCGGCTCTGGGCCTGACTGATGAAAGGCGATGAGTAGATTTAGAGAATGCTGACAACACCACAGCAGGACAGGAAAACAGTAACCAACAGGTACAGCACAACTCTGAAGTTTCTTGGCAAACAGGTCGTGCCGATGGGGCGATCTTCAGAAGCTCCACGACCCACAATGGAGGCGTTGTTGCCTTTGGCCATTTTTGGTGCCTTTTAGTCTGAACCAGAGTGAACAGAGTTTGACACTTTTTTTTTGGTCTCATATGTGATGAAACCTAGGAGCAAATTCACTTAGCAGTTGTTGCACTTCAGCATGAGGTACTTCAGCACAAAACTCTTAATCAGATACCACTTCACAACAAGGAATAGCTCTGTCAAAAATTAACATTCTGTTATTGTTTACACACCTCCATGTCATTGTCACGGGGCTTTTTTCATGGAGACCATATTGCCATATCTTCATCTGTGAGGTTTTTTTTTTTTTTTTCTGAGACGCTGATATGTAAATTAACAATATGCCAAAACAAAGGTTTGATGCAGGTTTATATATATATATATATATATATATATATATATATATATATGAAGAGTTCAGATGCAAAAGCCTCTAAATGCCATCTGAAATTTTCTTCTAAAATAAGCATTTTTCTCAAGCTCCTATATTTATGTTCAGTTATTTCATTTTAATTGCATAGAAAAGGACCTATACATTGCCATTAGCCCTCTACCGCACGCATTATGATAGACCTATGAAAAAAAATATTTGACTCTTTTTCTTTTCTTGGAATGGCTTAACTTGAAGTGCTGTAAAAAAAAAAAAAAAAAAAAGTGGGAAAAAAATATTATTTTAAGGTACTTTATGATTAACAACGTAACAACGTACAACAGTGGATCTAACTTAGAATAAGTGTAAGTTTACTTATAGTTAATATTTTTCCTCAGAAATGTTTGTGGTGATTCAAATGGTGTTCTAATAAGCTTTAACACGGTACTTATAACCTTATACATACAGTACTTTCCAACAACTTCTGCTTTTATTTACTCCATTCTTTTTAGCTGAATGCTTTATATTCTTTGAATTTCAATACATATTTCATGATTATTTAAATTTCAAATTTATACAGTTAAAACAAATCTAATACTGTATATCATGTATATGATGTGTATATCATAAAACACTGACATAAAACCAAAAACACTGCAGTTCATGAAAATTCAACATTACACAATCTTATGAGAGGAAGACTATGAACTTGAGGTTTTTTAAAAGAACTCTCTTGTGCTTATTTTATATATGTATTTTAAAGTATTACCAAATGGTAATAATTTAAGATGTTATTACAACTTAAAATAGTTGGTTTCTTATTTTAATATATTTAAAAATGTAATTTATTCCTGTGATGCAAAGCTGAATTTTCAGTATCATTACTTCACATGATGCTTCAGAAATCACTCTAATTTATAATTTTCATTGTTAAATATAGTTGCTTTTTGGATTAATAGAAAGTTTACATTTTAAAATATTTTGCCTTTATTGACACTTTTAATCAATTAAATGCATTCTTACTACATAAAAGTATTACTTTTGTTTTAAAATGTATCTATGCATGCATATATATATATATATATATTAGTGCTGTCAAACGATTAATCGCATCCAAAATAAAAGTTTTTGTTTACATAATATATGTGTGTATAATGTGTATATTTATTATGTATATATAAATACAAACACATACATATATATATTTAAGAAAAATATGTTGTTTAGATGTTCAATATATTTATATAAAATATAAGAATATATACATGTAAATAGTTTAAAAAATATTTACTGTATGTGTGTGTATTTATATATACATAATAAATATACACAGTACACATACATATATTATGTAAACAAAACTTTTATTTTGGATGTGATTAATCGCGATTAATCGCTTGACAGCACTAATATATATATATATATATATATATATATATATATATATATATATATATATATGTGTGTGTGTGTGTGTGTGTGTGTATATATATGTATATGTATATGTATATGTATATATGTGTTTGTTATCTTCATGAATAAGGTGCAACTGTCCTATCTCCTTTAATAATTTGCCTGATTTGGTCAATTCAGTTCTTAAACAATGCAGATAAACAATCCCCTCATTCTTACGCAATTCTAATGCAATTTGTTCTTCATCTCTGTGTGCACCTTACATACCAAAGAAGCTTAACTGATGGTGAGTTTGCAGACAAATGCAGTAACACTGTGCTAGAGTATTACAAGACGCTACAGCGGATCTAGTAATGCTCTGATGGATTTGCCAGGGGCAGATGTGGAGTGGCACAGGTGCCCATCCCATGTGTGACTGCATGGGTGACAGCTGAATGTGTCTCACTTTGACCACTGAGGTTTTGTTTTTTTCCTTTGACCGCCACAGCGCCTGCTCTGGTGTTTTTGTTAAACAAATGACCAGATTACATAATCAGCCCGCCTTCTCTCGCAGAGCCTGGCAGGTGCTGTTTACATGTAGCTGTGAGCGCCACATCAAACCGAAAAGTGCTTTATAGTCATCATTGCAGCAGCAACCTCGGGGGCGGCCAATCTGTCATATTCAATCTGCAGAGCAACCGAGTGGGACAGGAGCGCTGAAGCTCTATGGTTGTCATCCCTCTGTGCTGGTGTCTTCCCAGGCGGCTGCCACAATTCCCTTCTGAAGTTTTCCACACACAGGATACCAGTACTTAAAGGGCTTTTTTCTGCACTGACTTTTAGATACTCAGTAAAAAAATAATAAGTGCACTTAAGCATACTTTTAAAAAGTGTATTACAGAAATATTATTCTTCAAAATAATATACAGTGTCAACTGAACGTAATGTTTTTAGACTTGTAATTGCCTGTTATTTACATTTCCATTAAAATATAGCTTAAATGACATAAAATACAATTAGTTGAACTTTAGAGTGCTGTTTTACTCACTCAAGTACTTAAGTACATCTTAAGATTTCATAATTACCTCTGGTGTCTTTGAAATAAGGTTAAAGTGTATGCTGATGAATGACAAACAGTTATGAGAAGCACAAATATTCTTTAATGTCATTTCTATTGAAACTTGTATGTCATGTATTTAAATATATTTATAATTACACATTTGTAACAACGTAGCTTCAATTTGCCCTCTATTATACAGACATGAATTTATATTTCCTTCAGCCTAAGGCTTATTTATTTCACTTTTAGTTTGAAAGGAGTTTTACATTGACAAAAAATAGATCTTTTTTTTAATATTAAAAACAAACAAGAGAGACCTGCCAAGATGCTAAAAAGTAACTCATAAGTAACGTAATGCATTACTTCCCATAAAAAGTAGCTAAGTAATGCAATTAGTTACTTTAATGCAATATTGTACTTTTAAAAGTAACTTTCCCCAACACTGTTTGTAAGTACAGTTATACTTTTTAGAATCTGAAGTTCACAACAAGTGCACATTCAAAACAATTAAAGTGCGCTTCTTTTTCACAAGGGCAGGGAATTTAGCAGGATCCGGTTGAATAACTTCAGATTAGCGTCGTTTGACTCAACATGTTTTTGGGCGCCTTATGACTCAGAACTGTGCTTAAAGTAGTTACGCAACAAATATATCCAACTGAGTTCTCTAAAAGAGGCCAGAAATCTTCCAAAGTTGGTGTTCATGTGAATTATATGATAACATTGGCAACTCTATTTATGAGGCAACATTCTATTCATTGTTATTTCTCTCTCTCTCTTTGACCTGCCATCATCTGTTAAGCAGATCAAACATACATCTCTTGCTGTGCCTTTCAACATCATGACAATTGTACCAGACTCTTTTAATGAGTGGTGGTAGATATCTAAATCACAAATAAAAGGTTGATTGATGTCAGAAATTTCAAAACATATTAAATATATTAAAACTGAACATAATTTCCTAGTTAATTGCATTTAAAAGTTCAGAAAGCTGCAATCAGTTCACTGGGTCCCTATCAAGTGTTCACTGCTCCCTAAACACTGAGCAGGGGTTATTTGTAGAAGCTTACTTCAGTCGAAAAACTGGTTCGTGTGGACCACCCTGCCACGTCATCAGCCACAGACAAGTCTAAATCGCACAGATTAAAGGTTTTTAGTAGGATGACATAATGTACTCCTGTATATAAATATAAACAACAGTGTTTTCATGTGTATAAATAGATATTAATAAAGCCGGATGTGTTATATAAAATACGTATTTCATTTAATCTAAATTTTATAATTCATGGTACTACTTAAATGTTCTAAATGTATACCAAATGGCCTTTAAAATGTTTAATATGAATTTTTAACTCTTATGTAACCTATGATAATGGCATTGCAACGGTCACATAACTGATGCTCTTTATGCTTGCATGCATCTGCCTATAATCACTCCTGAGGTGATTTAAACTGAATGAAAATAAAGTCAAGCCACTTTTATTTTCACTTCAGTTTGCATAGTTTGTAGACACACTGCTGAGTGAATGTAGTACAGAACAAATGCGGGGTTAATCTAACCTGGCAGGTTGGTTTGCTAATTTAACCCAACGGCATGTTTACACATTAATCCAAATAGTAGCTCATATTAAATAGAATGCAGGGTTTAATTTTACCTCATAAAATGATTATTGTTTTCATTTGTCTTGTAGAAAATCTTACAGTTAAAATCACAGCTTGAAATCACATAGATAGCAAAGACAGTTGAGAGATAAAATGATTTTTCTTTGTTGCCATATAAAAATACACACATTCTTTAGAATATCTTCTTTTGTGTTCAACAGAAGAAAGAAACTGGAATAAGTGAATGGTGAGTCAATGATAACAGAATTTTCATTTTTGGCTGAACTATTCCTTTAATTAGCGAAAATAGGACTAGCAATGGGACTATAGCGCTGGAATATGTGGACAGAAAATCTATAGTGTTCGTAGCATATTGACCATTGTAGCTCTATTCGGATGGTAATTGTTTCTCATGGGCACATAAGGTATTTTCAGCATTTGCAGGGTCTAATCAATGATTTTACTGCCGTCTGAATCCAAGAATGTTGGCCTTTTTCTCAGACGAATTACCTAATGTTTTTTGACAAACACTATGGTCATGTCCAAATCTCTTAAGTTTACAAGAAGGGAAAAGTCCAAAAGTCATCTTGTAAATCCTTTTTGACCACTGCCAAGCACAGTATAGTAACTTTTACGATTTGTGGTAATGTGCATGCATTTTAAAGATGGACACCATTATTACTGAAAGGCAGGAAAATATTTAAAGCCAACATAACGAAAAACATTATAACAATTACACACATTAAAAATATAAATCAAGTAGCCAGTCAAATGTTTAGCTTATGTAAATAAGAGGATGCATTAACTTGCAGCTAATTTCCACATTTTTAAAATGACATCCATCATTATGAGATCAAAAACTCCTCCATCCAAACACTGAGGAGCGATGCAGATTTATTTTTTACAGACATCCCCCTGAGAAACAATTACCATCCAAATAGTGCTTATGGGATGGGATCAACAGTATGAACTGGCCATGTAGTGATTACGTCTGCTGATTAAATTCAGTGCAGTTTTCATAAGAATGTAATTGTTGTTTTCAGAGACTGTTACTCTTTGAATATTTATGATGATTAGAGCTTTGTTACAAATTAGGGGAAATAAGACACACTATATTGAAAGTATGGTAATATTTTGTGGAAAAAAATCTGCCAGCTTTTGACAAAAATGGCTTTTCTATTCTGTGAAAAGAACTACTAATTTCTTATTTATTTTCTTTTAACCCAAACTTATCTTGTTTTAAGCATTTTTAGATATTTCTACTGGAAAACATGACAAATTTACGGTGTGATCGGTGGCATCTCTAGTGTACCTCACTCAGTCTCTCATAAACACATAAATCACTGCACAGTTTCACGACAATGAAGTGAAACAGTGACTCAGCCTATTTGTCTCAATCGATGGCCTCGTTGATTAATGTGTAGTGACACTTCAATGGAAACAACAGTTCCATTTACCTTGATAAATATAAGATTTGTAAATCCGTTCTTCAGCCACGAGGCTCCACTCTGAATAATGCGGGGTATTATTCAGGTGTTTATGAAATCTCCGCTTCTCCATTCTGTCACCGAACTGAAATGCGTATCAGCAAGGAATTATGTCCTTGTTTATGCATGTTTAATAATGTATAATGTTTTCATTTAACCACAACACATGTTGCGCTATAATGATATTACATTCGGTGCTTACCTTCTGTAAACCGCTTGTAAAATATGAGTAAATAAAGCATGACTGGATTCATTTTGCATTCACGTTACTGGATTGTTTTCTGGATGTGATGCTCATTTCATAAATATATGTGCATCGCCAGTATTGTTTGATTTGCATATAAATGCTAAGGGACTGAAAATATGAGCATCTGCAACATAAAAGCATATCAGCATGAATTCTGGATGGCTTCACTGTCTGTTTTGTCCAAGAATTGGCCACTTCTACATGTAGAGTGTCCAACCACAGTTAATTTTTTTTAAGCGATGCCATTGTGCTACAGATCCGATATACATCAGACTGTCTATGAATGTTTAGTGAAATAGAGGTCGAACGTAAAAAATATATATAAATTTTCCTTGACTAAATCAAATCTAATGCACTGACAGCTTAATCATATGCATAATGCAATGCCGAGACCTGAGATTAACATTTATTTATATCATCACTGACATGACATAATTTTTCCAAAAGATATTCATGCAAAGCATGTTTGGTGGTTCCTCATTTAAAAGGGAGATTAAAAATTAGTCCCTTGTGCTTCCTAATGCAAGAGCTCATTAAAAGTACATATCGAATTGATGAGTATGTCAATGGACTGCGGGTGGCATTATAATCTCACATTCAAATGTATATTACATATAATGTGAGCACTGAAAAGACTTTCCACTCAGTGAGTCGGCAGCATTAAATAGTGATATCACACCACACATGAATTTGATTACACGATAATGACCACACACTAACGCCTCCAGCCTGTATCACCGCCAACACCTAACGCCCAGACATGTGTTGAGTGGGACGCCAGCGCCCGTGTAACTCAATATCTCCACCAACATTGTATAACAACAAGCTGTTAGGGCCATTGTCAGAGTACGGAGAAGCCATAAGACGGGCATGTGATGAACCAGCACAACTGAAGAACACTTTTGAAAACATGCATGTAGCAGTTTCCCATGAAGAAATACTGAAAACACGTGGTTCGCAGTGAGCCGCCATGGGCCCTGAGCGACTATCAGAAGAGGTCTTGTGTAAGAACAGACTGCTGCTGTATGTCAGACTGATGAATTATTAAAGCGGTAATGGGAGCCAAATGGACCTACAAGCACGGACTGATCGAAGAGAAAAACAGATGTGACGAGAAAGTATCTGGAAACAGTTATTGTGTTTTAATAATAAATTATGAACTAGATGTTGACATTTTTTGAAGAAAATGTCAACTGTACTTGTTGGTGCTAAACTTGCTGCCAGCATATGGAGTTTGCATTCAAGTCAAAACAACTTATCTCTACCTCCATGATATTGTGGTGCAGAGATAGTTTTTATGGAGTTGCTGGGTGGTTGATGCTGTTTTGGGTGTGTTACAGGTGTCCCAAGTCAAAGAGAGCCCTCCCATTCAGTATAAGTCTTGTTATGCAATTAAGTGTACTTTACAGACAGGTGTATTTGATTAGGGTTGGAGCTTAACTCTATGGGATAGTGGCCTTTCAGTGCCAGCATTGCCCAGCCTGAATCAGAAAAATATGCAATTCAGTGACCTCCCCAGTTACAGTTATACTGCAGTCTAATTTTGCAGTTTTACACCAAAAAATTAATTGTTCCGAATGATTTCAACATTATTTTTGAAATACTGAAATCTTTTTGGCGAAACAAAAAAAACGATAATGCTGATGCAAATGACAAGGCATCTGAAAACTATGGAAGCATATTTCCACCAAGAAATAAATAAAAATAAAAAAACAGACTTATAGACCAATTCAGACTTTATTTTCTCAGAATTGCGAGCATATACAGTTAGGTCCATATGTACCGTATTTGGACACAGGCACAATTTTCATTATTTTAGCTGCTGCAAAATAATGCTCATCCATACAAGTGACAATTGTTAGGCTTCAGAAACAAAACAAATCCATCAGAGAGATAGCAGGAACATTAGGAGTGGTCAAATCAACAGTTTAGTACATTCTGAGAAAAAAAGAAAATGCATTGGTGAGCTCTGAAACATAAATAGGCGTCCGGACGTCTACGGAGAACAACAGTGGTGGATGATCGGAGGAAGAAAAACACTTTCACAACATCCAATCAAGAGAAGAACACTCTCCAGATTCAGCCAAATGCAGCAAAGTTGATTGAGCGGTACTTCATAGTACAAACAAACGATGACCCAAAACATACAGCAAAAGCAACCCAAGAGTTTTTGAAGGTAAGAAAGTGGAATATTCTACAATGGCCAAGTCAATCTCCTGATTTTAACCTGATTGAGCTGCATTTCACTTGCTGAAGACAAAACTAAAGGCAGAAAGACCCACAAACAAATAACAACTGAAGTCAGCTGCAGTAAAGACCTGGCAAAGCATCACAAAGCAGGAAAACCAGTCTCTGGTGAAGTCCATGAGCTCCAGACTTAAGGCAATCATTGCCTGCAAAGGATTCTCAACAAAATATTAAAAATGAACATTTTATTCATGATTAGCCTATATTTATTTGTCCAATTACATTTGAGCTCCTGAAAATGGGGCACTGTGTATAAAAATGGTTGTAATTCTAAGCATTTTATGTTATATTTTTGTTCAAAGCACTTCAATTTCATCTTGATCGTTTTATTTTTAATCTGTTCTGGTGGCATACAGAGCCAAAATTATGAAAATTGTGTCAGTGTCCAAATATATATGCACCTAACTGTATCTCACAATTGCGAGTTATTAATTGTGAGATGTAAAAAGTCTATAACATTTAATTTACATTTATATTTAATCATTTTAATAATCTCCTATCCAAAATGACTTACAAATGAGGCTAAGAGAAGTGTAACACCTGTTGCACCAATAAAAATTTTAAGTTATTTATGTAAGTGCAACTATGGATGCTATTTGGACCAGTTAGGTTCGGCTATGGAGCCTGTAAATAGCGTAAATAAAGGCTTGAGCAAATTCAGTATATATCAGCTGGTTATTTACTGTGAAATGGCCAATGTTAAAGGAAAGAGAAAAAAATTAAACAGTTGTATAACAAAAAAACAGTATACCGGTATCACAGAGTACAAATGTCAGATTGTACAACAAATACAAAAACCCTACAGGTGCACCTCGTAAACACACTTAATATATCTATAAGTATGTAAGATCAGTTTGGTAGTTTTTACCCATCCATGAAATTTGTAACTCACAAAAATCAAAATATAAGTCAATCAAGTTTCACAAAGTCAATAAAGACCCAATCCAATAAATTCTCAGTTTTCTTCCACAGTCAAATTTTGTCAAATCAAACAGTTCCTTTAAAGTCTCTTTAACTTAAAAAAAAATCAGTTTGGTTTCTTTTCCAGCAATCAGTAAAAAAACTGAAAAAAAACAGTTCAATGTTAAATCCGCGCCACGTGGATGGGCATTAGGAAAAAAATAGATCCGTTGGACAGTCCAGGAAGAGAATTTCCTCGTACTTTCAACCGAGAAGATGGAAAAATAGAAAAATTATAAATAAACTGAGATCCCACCTTGTATGGCAGAAACCCGTAGTTTCACAATAAGATGCTTATTCAGTCAATTGAATGTCCAGATCCATGGGAGGCTCGCCATCAACTGATTTCTAGAACTTTCAGTTCTACTGCAACAAAAACCTGACCAAATCCTCGTCAATCTATGATTTTATGAATATTTTGTGACAAATGATGATTTTTCTAATCTGATCTCACACACTAATCTGCATCAGCTCTGCTTTGTCACCCTTTCGCAAAATGAAGGATTCAACTCTCCCTCTGCAGAGGAGCACATTATTGGGAGAGCAGACTTAAAGGGCCAGTACCACCTTTTTTCACATACAGAATGTAATTTAATACAAAGACTCAAATAAATGAAAATCAAATAAAAACATATTCTTTTCAACCAAAAGAAAACACTTCTCTTTCTTTTATGAATTTAATAATTAAATAATAAAATGACATAAACCACTGTTAAGTAGTGTGTGTTTTGTTTGTTAATTAATTTTAAACTCTTTGTATGTGACAATCACCCGTGTTACACCATCCCCACCAGAATCTATGCACTTCCCGTTGCATTAGCTCTTACTGGCTGGCATGTGACTGGTATGTCAAAGGTTGAGGGTAAGGATGTTTCAACAAGGTCTACTCCATTTAGAGAGTTTGTGAAGGCGGTGGCAAGGCCATGAAAAAGTGCTTGGGTGACCAAAACTAACGGATTTCCCAATTCTCTATACTGAAATCTCTCTGGTTTTTCCTTTTTCCTTTCAGAGCATCTCATTGAACATTCTGGCTCTTGAGAAGATTTGGGCCTCTCAGCATCATTTGGAAGTGATGACGTAGTTTCCTCTTCGGGTTCTACCTCAACACTCCTGTTCTTTTCCTCAGCTGAACATTGAGGCAACTCTTCACTCAATTCACCTTCCAACATTTCACCACTCTCTGACATTTCATCCGATTCATTCTGCAAAGTGGTGACTTCTTCAATCAATTTTTCCTTGTGTGCATTGTCCAAGCATTCCTCTTGTCCTGCAGAATCCATCACGGCAGGTAACTTCTCATCACCTGGAGCTACAGAAGGTAATTAAGGATCACATTCCACAGGAGGACCCAAGGTAGGTGTTGAAGTACCCGATGCCCCTTCTTGAAATTTGTCATTAGTAGGAATTCTTATCCAGTATTCTGGAACCTCATCTTCCATTGACCTTGCAGTATCGTCTGCACCATCCCCGTTGGGATCTCCACCACTAACCTGTTGACGGGTTCTAGGCCTTGAGGCAGGATTTGGTGGATTGGACACCTTCTCAGTTGCTACAGTGAGAAATCCACATGGGAGCAGAAGATCCCGATGCAAGGTATGAAATGGTCCTTCTTTTCCTTCAGGTCTTACTGTATATACTGGAAGCTCACCAACCCGACGTACCACAATGTAAGCAGATGGCTCCCATTTATCAGCGAGCTTGTGTTTTCCCCGCAAGCGAACCTGCCTCACTAAAACTCTATCGCCAACTTCCAAGGTAGAATCAACCACATGTCTGTCAAACCTTATCTTGTTTCTTTCAGCATTCTTGAGTGCATTGCTGGCGGCAATTTTATAGCTCTCCTCAAGGTGTTTTTTCAGTTTTGACACATATTGGGAGTGTGACAGTCGTTCGCTGGTGGTAGAGAGACCAAAAGCTAGGTCGATGGGGAGGCGGGGCTGCCTTCCAAACATTAATTCGTAAGGGGTGAACCCTGTTACTTCATTTTTCGTACAATTGTACGCATGAGCGAGAGGTCACGCCAGTCATTCATGCTACCCAACATGTTCAAAAGTGTCCTGTTAAATCTTTCCACAGGATTACCACGTGGATGATAGGGCGTGGTTCTTCCCTTCTTGATTCCAGAGATGGCACACAGTTCTTTTATAGTATGTGACTCAAAATCACAACCTTGGTCACTGTGTAATCTTTCTGGGAATCCATAGTGGACGATGAAATTGTCCCATAGAGCCTGGGCAACAGTTTGAGCCTTCTGATTGGCAGTAGGTATTGCCACGGCATACTTGGTAAAGTGATCTGTTATCACAAGTATGTCTTTGAAATTGCTTCGATCCGGCTCCAAAGAAAGAAAATCCATACACAACAACTCTAAAGGTCTAGTTGATTGTATGTTAACAAGTGGAGCTGCTTTCTCCGGAGAAGCTCTGTGGACCACACAACGAGGACAAGTCTTGATCTTTTGCTCCACGTCCCGTGCCATTTTTGGCCAGTAAAATCTGGACCTTGCCAAGTCAAGGGTACGATCTATCCCCATGTGGCCCATCTCGTCGTGAAGATTTCTCAGGACCGCTACTCTGAACTCTTTAGGTAACACTAACTGGTAAGTTAGGACCTCTCCATCCTGTCTCTTTCGATACAGTACCCCATCTAAAAGCACAAAACGGGTCCACTCTCTCATCATTAGAGAAAGCTCAGGAAGTTCACTTCTCACGGTGGGAGAAGGTTTCTCTCCTGAGTTCAAGTGAGAAATAATCTGAGAGATAGTTGGGTCAGCGCCCTGCTTTTCAACTAGATCCTGAACTGACAGGCGAGGTATAAGTGAAACTCCAAGTTCTTCTTCCTCATAGCTGCTTGGCACGGCACTTGAACTCATAGCAAGAGACTGGACTAGCACTGCTTGGTCACTTGCTCCTTCCTCAACATCTTCAGGCATGGAACAAATCATATGCTTATCACAGATGGCTCCAACCTCATCCTGTGAAAGACTTGTTGTTCCTGGATTTTCAAGGTGTAGGGTCAAGAACTTATCAATCCTCTCTTGTTCCTTTCTCGAGACAACATCTGTGGTCACTTCATGAGGACGCCTAGATAAGCCATCAGCATCAAGGTTAAGTTTCCCTGCCCGATACTTCAAGGAGAAGGAATAAGTTGAAAGAGCAGAAAGCCAACGATAGCTGGCTGCGTCCAGCTTCGCAGTAGTTAGAATATATGTAAGTGGGTTACTGTCTGTTAGAACTGTGAATTGACTTCCATAAAGGTAATCGTGGAACTTTTCGGTCACAGCCCACTTTAAAGCAAGAAATTCAAGTTTGTGCGCTGGATAGCGACTCTCACTGAATGACAAACCCCTACTGGCGAAAGCAATTGCCCTCATCTTTCCTTCCTGTTCCTGGTATAGTGCAGCTCCCAAACCCGTAGTGCTTGCATCCGTGTGCAAAATGTACGGAAGTTTGGGATTTGCAAAACCTAAGATAGGAGCAGAGGTAAGTTTGTCAATGATTTCCTCAAAAGCTTGCTGACAAGTAGCTATCCAACGCTGTTTGAATGGCTCTCTAGGGTTCAAGTATTGACCTTTCATCTCTTGAGTCTTCCTCGGTTTGTGAAGCGGAGGTTATCCAGAGGTGAGATTGTTAAGGAGTTTTACTATTTTGGAAAAGTCTTTGATAAATCTCCTGTAATACCCCGTGAAACCAAGGAAGGACCGGTCAGGATCCATCTCAACACCATCTGCAGACACAATGTGCCCTAAATACCTCACCGATGTCTGGAAAAATGTACATTTTTCTGGTGACAACTCGAGACCGTAGTCTTTGAGACGTTGAAGAACTTGCAAGAGCCTTTCCTCGTGCTCTTCTAATGTTGCTGAAAAGACTATGAGATCGTCTATAAAGACTAGAACCTCTTTCAGATTGACGTCCCCCATGCAACGTTCCATTAAACGCTGGAACGTGCTGGGGGCATTTGTGACTCCCTGGGGCATCCGATTAAATTCCCAAAACCCCAGGGGACAAACAAAAGCAGTCTTTGGCTTATCAGTCTCCTCTACCTCAATCTGGTAATACCCGGACTTGAGGTCCAAGACTGAGAACCACCTAGACCCAGTCAAGGCAGAGAAAGTCTCTTCCAGATTAGGTAGAGCATAAGCGTCTTTGATAGTTTGGAGGTTCAGCTTTCGATAATCAACACAAAGCCTTACCTCCCCATTCTTCTTCTTCACAACGACTATTGGGGAGGAAAACGAGACTCTGACTCCCTAATTATCCCACCATCCAGCAGTTCCTGTAGATGTTTTCGAACAGCTTGAATATCTTTAGGGTGAATGGGTCTGGCTTTGTGTTTAAACGGTGTCTCATCATGTAATCGGATATGGTGTTTGGACTTGGAGGTATGACCAAAGTCAAGATCATGGCATGCAAAGACTTCATGCATTGAATTAAGCTTCCTTGTCACTCTTTCCTTCCATTCAGGAGTCAATGGGGAGTCATCAAAATTGAAATCAATTTTGGAGTCTTCTGGAGACTTTGTCTGGTTAACAGAAGAGGATGTCAACACAGCATTTTGACCTTTGGGCATGACACTCTCAATAGAGTTTACTTCAGCCAGCCGAATTCTTGGTGGAAGGACCACATCGTGCTCTGTCTCGTTCTTCAGCACAATGGGTAAGCAATTACCTTTGACAGGAAGAGAAAGCAAACAACTTGACACCAATATTCCACCAGGCAAGGATGATGCATGTGGGGCTTCCACAATAACCCATCTGTCATTCACTGGGCTGTACTGTACATTCGGACTGACCCTTCAAGAACTACTGTCTTTCCAGCAGGAATTGTTTCAGGGACTCGACAGATCAAACTCACCCATCCCAAATTATCTTCCACACCCTGCCTGTGCACGAATTCGAGAACCTGCATAACTGCTCGGTACCCCTGTAGAATAGGCCGGTGATTCAGAGACTTGGAAGATGTATACTCAGAATACAGGGAGTTCAGGGTGTTAGTGCCTATGAGCACTTGAGCATTAGGTCTGCTGTCTGGGATAATTAATGCGAGAGTCTGCACATCTATATCTGATCCCACAAACTCCTTTGGAAAGGTTATTGATGTTTCAATATATATAACTTGACGGCCATTTGCACCTTCAATCTCAAGCAAATGGTGCAAGGGTTGTATGGCTTGATTCACAAAAACATCCTGATAAAGTGATAAAGGAATGGTGGTCACCTGTGACCCAGTGTCAAGAAGACAATTAATCTCTTTATTAGCAATCACCACTCTTGCAGTGCATTTAGTTCCAACAAGACCAGATGGGAATCTTAAACAACATTTGTGTTCAGGAGTGGGATCCTCATCAGCAGGAGTAGATATCGCAAAGTTGTCTCTGGGACTCTGACTAATTTCTCCAGTTCCTCTTTGTCCCACAAAAGGAACTGAAGTTAGTTTAAATCTTTGGAATCTGAAGCTTTGTTACATCTCTCCCAGTGTAACTGCTTTTCTTTTAGCTGGCAATTCTTAGTACCAACCAAGGAAGGATTGGGACTACCCTCACAGTGAGAGGCTATATGGCCATCCTCCCCACAATTAAAACAATACCAGGGTCGTGGCTTAGCTGGCTTGTTGGACTGGGGATTGGTACCTTTGTGTAGCTTGGGAGAGAATGTCTTGGCTGACCTTGACGATACACTAGGCTCCTTTGGCTTGGACTCTTTAAATTTTTTTGATTGTTTCATTGAGGCGATTTGATTTTGCAGCTCAATTACCTGTCGCTTTAATTCCTCCACTTCATCACACTTCTCAGAAGAAGACACAGTACTAATAGAGTGGAGGTTTGACACAACATGTCTTTGGGGTCCAGAAGAGTGCTTGGAAGTGCCCAAGTGTTGGTTCATTCGCACTGTTTTTATAGCTTGCTTATCTTCTTCTGTTCGTAACAGCAGTAGCAAATCGGAGAATGCAGGTGGATTATTCCTTTTCTGCTCTAGCTGAAGCTCAGTTATTAAAGCATTGTCCCAGCACCCCCGGCAAAATTGTTTTAGCAAGTGCCGATCGCGTTTAGTTGCAGGAACACCCCCTCTCTTAATGGCTGCACCAAGGACCTTTTACAATCTGTGCAAGAATTGTGATGGTTTCTCACCAGCATCTTGGAATGTGCTCATAAATTCTGCAAAGAGCTCATCTCCGTCTTCCACCGTACCGAAAGCTGAGTCTAGGAGCTCAAGATAATCACTTGGAAGGGAATGAGAACTTAAGTGTTTCACAATATCGGCTGCAGGTGGGAGGAGACTGTCTAAAATACGTCGTGAACATTGCACATCCGAGAGGGTGGAGTCAGTCAATAGGAATTCAATGTTTGTGCGCCAAGTATCATAATCTAACTCATTAGCTGAGTATGAGGGCTTTCCTGAGAACGGTCTCAAGCGCATAGAAACAAGAGAATGTGAAGGAGTATCTTCACTTCTCACAATATGCTCAACAACTAATCGCTGCACTTCAGCTGGAGTCAAATCACTCACTGTTACTTTCAGTGGTGTACTCAAGTCAGCATTGGACCTTGACGATGATGCACTAAACTGTGGCAAAGAATTGTTAGACTTTGGCTGAAAGGTGATTGACTCATTAGAGGGTGTGACATCACCGTGCGGGGCTACCGTCGTAGTCTGCTCTACTACTCTTTTCTGGAAGCCTTCGTGGTCAGGTTCAGTTGCCAAAAACTCTGTTTCAGTCTGCGGGATAGATTCAGCAGAGGCTGTAAGTTTAGCCAACTCGTGCTTCAAAAGCTCTTCCATTGGCTTTCCTGTTACTTTTGAAATTCATCGTAGCTCTTCAATGAAGGTGGAAGTTGCATTGCTGCTGGCTGCCGGTGTATACACACTGGTAAGGGACTTAATACTGTAAGTAACATCAGATGAGGTAGGGCTCTGAAAGGTACTAGGGAGAGAAGGTTGTAATGATTGCATTGCTGAGTCATGCCTGAATTCAACGATAAGTTGTCTATGAAATTCTGTCTTAGGGTCATCAATACGGATGTATCGTTCAATTGAGCCATAATCTGCCAGGTGTTTCAGCACTTCATCATCTCTCTCAGTGAGAGTGAGACATTATCACAGCCTTGCGGACGCAAACACCCTCAGTGTGCACTACTTCCATTTCTAAGTTAGCTCAAATACCCCTATTAAGTTTGTTCTGAACTATCTGTACGACAGGCTCCTGGCTCTGGCTCGCCAAGTTTTTCTGTAACACCTGTTGCACCAATAAGAATTTTAAGTTATTTGTGTAAGTGCAACTATGGATGCTATTTGGACCAGTTAGGTTCGACTATGGAGCCTGTAAATAGCGTAAATAAAGGCTTGAGCAAATTCAGTATATATCAGCTGGTTATTTACTGTGAAATGGCCAATGTTAAAGGAAAGAGAAAAAAAATGTAAACAGTTGTATAACAAAAAAACAGTATACCGGTATCACAGAGTACAAATGTCAGATTGTACAACAAATACAAAAACCCTACAGGTGCACCTCGTAAACACACTTAATATATCTATAAGTATGTAAGATCAGTTTGGTAGTTTTTACCCATCCATGAAATTTGTAACAAAAATCAAAATATAAGTCAATCAAGTTTCACAAAGTCAATAAAGACCCAATCCAATGAATTCTCAGTTTTCTTCCACAGTCAGATTTTGTCAAATCAAACAGTTCCTTTAAAGTCTCTTTAACTTAAAAAGCTGAGATCCCACCTTGTATGGCAGAAACCCGTAGTTTCACAATAAGATGCTTATTCAGTCAATTGAATGTCCAGATCCATGGGAGGCTCGCCATCAACTGATTTCTAGAACTTTCAGTTCTACTGCAACAAAAACCTGACCAAATCCTTGTCAATCTATGATTTTATGAATATTTTGTGACAAATGATGATTTTTCTAATCTGATCGCACACACTAATCTGCCTCAGCTCTGCTCTGTCACCCTTTTGCAAAATGAAGGATTCAACTCTCCCTCTGCAGGGGAGCACGTTATTGGGAGAGCAGACTTAAAGGGCCAGTACCACCTTTTTTCACATACAGAATGTAATTTAATACAAAGACTCAAATAAATGAAAATTAAATAAAAACATATTCTTTTCAACCAAAAGAAAACACTTCTCTTTCTTTTATGAATTTAATAATTAAATAATAAAATGACATAAACCACTGTTAAGTAGTGTGTGTTTTGTTTGCTAATTACTTTTAAACTCTTTGTATGTGACAATCACCCGTGTTACAGAAGCAATAAAAACAGCAACAATATATAAGTGTGATAAGTCCTATAGTGCAGAGCCAGTGTTAAATAAAGTTGTAATTACCCTTTGTAGTAACACTTTAGTTTAGGGAATACATATTCACTACAAACTAAGAGTTTCCCCTCGATAAACCCCTAATTTGTCGCTTATTGATAGTAAGTAAGGTAGTTGTTGTCATAGTTATGTTTAGGTATATGGTATGGTTAAGGAATCTAAAATATGGTCACACAGAATAAGGCATTAATATTTGCTTTATACTGTATATATCCTGCAGAGTTTTGCTCCAGCTTTGATAAAAGCACACCTGTCTATAGCTTTCTAACCCTTAGACTTTGATTAGCTTATAGGGTTGGAGAGAAACTCTGCATAACTGTGACTCTCCAAGACCGACGTTGGCTACCCCTGAGCTAGTGTCTTTTGGGTGTTTCATAAGTGTTTA
The DNA here is from genome assembly GCF_012432095.1 of Onychostoma macrolepis. Taxonomy (NCBI): domain Eukaryota; kingdom Metazoa; phylum Chordata; class Actinopteri; order Cypriniformes; family Cyprinidae; genus Onychostoma; species Onychostoma macrolepis. The sequence continues at coordinate 19,400,895 of NC_081157.1, read as the reverse complement.
CTGCCAGAGTCCTCCTTTAAATGCTCTGTCTAGGACTGTTGTAATGTAAGTCTAAGATTATTAATTAATGTAAGCCTGTATTATACAGTTAAGTGCACTTGAAAGTCACAGGCAGGTTGGTTGGAAATAAACTTTGCAGGAAAGTGGCCTTCCAGGAGCAGGACTGAATTAAATCAATAAATGTGTATGTATTTCAGATCCACTGAATTTCTTTTTAGAGCGTTCACTTTTTGGTAACACTTATTCACTATTAACTACGACTTTCCCCTCAATAAATTCCTAATTTGCTGCTTATTAATAGTAAGTTAGTTGTTAAGTTTAGGTATTGGGTAGCATTAGGGATGTAGAATAAGGTCATGTAGAATAAGGCATTAATATGTGCTTAATTACTACTAATAAATGGCTAATATTCTAGTAATATGCATGCTAATAAGCAACTAGTTAAGAGACCATAAAATAAAGTGTTACCCACTTTTCTAACCACACCATTGTTTTTTTTTCTCTGCTTCCTCTGCCATTTCCTTCAGAGACTCCATCAATGCCAATCCAGCAGTACCAATGTCTTTCAACAGACACTGCATTGATATTCCCATAAAACCTCAACACCTGACCTCCACGTGTATATACTCTTAAACGTATATGCAGTATGGATTATATAGTCAAATGTATTTACACATGTACTGCTTTAGAAATGCAAAAATCTTTACAAAATGTGTGTCATAACATTTCAGATGGCAGATGAGGACGATTATCCATGCGTAAAGAGTTCAGGTATGGTCTTTTACTCACACAGACTGTAATATGGAATCGAAGACTTAGAAAAATAATACCAATAACATTTAGGATGATTTTATGATTGTTATAGCATTTTTATTTATTTATTTATTTATTTTAAATTGGCAAACTAAATAAAATAGAAAAAAATGACTCTATCAGTCAAAAGTTTAGAATTATTACTTTTTTTTATGCCTTATGCTCACCAAGGCTACATTTATTTGATCAAAAATACAGTAAAAACAATAATGTTGTGAATATTATTAGAACAGTTTCATATTTTAAAATATTTTAAAATGTAATTTATTCCTTTAAAGCAAAGCTGAACTGTCAGCATCATTACTCCAGTCTTCAGTGTCACATGATCCTTCAGAATATTATGCTGATTTAATGCTCAGTTATCAATTATTAGTACTCAATTATTAATAATATTAATTTTTGATAAAAAGAAAGTACATTTATTTGAAATAGAAATCAAACTTACCCCAAAATCTTAAATGTTAGTGTACAGTTTCCTATATATATATATATATATATATATATATATATATATGTGTGTGTGTGTGTGTGTGTGTGTGTGTGTGTCACGCCCATTGGAATGTGTGTGTGTGTTTGTTTCCACGTGCTGCATGACCTAGTTTTCCTCGTGCGTTTCTATGCCCATATTTGATTTTCCTGTTCCTATTGTGTGTCATTGATTCCAGGTGTGTCTCATCATCCCCTCGTTCAGTTAGTTATTTTAAGAGAGTTCTGTTCCTGGTTTCTTTGTCCATTGTCAATTGTCATTCCTGTGATCGTTCATGTTCCTGCCTTGTAGTCCCTTGGTTTCATTTATTAAAGTCAGTTTGTTTGACTCCTCATCTCCTCGCTCCTTTGTGTGACAATATATATACAGTATATATATATATATATATATATATATATATATATATATATATATATATTTGGTATTATGAAATATTATTGAATATTAACTGTTTTCAACATTGATTCTTGAGCAACAAATTAGCATATTAGAGTAATTTCTGCATAATCATGTGACCTTGAAGACTTTTTCATTCATTTTGCCATTTTAAAGTTTAGCCTTGGAAAACTTGATAGAATACTTCAAAATGAGTTAAAACGATATGGCAGCAGAACTCATAGAGAAAAAAATTAATTAATTTAAAAAAAATTTTTTTTAAATATATATATATAATGCCAAATGAGGAAAATGTTTTAAATGAATTTGATGGCATTGAACATATTTAATTAATTTCATTGCTTAAATATAATAACAGCAAACTACCAATTCCGGGGATTCAAAATTCTACACATCCAAAGGAATTATTAAATATATGCATAGATGTTAATGTTTAAAAACATTAAGATGTTAATGTTTAAAATTCTTAGATTTGCTTAGGCTTAGGTGCTGTTATTACATTAGTTAACTGTATTTAACATATGTGACCCTGGACCACAAAACCAGTCTTTAGTGTCAATTTTTCACAATTGAGATTTATACATCATCTGAAAGCTGAATAAATAAGCTTTCCATTGATGTATGGTTTGGTCAATATTTGGCCGAGATACAACTATTTGAAAATCTGGAATCTGAGGGTGCAAAAAAATCAAAATATTGAGAAAATCGCCTTTAAAGTTGTCCAAATAAAGTTCTTAGCAATGCATATTACTAATCAAAAATGAAGTTTTGATATATTTATGGAAAGAAATTTACAAAATATCTTCATGGAACATGATCTTTACTTAATATCCTAATGATTTTTGGCATAAAAGAAAAATGGATAATGGATAATATTTTTGTTACTATTGCTACAAATATACCCCAGCGACTTAAGACTGGTTTTGTGGTCCGGGGTCACATATGGTTAAGGTCAAAACCTATGTGCTAAAACAATCATTTAATTATCAATACTTAATGAGATCACATTGTCAAGGCAAAAGTTTCGGGTAACTTTAAAGCAACAAGTAATACCAATATATATATATACTGTATATATATACAGGTGCATCTCAATAAATTAGAATGTCGTGGAAAAGTTCATTTATTTCAGTAATTCAACTCAAATTGTGAAACTCATGTATTAAATAAATTCAATGCACACAGACTGAAGTAGTTTAAGTCTTTGGTTCTTTTAATTGTGATGATTTTGGCTCACATTTAACAAAAACCCACCAATTCACTATCTCAACAAATTAGAATACTTCATAAGACCAATAAAAAAAACATTTTTAGTGAACTGTTGGCCTTCTGGAAAGTATGTTCATTTACTGTATATGTACTCAATACTTGGTAGGGGCTCCTTTTGCTTTAATTACTGCCTCAATTCGGCATGGCATGGAGGTGATCAGTTTGTGGCACTGCTGAGGTGGTATGGAAGCCCAGGTTTCTTTGTCAGTGGCCTTCAGCTCATCTACATTGTTGGGTCTGGTGTCTCTCATCTTCCTCTTGACAATACCCCATAGATTCTCTATGGGGTTCAGGTCAGGCGAGTTTGTTGGCCAATCAAGCACAGTAACACTATGGTCATTGAACCAGCTTTTGGTACCTTTGGCAGTGTGGGCAGGTGCCAAGTCCTGATGGAAAATGAAATCAGCATCTCCATAAAGCTTGTCAACAGAAGGAAGCATGAAGTGCTCTAAAATTTCCTGGTAGATGGCTGCGTTGACTGTGGACTTCAGAAAACACAGTGGACCAACACCAGCAGATGACATGGCAGCCCAAATCATCACAGACTGTGGAAACTTCACACTGGACTTCAAGCAACATGGATTCTGTGCCTCTCCACTCTTCCTCCAGACTCTGGGACCTTGATTTCCAAATGAAATGTAAAATTTACTTTCATCTGAAAAGAGGACTTTGGACCACTGAGCAACAGTCCAGTTCTTTTTCTCCACAGCCCAGTTAAGATGCTTCTGACGTTGTCTCTGGTTCAGAAGTGGCTTGATAGCCCTTTTCCTGAAGACGTCTGAGCGTGGTGACTCTTGATGCACTGACTCCAGCTTCAGTCCACTCCTTGTGAAGCTCTCCCAAGTGTTTGAATCGGCTTTGCTTGACTGTATTCTCAAGCTTGCAGTCATCCCTATTGCTTGTGCACCTTTTGTGCAACCAAATTCTTCCTTCCAGTCAACTTTGCATTTAATATGCTTTGATACAGCACTCTGTAAACAGCCACACCTTTCAGTAATGACCTTCTGTGACTTACCCTCTTTGTGGAGGGCGTCAATGTTCGTCTTCAGGATCATTGCCAAGTCAGCAGTCTTCTCCATTATTGTGGTTTCAAAGAACAAGAGATACCCAGAATTTATACTGTAGAGATGGTCATTAATTGAAACTCAAATGTAAATATTCTAATATTTTGAGATACTGATTTTTGACTTTCATGAGCTGTAAGCTCTAATCATCAAAATTAAAACAAAAAACTTTTGAAATGTTTTACTTTAAATGCAATGAATCTAAAATATATTAAACTTTCACTTTTTGAAATAATTTACAAGAAAAAATAAACTTTTTCACGACATTCTAATTTATTGAGATGCAGTATATATTACTTATAAGTGTATTAACAGTATTTCTCATACTTATTCTAAGTAACCCAAGTATGAGCAGCATGTTCGACTTAGCTGACACTATAATGAATGATTTAAAGAAAGACTATAGGGAGCTGATGCAGGACTGGTTCTGTCTGTTTAGTTGACTACAGGTCATGACTTGTGGTATGGACATCAATATTTGATGTAAACCACAGAGTCAGTGACATAAATGTCAGCACACATGCCCCTCTGAGGAAGATATTTCACATTGTCAGGCCTTTGCGAGTATGAGAAAGGCTGTGGTTTTTGCCTTGTACTCAGAGAAATTGGTAATACTGAAACTTCTTTATTGACGGTGCACTTCACATCAAAGCGCACTGGATTCTGCATGCTTTTGAAATGTCAATTTGATTTCATCCAAGTACTGCTACCTCTCCTGTTATTTTATCTTAGGAATGGAAAACAAGATTCACAGGTGGACCATGATTATACATTATAGAGAAACAGGATTTATGTTCAAAGCGCTTTTGTCACGTCTGAATCTGCTGTATTCAATAGAAGAAGTAGATATTTAGATACTATAAGCTGTGTGTGTTCTTGAGATAAAATATTGCTATGGAGAATGCAGGTAATCTCGTGAAGTGCTGTATTTCAGCAATGTGCTTCATCTGCCTTCCCACTTATTTTTCTTCAGTGATTTACTGTGCACAATACTCTGATTTCACAGCAAAGAAAAATCTCTGCATGACTCCGGTGGCACCGGTGCCTTATAAAATATTTATATAAATTTCTGGGTTGCTTTTGTTGGCCAGTATTCTGACAACATTAGGACACTGTGAAGGGTTAGCTCACCCAAAATGTCAGATCTGTCATTATTTATTCACCATCGTGTCATTCTGAAACCATGTGGCTTGCTTTCTTCAGAGGAGCACGTTTCGTTCACATTTCCTTATATTCAAACTTCAGTTTTTCTGGTTATGACACAAACGAAAAACATGGGGGTGTAACAGCAGGGTTCCCAAGTTATGATCCTGTTAATTTTGTCCATAAGGAATTAGGAGTTCAAGTATAAACCTTTCAACACAGACCTATAGGACCATGAGCTCAGAGATTTTTAAAGGAATACCTCACCCAAAATACTGTCATCATTTACTCACCCTCAGGTTGTTCCAAACCTGTATGAGTTTCTTTCTACTGCTGAACATAAAAGAAGACATTCTGAAAAATGTTGGTTAACAAACAGCTGCTGGTAGCCACTGATTAGGGAACACATATTTACTATTAATTAAGAGTAGTTCCTTAATAAACTCCGTATTTGTTGCTTATTAATAGTTAGTAAGGTCGGGTTAACGGATCTAGAATAAGGTCATGCAGAATAAGACATTAATACTGTATGTGCCTACAAAGTACTAATAAACAGTCAATATGCTAGTAATATGCATGCTAATAAGCAACTGTTTAATAGTGAGAACTGGACCTTAAAATAAAGCATCATTGCCACTGACTTCCATAGTATTTTTTCCATACTATTGATGTCAATGGCTACCGTTACTGTTTTATTACCCACATTCTTAAAAATATCTTATTTTGTGTTCAGAAGAAGAAAGAAGCAAGTTTGGAACAACTTGAGGTAAAATTATTTGAGTAAATGATGACAAAATGTTCATTTTTGGATGTACTATCTCTTAATCATATGCTTTTTTGAAGAAGAAGAACTGTGATGATCATACTGTGATGATTTTGTCTAGAAATCAAAGGCTTTTATTTACTTTCACTTTTCTGGTTTGATCAGAAATGTAATTCAAATTGATTCATGGAAAGAGTTTGTGAGTCAACTATCATGTTCCTTTTTTTCAGATTTTCAAGTAGCTTCATGCTTCAAATCAATTGTTGTGATGTTGTGATTCATCTTGGAGAAATATGGTGTGTTTTATTACGTACAAATGGGAAAATTGCTTCAAGAAACCAATCCAGTCCAAATGTAGGTGTTCGCTAGAAGTTTGAATATGCACAAATGAGATTTCATAGATGTGAGAGTGCTGGACATGATTTATAGTGAGTATTTAGTGAGTGTAATTTTAGCCTGTTTCTGACACAACGCTGTCAAACACTGAAAGAAAATTGTTGTAGAAAGTATTTTCTGCTAGTAAATTTCACAAACAATAACAAAAAAAAATGGCAAGTAACACATTCAATTAAACAAGGAACTTTGAAATAGAAAACCTGAAATGGTATTGTCTTGTAAAACATCCTCCATTAACTCCAATAATAAATTTATTTCCAACTTTAAGTAGTCATTGTTTACACTATATAACATTAGAAGACAATATAAAATAAACAGCAATATGGTACATATGGACTATTATTTAGGAGCTTGACAAGCCATGGTCACTAAATACTTTTATTTTATGGAAAAGAGCTGCTTGGACATTCTACTAAACTTCTCTTTTTATTTTCAAAGAAAAAAAAAAAGTCATACTGTATTAAAATCTCTTCATCATCTACTGACCCTCATTTTTGGGGTGAATAATTCCTTTAAGAAAAGATCCCAGACTTACACACAGATAAAACATTCAGCAAACTGCATTTTAGATACATTTTCTGCATTTTCTGTCCAAATGCTGAGCGTGAGCTTTATACTGTGGCTTTAAAAGCAGAGGGTGATTAGAGACACACAGACCATAATCCATTTCACAACCCAGGCCAAATATCACAGAGCATAGAAAGAGCTAAGTCAGGGTGACATGAACCTATCATTACAACTATAGAAGGAAATCAATTTACTCCATCTCTATAAATATCTCTCTCTCTCTCTCTCTCTCTTTATCCCTTTTTGTACTGACAAAAAAGTAGCCTACTCAAGCTACTACTCAAAAGTATGGAGTTTTTGTAAGAAGTCACTTCTGCTCACCAAGGCTGTGTTTGGTCAAAAATACAGTAAAATAATAATATTTTCAAATGTTATTTCAATTTAATATATCTAGTAATATCTTTCTGTGATGCAAAGCTGAATTTGTTAAACCTTTACAATGTGTAAAGACTCCGCCCTTTTATGGAAATGGGGTGGAGAGCAGCAGCTCATTTGCATTTAAAGAAACACACATGAAAACAGCATGTTTTTCACTTCCACCCAAAAAGGGGCATTTACAGCATGGAATAATACATGTTCTGTGTATTTTCAGCTGAAACTAGAAACTTTAGCTAAGACATATATTGCATTTTGTAAAAAGGTCATAGTAGGACCCCTTTCGTTACTTAATACATGTTAATTAATATTTCTTTTTTCTTAAACTTTCTTGAAAAAAAAACAAAAAAACTAAATCTGACTTCAAACCGAACGATAGTGTATAAGGGGACAGCACAGTGACTCAGTGAGTAGCACTGGATAATTCATGACAGATATTCTTTCTTTCTTTCTTTCTGTCTTTATTTCTTTCTTTCTTTCTTTCTTTCTTCTGTTTTAGCAAACAGAAGCTCCCAATTCTTCTAGACAGGACAGTATGTAACACCGGGTCATGGGTTCGAATCCCAGGGAATGCATGAACTGATAAAATGTATGCTCTGAATGCAATGCCACTTTGGATGAACACTGTAAATAAAAAAAATCCGTAAAATTTACGGTAAAAAAACAGCAGCTGTAGCAACATTTTAGGTTTTACGGTTTTAACTTAAATTTACAGGTAAATACTGTAATTTCATTAACTGATATAATGTTAATATACCAACCTACTGAAGTACTGAAATCTGTTTTGTACCTTTCAAATACAATGATAACCACCAAATGCAGGTAGTGATGATAAAGTCACACGATGAACAAAAGCCCATCACAAGCAGCTTTTAAGTAACAACATATATAGAAGGTGCACAGTGTCATTCACACAAACATTAAACACCATCATGGTGAGACTCATTAAACTGAAATATGCAATAAACATTAATTTAATATTAGCTGTAACATTCAACCCTAATAAACATAACTGATAAGAAAACACTAAGAAACATAGTTATTTCAAAGAAAAAACATCAAATTCAAACAAAATTTGAAATGCAACGCAGGGAATTCTGGGAACGTCAATTACGTTTTTTTTTCCCTGTAAATTTTACATTCTTTTTCACTTCCAAAAACAGTATTTCACCGTAAAATTGTCTGAAATGTCTATTACAGTTTTTCACTGTATATATTAGGAGAACTTACCGTTAACCATTTAAAAGGTTTTTACTGTAGAATTTCCACAGTTTTTTTACCGTTAAAATCACGGTCATTCTTTACAGTGTAAAGCATCTGCCAAAAGCATAAAGGTAGATGTAGATTATTGGAATGAAAGCATTTGAATACACTGTAAATTTATGCATGCCACAAAATAGCGGTGAAGCTTTTTTTCACAATATACTTCTTGTTGAAAAAAGTAGAAGACAGCTTTTACTCACTACTGAAAAAAATGCAAGTGTTACTTCAGTTGCTACTTTTAGTCACTTTTTAACAGTGCATACTACATAGTGTGGAAATAGTAAGAAGTGTATGCTGTTACGAGCACAGCTTTTTTCTCTCTCACACACACATGCGCTCAAACACACACTCCCTACAACCAAGCTTGACACACTGTGCCCAAAAGCATTGCATCATGTCTTTGTTGAGATCTCTGAGTCTCTAATCCAAATCTCACCCAGCGTTTGCAGAGCGGCAGCACCCTCAGGAACTAAAGGGTTATTTGATCTTGTTCTTTCTCAAATAACCTCGAGCAAATTCATATGTATATTGTAGGAGTTCATCTTAAGAGCCTCTGTCAAAAGCCGAGAATGCATGTTTGAATACAAATCAGCATCTTTTAACAGATGAGACTGTCGCTTGTGTATTTACCTATAATAAAATTGACAGTACAGCTGCTGGGGAGGATGATTGGCACAAAATCGCAACAGACAAGAGCCCGTCCCTGTCTACCTGTCAAAGTTTGGAAGATTTTTGCTCAAGGGGACACATAGTTCTGCTGTAAATGAGAAAGCATCAGCATGTTGTGTGCATCTGTGAGTCCTGAGTCACACTTGTGACGCGGAGCGCTGATGATCATAGGTCGTGACAATACGCACGCGACACCACAGAGCTGTTATATGACACAGCTGAATGCCAACAGATTAATGCCGCAGATGTGATGTTGGATGGAAGACCTTGGGGCCGCTTTTGTAGAGATGCATCACTAACTTTAGATGTTATGTGCTTAAAATAGATTTAAATACATTATAAATACAAGCAGCTAATCTCAAGCAAACATTAAAGTAATAGTTGGTTTAAAATTGCTAATTGTATCATCAGACTTGACGAGGCGCTATAATTGAATGTTTTAAACATGAATGAAATATAAGAGCTGTTGTGGAGAGGAACATTTTCAGTGAATAATGGGTTACATTTCTGTCTCTTCTAGACAGATTTATGGTATGTCTTCAGAAGACTTGGATTGTCACATAAAAACCCCTTATATGGCATTTTCATGTTGCTTTTTTCCATTTTTCGAGTCGTCCTTCATCAAAATATATTGGTTTGTTCACAGGAGAAAACCATGTACTTAATATTTGGTGGAAAATGCTGAGAAATTTTACAAATAATTATAAAGAAACAGCAAGTAACACACTGAATTTAACATAAAATTGTGAAATTGTACAAAGACTGAAACCATTTTCTGCCAAAAAAAAAACTGATTTGAAACAACATGACAGTAAAATAAATGAGCAAACTATACCTTTAAAAATCATCTTAAATGTTAGACATCACAATGCTTTAGAGAAATAAAATTTCAACAAATTTTTGAACAGAACTGAGTGGATAAAAGTAATATATTTGTGGTACACTGAAAAACAAATATTGGTGTAAAAACAATTTGTACTCAGAAATTGCTAGTAAATCTCATAAATAATTAGAATTAAGGACTGAAAGACTGAAAAAGTATTTTCTTGTACATACTCCAATAGTCTTTGTTTTATTTAACTTTGAAAAATACATTTTTCAGTGTAAGCTGTTCCATTGGGGCTAATTCTTACACATGAACTACAAATAATTATTGCTGCATTGTGTACACATTTACCAGTCTCTCTCAGTAATTTAGTTTTGGCACACGCTGAAAGACTTAGCATCTTTTTTGAGGCTTTGGAGAATAAGCTGTGTGAATACTAAGCTTACAGCAGCCACCTGGATCAGAGAGCGAGAGAGAATCTCAAATGTGTTTTACAATTTGGGTGGAGTCACAGGAGAGGTGGCAGCCACCCGCTGCGTGTGTCTAAACGAACATGGAAACTGTCACCAAACCCGTGACCCGAGCCGCCCTGCACAATATAACTGCCAGCAACAGGCCATTAAGCCTCTGCCTCTGAAGCTACATAGGAGGAAGACAGTGGCCACATACAAACTAGGTGTGAAAAAAACAAAAACAACATCAAAAGTTCATACAGTGGACCCTAAAAATAATTGGAGACTTTCACCCTACAGTCCTCAGCCTCATGACGTCCCAAAGCCAAAGCTACGATTTACTTTCTTCTGTGGAACAAAAAAAGAGGATATTTTAAACAATCTTCAGGCAGACCTTTTCCATACAATGACAATACACTCCAAAAAAAAAAAAAAAAAAAAATAGACTTTGAACAAAAAATACTTTTTTTACTCTCAAATTATGTTGTAGAAATGATTAATAGAAATGTTATATTAATCGAAAGTATTTATTTTCCCAAAGACAAAAAAGTTCATGGAAAGTAAAAAGATTATTTATTTTAAGACCATATCATTCTTAATATATTTTCTTGTCACATAAGTCAAAATGTTAATGTAAAAAAAAAAACTTCAGCAAACTTAAATTTTTAAGGCAACTAGCTTCAGCAGATTTTTGAGTTTTCTCAACTTGTCGTTTTAAGTTTATACAACAAAAATTTGAGAATCTCCCACAAAAATAAGTTGAGCAAACTAAAAATCTGCTGAAGCTGGTTGCCTTAAAATTTTAAGTTGGCTCAACTTTCCTTTTTTCTTTTTTCTTTTACAGTGTAGCTTTTAACAAGTTAATTTCATATCTAAATTAGCAATATTAGTAACTATACCCTATAAGCCACACTTAAAAATTGCAACAACCACTAGGGGGCTTGAGTAAAACTTACTGTACAAATTTAAAATGTCTTAAAAAAATTATTTAAAATGAATTACATTTTAAGTTACTTAGCAATTAAAATGAATTTTTACAAAAAGTTTTAAAATTTGTCCCTTTAGCAACTAACATTTGATTTAAAATATTTGTGTTGGCAAATTATATTTTAATTAAATGAATTTTAATTAAATTTTCTCATGTTACATTTAAAGAGTTACAGGTTGACTAGCAAGTTTAAGTTAACGCCCGTAGTAACAAATTGCGTGTTTGAAGAATGTCAAATACAACAGCTTTGTTACATATTTATTTTGTTTTCTTCCATTAAAAAAGAGCAATGTTTTGTAAAATTGTGATTAATTATTTTAATTTGTGATTTAATTATTTAGAGTGTCAGCCATAGTTTCTGTATAAAACAATCGGTGCGTCCAAATGTGCGTACTTGTACACTATACATTAGGTTGACCGTACATCCTTCTTTTCCCAAGACATGTCCAGGCTGGGATTTCTAAATTGGTCACACTTTATTTTAAGGTCCAATTCTCACTATTAACAAAACATTAAGTTAAGTTAAGTCGTGACATATTGTGAAGTCGTGACAAATTGTTAAGTCGTGCCAAATTGGTGCTCTGCATTTAACCCATCCAAGTGCACACACACAGCAGTGAGTAGTGAACAAATGCACACACACAGTGAACACACACCCAGAGCAGTGGGCAGCCATTCGGTGCCTTGCTCAAGGGCACCTTAGTCATGGTATCGAAGGTGGAGAGAGTGCTGTTCATTCACAATTTGAAGGACCTTCAAATCCTGCCGGTGCGAGAATCCAACTGGCAACCTTCAGGTTACAAGCCTGACTCCCTAACCATTAGGCCACGACTACCCCACTAACTACTTTTGCCTCAGTAAACTCCTAATTTGCTGCTTATTAATAGTTAGTAAGGTAGTTGTTAAGTTTAGGTATTGGGTAGAATTAGGGATGTGGAATATGTTCATGCACAATATGTGCTTTATAAGTATGTAAAAAGCCAATATGTTAATAATATGCATGCTAACAAGCAACTTATTAATAGTAAGAATTGGTCCCTTATACTAAAGTGTTACCTTAAATTGTCTGAAATGTTCAGGTTTTGGCTTTGTTTGTCTTGGTGTTAAGGGAATATTTAAATACTCCAATACTAATTTTTCATTACAAATTACATAACAAGTGTAAAAAGTTGGTCAAAACCTAAATTGATATACAGACTGACTGCCAACTGCAACTGTCAGAAGCCATCTTTATTTTTAGCTCAACGAATGCACAGGATTGTGAAGGATGCATCTATGCTGCCATTAAAAATCAATCAAATTAAAGGATCTTAGTGGACAGAATGTGCCTTGTTGCCTTCCTACCTCTGTGTGCTGCCTGTAGAGATTGCATTTTTCAGTTTTGGAAGTTATATGAATGTGTGTTTGCATTGCTTTGACCATTCTCTGTAGATCCCATCTTCTCGCCACACCATGATTGGTTGATTATGTACAACACCTGCACTCTATTGGTCAAACTGCTTTTCAGTTATTACCTTCAGCAATGAAGAAAACAGGAGGTAAACAGCCAAAACCCAGGCATTTTATGCAATAAAAAAATCCAACCAGGACACGTCCAGAAAAAAGAGGACATCACCTTATTTAGTTTAAATAGTGTGAGAAGTGTTTTCACTCCAAAAAATCGACAAGAAGAAGTGCACTTCGGTTCAAATACCTGAATGATGCTGCTATTTTAAGTGTATAGTGTATAGTACTGTATGTAATTTATCATGTAATTAACATAATAATTTAACATTGTACTTGATATTTGAAGTCTATATGTAATTGGGACACAACTAAGTCCTTATTTTTGTTATTTTAGCAGAAGTACAAGACAAAACATTCTCTTTATAAGGGCATGTGGGAGACCAGTTAAAAGGTTTAAAACCACCTGATCCATAATTAACTTCACTTTTCAAAACCTTTTGAGTTTAACCAACTGTTGTCAAGGTGGTTTAACTTGACATATGAATCATCTTTGGACCCAAACATAAGGTGAAGAACGTTATCTCTCCAGAACACGAGGGTTAAATTGGCCGAGAAGCAGTTATTGGCTGAAATTGCAGTTTATTAAAGAGCTCTCTGCATCTGCTCGGCGCACTGTTTATTCAACGCGACATTCACTGGAGGCCAGAAAAATCCACGGCAATATAATTTACAAGCGTGACTCGCATCAAGCGCGAGTAAGTGACGTAGATGAAGCTCAGTCAATCCGCGCGCCTCTCCAGCGGAGCCAAACTGCGCGCGCCTGAGTCTCTATATTAATCCGGTAAAGCGCCGCTGTCCGTTCAGCACCACTGACTGTGTGAAGAGACTTAAAGCGCTGACAGTCGGCATTCAACGCCAGAAACCGCTCTGGAAATCGCTCTTCGTTTGGACAGCTACTTGTTTGCGAGTGACAGGGGAGTTAAATGCGTTTGACGCGTCTGTGAGAAGGACTCCAACAGTTTGTTTAACATATTCACTGACTGTGCGAAGAGAGCAGCACTCGGTTTGTACTGGAAAAAGCGTTGGATTTCCAAGCTAACTACAGCTCATCTGTGTTGTTTTGAGTGATTTTTATTAGCGCCGTGTCGTGGAGCTATACGCATTTTTATTTAAATAGCAAACTCAAATGTTTTTTTGAAGATCTGATTTTATTGTGGAATCTACGCTAAACGTCTTTTTTAATCTAACTAACTGAGTTTACTCAAGTTTTCTGCGTTTTTAAGAGACAAACGGTCGTAATGAGAGCTCTTTTTGTGGCACTGCTGCTTTTATACGCGTCAGGGAGCGGGAAAGTGGCTGGCGCGAGCGCCGCGAAGGGAAACCGCTTTGTGTGCACCGCCGTGCCAGCGGGCACCGACCTCAGTTGCCCGGTGGAAGCGACCAACCGGGTCCAAAGCACAAGTCCGCAGGAGGAAGAACTGCGGAATACTATCATTCAGCTTCGAGAGACCATCCTGCAGCAGAAGGAAACTATCGTCAGTCAGCAGGGCACCATCAAAGAGCTCAACTCCAAACTCGCGCGCTGCGAGGCGGACGCCAAGTCTCGGGGCAGCGCGCGCAGGAAGGATTATAGTAAAAACACGATGGGCGATCTGCCGCGTGACCCCACTGAGACTGTGGAGCAGCTGGGCAAGACCATGCAGAGCCTCAAAGACCGTCTGGAGAACCTGGAGGTGAGAGTTTATGCTTAAGGGCAATCATGGGCACTTAAGAGCCATTTGTGATGGTTTTAAGGAAAATAGAGCTCTAATGATCTGTGAAGATTGCTCTTGCTTATTAGTGATGCTTGATTTACGCCTGGAGGGAGGGACTTTTTCTATTTGAATTCACGATTTGAATTGAATATTAATAATTAGCTTTGATATTGTAGATGGGAAGTAGTGAGCAGATACAGATTCAGTCTTTATTTTAAACATATACTGATAGTGCAAAGAACTTTGCTCGTAACTTTTAAAAATAAAGATTCTTAATTGGCATCGATGGTTCCATGAAGAACCGCTAAAGTCCATGGAACCACTAAAAGTTCTTTAAAGTGGAAATTATAAAGTTAGTTATAAAACTGAAAGGTTCTTGGGGAACCCAAAATGGTTATTCTATGGCATCGATGCACAAACCCCATTTTGGAACCAAGAGTGTTTTAGTTGAAATTGCAATCAGTGACCACTATGCGTTTTTCAAAGACTCGTATGGTATAATTCGGATAGCTGCATGCAAAATACAAAATGAGCAAATTATACATTCACAGAATAGCTGAAACTAAATGCACCAATTGACAAGGCTATTGGAAGATTTTGGTGTATTACTCAATTGACATATCACTTCTTGTTAATAGCCAAGTGGATATGTGACCCTGGACCACAAAACCAGTCTTAAGTGTCAATTTTTCGAAATGGAGATTTATACACCATCTGAAAGCTGAATAAATAAGCTTTCCATTGATGTATGGTTGGATCGGACACTATTTGGCTGAGATACAACTATTTGAAAATCTGGAATCTGAGGGTGCAAAAAAATCAAAATATTGAGAAAATCGCCTTTAAAGATGTCCAAATGAAGTTCTTAGTAATGCATATTACTAATCAAAAATTACGTTTTGATACATTTACGGTAAGACATTTACAAAATATCTTCATGGAACATGATCTTTACTTAATATCCTAATGATTTTTGGCAAAAAAGAAAAATGGATCATTTTGACCCATACAATGTATTTTTGGCTATTAAATATACCCCAGCGACTTAAGACTGGTTTTGTGCTCCAGGGTCACATATGGAATATTACCAATATGAAAAACTTGAATTCATTCAGGGTCATTGATCAAAATGAATACTCATTTTCACTCTGGAAGGGTTAAATTAGTAATGTAATAAACTGATTTAACAAAACTATAAACTGAATGACAACCCATTTAAAAAAATTAAATAAAATTGGACCCGCATGGTGTCTGTCAACTACAATGTACAATTATTGTGCACATACATGCTTTTACAGTGTGCTTATATTTTTAAAAAAAATACCTTCTTGTAATTACATCTGTAATTAATTCCTGTAATTACATCTACAGTATAATTTGGTAATACTTTATTTTAAGAAGTCACATTTTTACACAATTTACCTGTATTTTACATGTATTTACTATTATAATAACAATTAATTATGAATAATTATATTCAAGTAACCCTAAGCCAAAACCTAATCCTAACCCTAACCATATAGTAAGTACATGTAGTTAATATTAATTAAGTACATGTAGTTAATTAATATTACTCAGTACTTAAATGTATCATTACACTTTAACAAGGACACCTTAAAATAAAGTGTAGCCTATAATATCACTGTTGACCCTTGTTCTTAACCCACCCTTAAACCTACCCATAATAATAAACCTGTTCCTAACGTTACATTCTTCACACATCAATAGTCGCAAGTGTTTTGTAGTACAGCACTGAATACAATACATACATTGTATCTACAATGAAAAGGTGGTAACCTTCAATTTTTAACATAAAGAGATATTTCTACTTGATTTAACCCATAAAAATAGTTTGTTTGGTATAAATTAATGTAGCCTAATTAGGTTAATTTGGTGATCTTAAATTATATTTTTCACTTGAATAAACATTTAAATGTAACATACATCTAAATATAATTTAATATTAAATATAATATGATGGAAGTACATAGTAGTTGAAGACACCTAATATAAAGTGGGATCCCCTTAAAGCATTCAACATTAATTCAGCATCTCACAAATCCCCAGCAGTTCATTATGAACAATTTCTGGCTATAACAGCACGAGGCAGATTGATATATTGTGTCTTTTGTCCTGCAGCAGCAGCTGCGTACCAACACATCAGGTGGAATGTTTCCCAACGAGCTGAGAGACCTGCTGAAGCGCCGTCTGACTGACCTGGAGAGCCAGCTGCTGACCAGAGTCGCCGAACTAGAGGAGGAAAAGAGCCAGCTGTACAACGAGACGACCGCTCACCGACAGCGCACCGAGAACACCCTCAGCTCACTGCTGGAGAGGATCACCGAGCTGGAGAAAAGTACGGCTGCTATCAGACATGAATTATTCAGTCAGTCATGTCAAATGAGATAGAATCCATAATTTTTTCTTACTGATGTGGTGCCCTACCAGTTCAAAACATTTATTTTTACTTGCTGTCCCCAGTATGGGATAGGTAGACTAGTCAAAGCTGTTTCACACTCAATGTAAGCGCCTTACACACTTTGAACTCCACATGAAACCATTGCAGAAAGTGCCACCGAAGGGCAATGAGCTGGTAAAGAAAGCAAGCATGGGATATACACATATTCACAGCGAAAATATGTATTTGGGCTTAGAAGAGAAAAAAGTCCTGCCGATTGTTTTGATATATCACAGAACAAAAGCAGTCCTTGAGGGGAACGCATACTAAACAAACATGGCATGACAGCAAACAAAGGATGAGAAAGTATTGAAAAGAAAACAATAAAACAAACAAACAATAAATAAATAAATATCATTCAACACTTTAAAGTTGGAAAGAGTTTTTAATGTTCTTGAAAGACGTATTTTTTCTCACCAAGGATGCATTCACTTGATTAAAAATACAGTAATATTGTGAACTATTATTTCATTTTAAAATAACTGTTTTCTGTTTTTATTCCTGCGGTGTCAAAGCTGAATTTTCAGCATCATTTCTCCAGTCTTCAGTGTCACATGATCCTTCAGAAATCACTCGAACATGATCATTTGCTGCTGAAGAAACATTTCTTATTATCAATTTTGAAAACATCTGTGCATCATAGTTTTGTGGAAACCACAATACATTTTTTTTCAGGATCCTTTGATGAATAGAACATTAAAAAAAAAAAAAAAAAAGCATTTATGTGAAATAGATTTTTTCTTACATTATAAATGTCTTTACTGTCCTACCTGATCTCATGACGAAAACATACCTGTGGGAACTTTTTCACAAGATGCGAAATATGTACCAATAAGTACAAATCACTGCAGTTTACAACAGAAATTGCAGAGGTGGTAAAACAGCGAGCATTTGTAATCGTTTTCGTACACAGTTATGATTACAGTTCCATATGTTTCACTTTACAGGTGAAACAAGCTTTCTCAGTAGCTCAGCTGGCACGGAATTGGACTTAAGATGCGGAATCCATGGGAACGAATCATAAATAATGAAAGAGATGAGAGATTGAAAAACAAGCTAAAACCGTATGCTTGCGATTGCGTTTTTATGTCACAATCGCTTTTGTTCATACTCTCGGGTAGGTTTAGGTGTAGTACAAATGGTATGTTATTTTAAAATGTCACAGAGCATTAGACTTATAGCCCCACTCAACGGACATTTCAAGTCAGAACTGCGGTGACACCTACAAAAGCAACGTCACATAAAACTTACCATATGTACATTCATCTGTTCCGGGGGGAAAAAAACAACACTCTTTTAGCGCCACTCAGTGGATATTTCACATCAAATATGTCACGAAACGTACATGGCGCTGCGTATTTCGCATCTTGCAAAAAAGTTCCCACAGGTACGTTTTTGTCATGAGATCAGGGGTGCGACCATAGTTGGCTAACGATGCTTTTGGGAAATGCACCCCAGCTTGTTACTGTCACTTTTACTTAATTTAATGCTTCCTTAATGAATCAAAGTATTATTATTATTATTGTTTTTTTTTTTAAATCTTACTTACCCCAAAATTTTGAATGGTAAGATAAACATGGGTAAAATTCAACTTAGGTGCAAAGTTGGAGCAGTCATGGCAAAGGCAGGCATTGCATCCATCATGCAGCTTGCTTGTAAATCATTGGCTGCACTTTGAAAGGTCATTGTTGAAACTTTAAACGCTTGACCAGCGCTCAACACAGCATCAGGGGAAACCTTTAGCTAATGCTTCACTGCCTAAACTTCAATGCATTGGGCCAATTTTGTGTTGAAAGATGAAACAAAGGTACCACTGTGGCAGAATGTGTTGGCTGTGGCAGATTTAGTTTTGTGTGAGAATGTCTGCATGTAAATGAACTTGCTATTTACAATCATTTGTTTGCCTTTACCGCTCCTTTTGGCCTTTTTGGATGTGGGATTTATACAGGCCCCATCTGTTAGCACTGGATGGGCCATATCGTCCTGTTGTATTCAGAATTCAGATCAGTGTTAGCACAAATCGAGCCACTTTTGCAAAGCGACTGATTAACGCCAAAGCATCATCAGCAGCTACATCATTATTTCACCTAACATAGCCCCAGTATGTCACTTCATATTAGGACAATTACATGAGTCTGCATGGATCGCTCATTTCATTCATTGAACCTAAAAGCCTTACTCAGATTCAATTTGCCGAAATCAAATTAACACAATCGCAGGTCAGCAATTTGCATCTTCCTGTCCTTCAATGCAAACCTCTCCTTCGATTCTCTTCGCAGGTAACAGTGCATTCAAATCTCCAGAGGACTTTAAGGTGTCTCTGCCGCTGCGCACCAACTACCTGTATGGCCGCATCAAGAAGAGTTTGCCAGAGATGTACGCCTTCACTGTGTGTATGTGGCTCAAGTCCAGCGCCAGTCCTGGAATCGGAACCCCGTTCTCTTACGGCGTCCCGGGTCAAGCCAATGAGATTGTGCTGATAGAGTGGGGAAACAGCCCCATGGAGCTGCTCGTCAATGATAAGGTGAGCCTTTATGAAATACAGCAAAGCTATTCATGTTTTTATTCATTGTGTTTCTTTGGAACAATGTCAGATTTCCCTAGAATTGAATATATAACAATCTCATTAAATTAATAATTGTTTTGTTGACAATGATTAAAAACCTGGCATTATATCATAGGTGTCTTTTGTCTTAAAAATAGCACTTGTCTAAATATGATTAATGAAAAAATATAGTAGTTCATTTTAAATGGTCCCCAAAGGTTTCTTTTATTTTAATACAAATTACATGCAGGGGCTAATTAAACTGCCATGTGGTTTGAGATGTTAAATTCCATCTAAAACTATTTTAAACAGCATGTATTGTATCACTATTGTGTAGTTTTTTTTTTACTTATGTTAATTGAGAGGCTACACTGAATATTTGTACTTTTAAAAATTAATTTGTCACAGCTCAGGACAACTATTATGCTCACACTCACACACAAGTAGACTATTTGTCATACATGCAACACAAAATTTCAAACAAGTTTTACCATGCATAGCTCAGAGATATATATAAAATTGGAAAATTGCTCATTACAAGGATTAAAGGATTAGTGCACTTCCAGAATGAAAATTTCATGATAATTTACTCACCCCCATGTCATCCAAAATGTTCAAGTCTTTCTTTCTTCAGTCAAAAAGAAATTAAGGTTTTTGAGGAAAACATTCCAGGATTTTCTCCATGTAGTGGACTTCAATGGCAGCCAACGGGTTGAAGGTCCAAATTGTAGTTTCAATGCAGCTTCAAAGGGCTCTACACAGTCCCAGCCAAGAAGAAAGGGTCTTATCTAGTGAAACGACTGGTCATTTTCTAAAAAAGACCAAACAAAAATCTATGTACTTTTTATCACAAATGCTCATCTTGGACTAGCTCTGTGATACACATCCATGACTTAGTTTCATGGTTAGTACTTAGTCTGTGTACTCCGGTTCAGAAAGGTAGGGCGATAAACTCCTCCAACTTCTTCCCCAACTTCAAAATTGCCCAGCATCGTTGTTTTACCTTTTTTTGTAAAGGGAGTTTGACTTAGTCTTTGCACGTTCGCTTTGTAAACACTGGGTCGGTACTTCCACCTACATCACGCGTGACCTTTCCAACATAACTATGTAATGTGTGAAGTCGAACTAGTGAAAAAGAGCATTTGTGGTTAAAAGTATGTGTGTGTATATATATATATATATATATATATATATATATATATATATATATATATATATATATATATATATTATTTATTTATTTTAGTAGAAAATGAGCGATCATTTCACTAGATAAGACCTTTATTCCTCGGCCGGGATCGTGTAGAGCCCTTTGAAGCAATGAAACTACGATTTGGACCCTCAACCCATTGGCTCCCATTTCTGTCCACTATATGGAGAAAAATCCTGGAATGTTTTCCTCAAAAACAATGAACATCTTGAATGACATGGAGGTGAGTAAATTATCAGGAATTTTTTACTCTGGAAGTGAACTAGTCCTTTAACTGCATCTACAGTAGCTAACGGGAGGCACATCACATGAGCTCCACTGTCTTCACTCGCCCTGGTCACTGCATGAAACCACTCGGCATTTGATTAATGTTAATATTTTAACATTAAAAGTTCTGGACACATGAACAGGGCTGAAGATTACCTATAATTAGATAGTAGTGGTAGACTGATACAGGTATTTTTGATGGCTGATGCTGATATCTTAGAGATATAAAACCAATATATAGTACATGTTCTCACAGTATTTGATTTAAAGATGGTTAATAACACAATCATAATGAATGCTGAAATTAAATTAATATTTATTTTACATAATACTTACTAAAATAATTTGAAAAAAATCATTTAAAAATGAATTCACTAGAAAAAATGCAGTAAAAATTCTGTAAAATAAATAAACAGATTTATATTTTAAGACTTCTTGATTCTGTAATAATTTTATGGCATTTTCAAAAACAAAGAAATTGCTAAAACATTAATAAAAAGGAAATAAACACTGTAACCAGTGCACTCACTAATCGGATAAATCTCATTTTACTTACAGCATACAGTACAGTCAATATGACATTTGCAGCTGCATGATCGTGCTCCTTCAGTGACTCTCCTGTTTGCAGCCAGTTCACATGGCTTGGATCATTTGCAAAACAAAAGTCCTGCTTAAGGCACTTATTAACTAAACAAAAAAACTTGGGAAAACGACTGGTGCTGATAATTAAAAATGCTAAATATCGGCTGATATATTGACCTTGCCTACTGTATATATTCTTTGCTTGCTAGAAAGTTTATAAAAGGTGTTAAACTTCAGCATAACTCATCCCACAACTCAAATGATTAAGTAATGTGCTTATTTTATGGTCAGTCTTTTCGCCTGCTGTACAGTACACAGACTTGCATTGAGGGACTCGTGTCTACCAGAGACCAGAATATAATAAAGGTAGGCAGGCTTTTTTTGACTTAGGCCAGTAAACAACCACTCAGAACACTGTAGTGCCTTTTGCACCAACACCCATCGATACCCATCTTTTCCTTAATTGTAAAAATTTATTTTTAGATTTTTACAGGATACTCCACTAGTTTTGAATACCCAGTTGATCCATCCATCAAAATATGTGAAATACCATTTTAAGATAAATCATGCAAAAAAAAGTTCCTAAAATGTTTGCCATACTATTATTGGAAGACATTTAAAAAATGCATCAGGACCTTTGAAATTAGATTTTTGCAATTAGATTATTTTGTACAACTTCAGCAAACCCATTTCTTAAAGATATTGCATGATGGCAATGCATGTTGGCTGCAGAGAGACACACAAAAGATTTTCACATGCACGTTTAATTAAAAAACGAAAGTTAGTTGATTAGCTTTCAGGAGCTGTTGTTGCACAAGAGTCTCTATGATTTCAAAGTTTAGTATTAAAGCACACATAAATGAATTAAATATGTCCTTCGTGGTTCTAAATCAAGAATATGAAACTGAGCTGCTTTTCTTTGGGGAAAATTAGCTTCCAATATCTCATCCGCAAATGAGGTTAGCATGTCTCCGTAACCATGGATGCTGTATCTTTGGATCATTGTGGAGGAGACTGCGCCATCACTGTTTTTTGTTGAGTGTAACCTGAGGGTCTTGAGAGAGCGAGAGATGGGAAAAGAACGAATGAGCTCTCCTGCCCTGCTAATTCCCCTGATACCTCACTCAGGAAGTGTCAGTTTGGCTTCTTGCTTATTGAGAGAGGCATCTTGCCCCGCAGCCCTGCACAACATGCATTATACATGTACAGTGTGTGCGTGTACGCATGTGTGTGTGTGTGTGTGTGTGTACATCAAGCTGGAAAGAACAAGAAAGTGACGAGGATCGAGAGAGAAGCTGCCATGCTGAATGTGATTACCTGTCGAGTGTGTCTTCAGTGCTTTTTCCCACTCCAGTGAATGCATCACACCTCAGTGCTTCGTTACTTCTGTCTGAATGTTGTGTTTTCATACTTTCTGCATACTGCTCAACTTAAGTGCATTAAAGGCCTGGTCTCAAGGTGCAGTAGTTGTCAAACTCAATGTGCGTCTAGCTTGTAGATTAACTATATAAACTATTTTAAAGTATGTGAGGTGTCAGATACAACTTTATAGATGGCAGTTTATCTTATGATGATTCATCAAGACACTTTATATCCTCCCTTAAGCTGCACACTAGACGTTAAAGCGTGCAAAATTTCTACAGACATTGCAGTGGTCATAATATGACATCAAACATAGCACAGTTGAAAATGTAAAAATATGCAATATACTCCACTTTACTGCAACGCAGTAATCCAGACCCTAAGAGGTCACACGATGACAAGGGTCAGAGTTCACTGAACTTAAACTGTTTCATATCTCCCCCAATTGCATTTGTATGAATAGAAGTCAGTGGAACAAAGTGTGCTCAGGAATAGTTCAACCTAAAATGAAAATATTCCTGAAAATTGACTAAATTTGAGAAAATTTAGCATTTCATCACTTGCTCACCAATGGATCCTCTGCAATGAACGGGTGCCTTAAAAACATCACAATAATTCACAAGTAATCCACACCCACTCCAGTCCATCAATTAACGTTTTGTGAAGTGAAAAGCTATGTGTTCGTAAGAAACAAATCCATCATTAAGACGTTTTAACTTCAAACCACTGCTTCTGGCCATAATCCATAATCCATAATATTGCTTTCTCCAGTGAAAAAGTCGTCTCGTATGAATCAGGAGAGAAATATGCACAGATCAATCACCGTGTACAAGCAAAAACTGTGCAAAACAGTATGAAAAACAAACATGTTGAGGGATTTTGATGTCAGAGGACAACAGGGGATTTTTTATTTAATTTTTTTTTACTGGAGGAAGCTTTATTATGGATTATGGACAAATACAAGTGACTAAAATTGCAAAATCTGTGTGTGGAAATTTTTCATCCTTGCATAAAATTCCAAATCATATGGATTACGATTGAAATAACTGTATTTCGCCAGTGAAAAATTGCTGTTGCTTTCACTTAGCAATCTGAACAAACCCCTCTCTTGAGTATTAAATTTGGTGCGTAACACCCTGTTGTGCTACGGACATGAATGTCACCTCAAATTGTGCAGCTTGTTGAGCAGAGGTGCGATATTATAGTTCTTAGCAATCAGACTCATAGACTTGCATGTAAGGAAGAACTTGAGTCATATCTAGCAATCGAGGCTGGACTCTTTTGACATGGCCAACCACCCAGAACCACATAACAGCTCAAAACACCTTAGCACAGCGACTAACAGACTTACACTTTTTCTTCCGCAAATCTAATTATATTCTTTGATGGGAAGTGAGTTACAGTGAGGCATTTCAGGATTATGTCTGTAGGGACACAGTGGAGGAAACCAGCATACATCTCCTGAATTATTACTGTGAAAGCAGTTACTTCTTCTTAAATATGCACTTTTTAGCATCAGTTTCCACAGTAATAACCCCCTACGGTTTGGTCCTTTCTGTCACAGGTAGCTCAGCTTCCTCTCTCCGTGAGTGACGGCCGCTGGCATCACATCTGCATCACCTGGACAACCAGAGACGGCTTCTGGGAGGCTTATCAGGATGGAGAGAGACTAGGGACTGGAGAGAACTTGGCCCCCTGGCACCCAATTAAACCTGGAGGAGTCATTATCCTGGGGCAAGAACAGGTGAGCACATGAGGGTGAGAGAGAGGACGTAAAAGAGCTGATCCCTCACGAGGAAGACATGCAACGATAATAATAAGTCTTCACACGCGATGATGAGAAGACGTCACCTCTCAGCAGCACTTGAGAGCTCAGGGACTTCTTGAGAGAAATGTTACATGTGACACAGATAGCAAGCACACAAAATCCACATGTGACACATAATCTGCTGGTCACCTACACTGAGCTACTTTGATCATTGAGCGCATTCACACTGCTTAACGGTGCATGAAAAAGCACAATCTTTGACCTAAATTGCGAGAAGTGATAGAATTGAATAGCTGTTAGCTAGGTCAAGTCAAGTCACATTTATTATGCAGCTACACATTAATAAGCAGGAACATATAACAGGGTTACTGTTGTGCAATTCATCAATTATGAAACAAATTAAATTTCAGTTGTAAAGCAGCTCTACAGAAGATAATAGTGTCATTATTCAGCTCATTATTCAGTTCAGTGTTGATTCAATTCAGTTCAATAAGTGTCGATATTGCAAAGTTAGTGTCAGTTGCGTTCAAATTTTGTTCTCATCTGATAGTGTCAGTGCAGCTAAAGCAATAATCCTGCTGAATATTAATTGTCTTTTAAACCCCTGGGCCATTCCTGTTGTGCAGTAAAATTGGAACTCTTTTAAAAATGAATATGCTTGTGTTGTAAGCTACATATTTATTTAAAATACTCTTTCAAATAAAAGTGGTTTTTAATAATGATGCCATAGAAGAACCATTTTGGGTTCCCCATAAAACCTTACAGTGAAAAGTTGTTACAATAACCATATTTCTTAGTGTGAAGAACATTTTAATCATCTAAAGAACCTTTTTCCACTCGAAAGAACCTTTTGTGCATTGGAAAAGTTCCATGGATGTTGAAGGTTCTTCGTGGAACCATCAGTGCCAACAAAGAACCTTAATTTAACTGCATTGCTCAGAAGGATTGACAGTTGTCTTGTATGCAAAGTTCATTTTGATGTTTGATATGTTGATATTATCATACACATTTCTGCAATTTTATTAAACAAATGGATTGTTTTAGAACTAATACGACAAAACATCACAGAATTCATCAACTTCATTAGTGATGCTTTTACTGCTTTTGGCAGTGCATACAGGGTATGAATTTTAATCAGTTCCCTGAGGATTGAACCTACGTCCTTGGCATTACTATTCTCACACTCTACTAGTTAAGCTACAAACTATATTTTTTATTCACTGCCAACAAAAATAGACCCACTATGGTCAAAGCATAAGGTGTTGAGTGCCGCCAAGTAATGCACGGACTGAAAACCTGTAATAAACACTGAAATTTAGAAAAAAAAAATGCTATGTATATCAACAAGATGTTACTGTCTTCATTTAAAGCCTTTTTAATCACTCCTCTCAAGCACCATTCTGGCTGTTTCAGTCCCTGGTCACTACTCAACTTGTTTTAACGCAAGAAAAGAAAAAAAAAACTTAGACAAAACCCTGCGTTCCTCATTTTAGGCAGTATCAAAATCCTCTCTTTTCTCTGCTTCAGTTAGTTATCTTACATTTAACAAACATATTCCTCTCGTGAGTGCCACAAAAATGGATAGACGAAGTGGTCTCAACACTCAAAGAACCGTTTGAACTTGCATGATCTCATTCATGCCACATTCCCAACCCAGCACCACGGGGTTACTGATTATGAATGATTATCAACCCAAACTGGGTCATATCAACTTGGCTTCCATTCCCAGCAGGCTAAACCCATGGATTTGGCTGATGTTGGGCTGACTGGCATTAAAGGAATATCAGATGTCTGTAGAATTACACCAAATGTGTTCTTATTCAGCCAGCGAGCTATAAAGTATGTAGACAGATGAACTAACTTCAGGTCTCAGCAGAATTTCCCATGCAGAGGATTTTAGTGTAGTCTCCTGTGAGCTTCCATCAGTTAGCATTAGAAGGTTACATACTGTAGCAGACAGCAAGGCGGCTCATTAGAATTTGGATCAGAGCAAAGTCCCAGTTTGCTGAGTTTTAAAAAACACTGATAGTCAAAGATTTTAGAAATGTGTAAAGCTGCATATTGTATTTTCAAAATCAGCTGGTAATACAGTTTGCACGTTGCCTGAACTATTAGTTGATTAATAAACCTTTCCTGAAAGTGAAATTAGGAGGATCTTGGTTTCTAAGGGTTCAACAAAGGACTATGATCAAATTAAAAACGCAGCCCTCGTGACAGGACACTCAAAAACACAATGGCTTCTGTCTGAATGTGTATGACTTTAGATGCAGTGCTCTAAATCAATGCTCTAAAGATATGAAAGCAATGAAATGAAAAGAACAATGAAATAAAACAAATGGGTAGCACTTTATTTTACAGCCCTGTTCCACATTGTACTTCGGTAACACTTTATTTTAAGGTGTGCTTGTTACACATGTTACATTTACTTACTATTATAATAACAATAAATTATGCATAATTACATGCAAGTAACCCTAAGCCAAAACCAAATTCCTAACCCTAACCATATAGTAAGTACATTTAGTTAATTAATATTACTTAAATTGTAACAAGGACACCTTAAAATGAAATGTACCCCGTACCTATTATAGTGATTACATTAACTTGATAATAACTAGATAGTTACTCTGAACCTACCCCTAAACCTAAACTTAACCCATGTAGTTATTACCCAGTACTTTCTTAGGTAAGTACATTGTAAATAGACATACTGTAAAATAAATTCCATGCACTGCTATTCAAAAGTTTAGGGTTAAGATTTTTATATATATATTGGTATTTTTATTCAACTAGGATGCATTACATTGATCAAAAGTGAATACTTATAATATTGACACTGAAGACTGGAGTAAAGATGCTGAAAATTTTGCTTTGCATCACAGGAATAAATTACGTTTTAAAATATTTTCAAATAGAAAACAGTTCATTAAAATTGTAATGATACTGTTTTTACTGTATCCATAGTTTAGTGACGTGTGCTGTTATTCCACAGGACATCGTAGGTGGAAGATTTGATGCCACTCAAGCCTTCGTAGGAGAGTTAAGCCACTTCAACATGTGGGACAGAGTCCTGCGTCCTATAGACATCTCTGCTATGGCCAACTGCTCAGCCTACATGCCTGGCAACGTGGTGCCGTGGGTCGATGCCAATGTGGAGGTATTTGGCGGTGCCACAAAAGCAGCACTGGAGATTTGTGAAGACCGTCTCTTTGATTCCTAAGGACACGTCTGTCAGTTTGGAAGCATTCTTGTTGTAGAGGTAACCCACGTCCCAATACTGCTCTGGGAACTTACAAAGACAGTTCAAAAGAAACACACGTTTACATGTTTTCAAATGAAGGATTATTTCGTCCTCTATTCTGCTTTATGTTTGTTGAGACTTTGCTGTCAGCCTGACCAATAACTAAAATGACTGTGATTAATTAGAAAAAAAAAATCAGTCTGCACATTCAAGGTCAAAATAGAGTATTTGCGGCTCTGGCTGAAGCAAAACTTTCTTGGTGATATTATATATGCTTTTCTCTGTGTTGCGTCCTTCAAAAGCTTCTTCTCTAACACAAACTCATGGGTATTTTAAGAACTGCAGTAAAAGATGGATTTTTTTCCATTTTCGCTTTGAGCTTTTGTCATGTTGTGTATAGACCGATGCCCTTCAAACCCCTGAAGAAATTCAACTGCACAGTTTCAACATAAGCTTTATTAAAAATTAATGAATGAGCTGGCCTGTGACGTTACACATATGGAGAGGCATTCAGACAGAAGTGTCTTTATGTCTGTGATCCAGAGATTAGTGGAAGGAACATTCGCATTTTAAAAAATCTTCTTTAATATCGCTGTCCCTCACCAGCTGCCGTCTCAAACAGATCTGACATCCAGAAACCTTAAAGTAGCAAAGCCGCCAAGGACTGACCTGCAGCTCTATGAGAGAAGGTCTGGCTGCAGTGGTTCACCTCGTCAAGCTAGTTTGATTACATTCAGTTTGTGAATCCCAAACTGGGGTGTCTTTGAAACGTTTATGAAGGATTTTGACATGAACAGATCATGGCGTTATGAGATTAACTGTGAGAACTCGACCAGGAATGTGTGCTATACTTTTTTAATAACGCTTCATTGAAAATTAAAAAAAATTTTTTCGTTGAGATGAAACTGAAATACTGATAGGCAGTAATGACGTTGACAGCGTTTGCACTTGTTTAAGTGCAACGTCAGGAAGTTTGATTTATCTGACAGTTTGATGCTACAAATGGGTGAATCTCACGAAACCTGTCAAGGTCATATTTCCCTCCAAAATCAAAAGAAAAATATATTTTGCATAAGAAAATGAAGCCTATTTTTAATCCCATTTTTGCATTGTAACATTATTTTAATTCAAATTAAGCACATTTCCAATAGATTCTCATTAGCGTAATGCAAAATATATATATTTTTTTATTGTGAAGTGTTTATGGTAGTCCTGGTAGTATGTGCAGTACTGCCTTCATTGCTTTTTTATGTAAATATTATTTTACTGTAATTTTCTTGAAATAAAACCAGTATTACAGTAATTACAATAATGAGAATCAACTCTGAGAACTCAAAAAATAAAAAACTGAAATGTGCTTATTATCATAAAAATAATGTCACAAAACAACAACAAAAATGAGTAATAGTCCTAAAAAACAGACCTGGGGATGTTTTCGTGAGATTCACTTGTGTGCTTTCTGATTTTATTTGTGCTTGATCTATTTAGATGACTTCAAACCGTACATTTGTGTTGAAGTAGAGCAGTGCAATATATATATATGGGACACTTTATGTAAATGTGGTCCTCGGCATCGTTTCTGTGTTTTCACGTCTAAATGCTGCTGGGCCTGTCACTCTCACTCCGTCTCGCTGTGTTACATGGATGTTTTCATTTCATCTTTCAACTTGTTGTGCACAAAGGCCAGATCAAAGTCTGTGAAATTCACTGTGGTGCAGCGTTCTTACACAATAGACACTAATAATGCATTAGTGTGTTTCCCTTGTCGACACGTGTTTGTATTTGGGCTACAAGAGCTCTACTGCTCAACCGAAATGCACTGGAATGAGATCAAACTCTTTTGAATACTCAGTTTCTTTCATTTGAATGTAATCTACTGCTATTTTGTGTCATAAATGTACCTAGAGGAACAAAAATCTCGTATGTAAATGCATTTTGTTCTGTTATGCTGCCTTCAGGCCCTGTTGAAATCATCATATATTAAACTAAGCAATGTCATAGTGACCAATGGGAACCTCTGAATTTGGGAATTAAAGAATCATGGTGAAAGCTATGTGTCCATGTTATTCTGATCAAATCATAATTATGATTATACATTTTGGATTTGAAGGCAGCATTAGGACAAAATGTTTACTTGTTTATAATCTGACCTGATTTTGTTCAGAATGTAACATGATATTTTTGTCCAAAATGAATGGCCTTTTCTGAGCACCGACTGTGCTTTCTGGGTTTTTCAAGGATTCAACCCCTAATGTAAGACCACAGCGTGAAATGGCAAGAGCGAGCTAAATAATAGACCAAAAAAAAATGGGTTTAATGTGAAATCTCTCATTCCTCGTATACAGAGCAACCTGGGGATGTTGTTCAGCATGGAGGAACGGTTGAATGTCCTTCTTCACCCAATAAATGATTCTGAAAACCACACATCAGAGTTCTGCCTCGGGGAATATTTGAGTCTTTTACAGTTGCTACACAGTTTCTTTGCAGTTCAACAGGATTTCTGTTTATATGCAGTGTGGTCTCTATAAACTTCTTTTAATACTTTTTGAAATAGCCTACAATATTAAATGCATATTAAACCTCAAAAAAAAAAAAAAAAAATCTCATATCTGGCATTAAATGATTTTATCATTTTTGTCTAACATAGACACAATTTACACTACTTTTCAAAAGTTTGTAATTTTTTGTTTGAGATTTTTGTTGAAAGAAATCTTTTATACTCAGCAATTTATTTGAAAAACAGTAACAGAAAAACTGTAATTTTTCAAATGTAAGTTATTCCTATGAGGGCAAAGCTGAATTTTCAGCATCATTACTCCAGTCTTCAGTGTCGCATGATCCTTCAGAAATCATTCTATTATGAGGATATGATAAGAAACTTTTCTTAGAATTATCAGTGTTGAAAACAGTTGTGCTGCTTAATATTTTTATATTAATATAAAAATAATTTTTAAATAATAATAATATTTAACCCGTGATCCTTTTTTTTTTTTTCAATTGAACATTCAAAAGACAGCATTTATCTGAAATAGAATTTTTGTAACATTATAAATGTCTTTTCTTACACTTTTAAATTGATTTAATGCATCTTTTAAAGAAAATTGTCAATGACCTCAAAACTTTTAAAAGGTAAAAAAATCAACTGTTTCGTCCTCAGACCAAATAAATGCCTACAAATATAGAACACTTTATGTGGCTTAGCCAGAAACGGACAAATCTACTTATGAATCATTGATCTCATAATTTCCATAAGTAAATAAAAATGTCTTTGTTTCAGAAATGGAACAAAAAAAAATCCATCTCTATGTGATTGCTCTTAACCTGTCAGTCTGAGCTCATAATTCATTGTCTACTCGTTTTAGTACTGTTATGAGTAGATGTTGAAACTAGAGAGATATGGTTGAACACTAACAAGGTCAAATGGACACATTAATACAATATTCCATTCAATCCATTATAATAGAAAAATATGTGTCTATTCAAAGCTAGATGCTGCCCTGCTGTATCTTCTTTTCCCCCTATTGTCTCTCCTCTGCTGTGGGAGCCTTTGAAAGCCCTGCAATAATTTTATTGAGACTTGTGAAGTCTGGCACAGTCCATTTATCTTTAGAAATACATTTTCAAAACCAGATAAAGCTTCTTATAACTTTCTAGGTTTTTGTCCTAAAGTCACGTGCCTGGTCTCAAACTGCCATGTCTCTTTGACATTTGGCACAGCTGAAGGTGTTGTGGATAAAACCTCATACGGAAGGTTGTGGGTTCAAACCCTTTCTATGTTGCACCTCTGATGTCCTTGAACTCTTAGTGAATGAGTGTGCTTTGCAACGTAAAGTCTGACAGAGTGAAATATAACTGGAATGACCTGTAATGAAATTGTCTTGTGTGCATGTCTCTATTCTGGACATGTCTAGACTCTGCTTGTTATCTGATGCATCACTTCTCAGATCGCACAGAAGATGGGTTTTCTGGGAAGGCATTGTGTTGATTTTCTTCTCATAATGGAAGTGTGATGCTGTGCTGTTTTGTTTGCGTCCACAGAAGCCTTGAATAGACATCAATGGCAGTTTTTTCCGGTCCTCTGTTTTGGATCAAATTGCTTCCAGCAGCTGCAAAATCCTCATCCTGGCAAGATGCCAGGTGGAAATGAAAAAATCTGCGGATTATGAGCAGAGCAATGTAGGTCGTGCTTTTCCGGGGCTCTCTGTTTTAATTTGCACTTTCAGGTTGTCACTGGCGTTAATTCATGGGTTTCCGTTTCCCAAGGCGTCACATTGTAATTGCTATCGTGCTTTAACTATGGCAGAATTACACATACAATAAAAATTTATTTTTAAAAATGTCAGGAGGAAGATACTGATGAAGCATTGTGAGTATCTGACAGCGCTATTGTTGGGTTCAACTGCAGCCGCCCCATAGGAAAGACACATCACAAATGAGATGCTTTATATTATCTCGATTTTTCTCCCATAAAAGACATTAAATGGACAGTCTTATTCATGCTCGCGTCTCATTAATCTCAGAAATTTCTCCTGAGTAAACAACCCCATTAATCACACATTACTGAGAAGTGTCTCCTTTAGTGCTTCAGAAGAGATCTTGAGAGTTTCTCAAATTGTGCAAATACTGGCCAGTGTATTAAAAAACATCAGGTTGATACTTATTGAAAGTGCTTAATTGTATGGAATATGCACTTGTAGTGTATTTCAAATCTTAAAAGCATTTTTATAAACTGTACTTGAAGATAATACAATATGTGACCCTGGATCACAAAACCAGTCTTAAGTCGCTGGGGTCATGTTCCATGTTCCATGTTCCTGGGATCATGTTCCATGAAGATATTTTGTAAATTTCTTACCGTAAATGTATCCAAACTTCATTTTTTATTAGTAATATTCATTGCTAAGAACTTCATTTGGACAACTTTAAAGGCGATTTTCTCAATATTTAGATTTTTTTGCACCTTCAGATTCCAGATTTTCAAATAGTTGTATCTCAGCCAAATATTGTCCGATCCTAACAAACCATACATCAATGGAAAGCTTATTTATTCAGATCTATAAATCTCAATTTCGAAAAATTTACACTTAAGACTGGTTTTGTCGTCCAGGGTCGACATGAAATGAAAAGTGACATTAAGTGTACATAAAGAGAGACACTTTAATGACTGTTTAAAAAAAAAAAAAAAATACTTAAGTTAATATTATAAAGTTGATATATTTTAAATGTAATTACAGATATAGACATACAAGTTTCAATATAATTGACATTAAAGTACACTGAAAAATTGTGTAGAAACAGTTTTCACTCGGAAAATGCTAGTAAATTTCACACTTAATTACAAAGAAACTACAAGTAACATTGAATTGAACTGGAAATATTGTAAAGACTGTAGAAGTATTTTTTTGCCAAACTTTCTCCAATAATCTGTATGTCTGTTTGTTTGCTTGCTTGCTTGCTTGCTTGTTTGTTTATTTTGTTTGTTTTTAATTGTTAACTTTTATATTTTTTAATATTTTTTACAGTGTATATTTTGTTTTACCGTAAATGTACTTAAGTCCTACTTAAGTGTCCAAAAACCACTCTAAAACCCCTAGAGTCGTGTGGAGCACTTTTCATGATGGATGGATGCACTTTTTTGGTTTTTAAAAGCTCTGCCACCATTCACTGCTATTATAAAGCTTGGAAGAGCCAGGACATGTTTTAATATAACTCCGATTGTATTCATCTGAAAGAAGAACGTCATATACACCTGGCTTGAGGATGAGTAAATCATGGGGTAATTTTCATTTTCGGGTGAACTATCCCTTTAATATACATTTAAACTATAATACATTTTCATTTAATGCAAATGCAAATAACATGCAATTTAATGCAAACAAATTGCATTCAGTTCACACTTAAGCATATTCTTTAAAAGTATATTTGAAGAGTTCAGATGCAAAAGCCTCTAAGTACCATCTGAAATTTTCATCTAAAATAAGCATTTTTATCTGGCTGCTATGTTTAGGTTACTGCTATGCAGTAATTTTACTCTAATGGCAATGTATAGGTTTTTTTCTATGCAATTAAAGTGAAAAAACTAAACATAAATATAGGAACCTGATAAAAATGCTAATTTTAGAAGAAAATTTCAAATTGCACTTAGAGGCTTTTGCATCTGAACTCTTCACTTTTTCTGTAACAAGTACTGTTTTTAAAAGTATGCAAAAGTCTATTTCTTTTTCACAAGGGTCTATTAAATAAATACGTTACAAAAAAATTAAAAATTAAAAACCCAAGCCATTGAACAATTTTATATCTGCTATTAACCTAAATCACAAAGCACACAGCATATTTGGTACTTCATCTGTGATTAAAATAATGCTAAATAAAATATGATACTGGGCACATATAGTGAGGTTAAAAATATGAAACTACAGTCTTATTTCAAACGCTGTAAAAATCATGGCCATGGTTTTAATTATAATTTCCCTTCATTATACATTCCCTAAGCGGGACTTTACAGCGCGGAGAAGGAGCACAAGTTCTCGCTGTTGCCTGGAGGTTGTGGTTGAAGCTGAGAGTAGCCGAGTATGAACTAGTAATTAGCACACACAGTTCTGTATCCATTTGGAAAAGGGCAAGTTTCACAGTTGTGGGGGCAAATTAAAATGCCACAGTTTCGGCTCTGCCCTCAGACAAAGATCTGTGAGTGAAAATCTGGCCAGCTAACATGTGTTTCTCCGTAATTACAGTCAGAGAGAATGTGGAGCAGGAGGATGACCTCTTCCAGGCACACAGAGTCTCCGCTCAACAATCCTGTTCCATGAAAAACTACTCACAAAAGCCCTTTCAGCTCAACAACTCTCATTAAATTATGAAACCTGAATGTCATATCCTCCCTTCCGCACAAGCCCTTCTTCACAGCCCACGAAGCGCTCTTGCTCATCCCTTCTTCGGTAACCACCATCTCCAAAAACGTCATCTTGGCGTTTTTATTTTCCTTCCTTACATAATTTATGTTTTTGAAGTTTGTTGCTTACCCTAGGTGTTCTGTTTAAAACAGCTTGTGTGGTTACTATTCTGTTTCATGTTCAGTTCACCCTCAGAACATCAAGTTAACCCAGTTTAGATTTACTTCGGATATATAACAGCTCTGGTCTCACAAACACACGACTAGGTCAATTTTAATGGCAGAATCAAGACCAAATAATGCAAATGAACATGTAAAAAATGGAAATGAAGCCTATTTTAGGACCGTGATATTTTCATGATAATTAAGCACAAATCCCCCTTAATTCTCATACCAGAACTGCATCCAGATGTTTTATTTCTATTTTATTGTGTCATTTAATTGCAAGAGGTAATCATTATTAGATTCTCATTTTAAAACAATATTATTTAAAATAATATTATAAATAAATAACATATTGTAACATACACACAGTAGTTAAGGCCACCTAATATAAAGTGGGACCTATATTTATATATATATATATATATATATATATGTTGTTTGTATATAAATGAAATGGGTAAGAAACAGGTAAGATTTCTGGAAAAAAAAAAAAAGACAGTTTATTGACAGTTTATTATTATTATCTAAACTATTTTATTTAAATAATCATATTTTCAAGATGCATTTATTAAAAATGCCTGGAATCAGAATAAATGTGTCTATTGTGAAAATGAAATTAAATGTATTCAGTTAAAAAGTATGAACGTGGTTAAAACGTGGCTATTAAACAAGCAATATTCAGGTAAAATGTATGCGATTGAAACAAATTGGATTTGTTTATGATAAATATAGAAACCTAGTTATTGTGCATTTAAAACAGACTCGGTTTATTAATACTTTTACAGAAATGATACCTGTGTCTTACCTGTTTCATTTATGTACTGTATGCCTGACAAAAATATATCAGAAAAATTTGTTCATGTTAAAACTGTAATCCAAATAGATGGAAATATCATATGCAATTCAAATACATAAATCTTATGCCTGAATATTTCTTGAGTATGAAATGAATGCAAACATAGTGTATGAATACCTTTTTAAATACAATTTTTTCACATTACAGTCATGAGAATGAGATTTTCATGCATCACAGTAATGAAAATATTAGAAATTTCCATGCAAACCATATTTTATTATTATATAAATAAAATAAATTATCACCTGTAGATGATATTAGGTGACAAAAAAAAACATCAAAACTTGTACAATGTATGAATTTTTATAGAGTCTTCATGCTTTCGGCGCAGCTGCTTTTGTGTCATGCTTCAGTCAGCTGTCACAAGAGCTCATCTCCACAAATAGCACACAGCTAAAAGTATCATAGTCCATTTTGATATTCCAACTGACATTAATCCTGATTGCCGGATGTGGAATCCGGCCGCTGCGTGATTTCCCAGATGAGAACTAATCAGAAATGATCGGGGACAGATAAAGACATTACCTGGATTACGGATCCCCGCGAGAATTGAGGCTCTTGTGCTCAGATGAAGTGCTTCTGCGTTTGACCTGTGCCCTCCACGTGTTTAAAGCCTCTCAGCCATGACATTTCACCAACATCAGACTCTCATTAAAGACGCAAAGCCTGCCGATGCAAAAACGCTTGTTGTTAATGTCAACACTGTCAAAGCTGCTCAAACGAGTGTGATCTGCCCTAAAATGAGCTTGTCATATGCCATTGGTTACTGATTAGATGATCAAATACATGCCGCAATAATTTGGGAATTTCACTGTTCACTGCGTAGAAACAGTGTACTATAAAACTCTCTTGTAAACTCACCAGTTTTCAATGCATATGTAGTACAATATTACATCAGATTTCTCGTCAAGAATCGCCAAATGAACATAAGCTAAATCTGGCTGCATGACGTGGCCTTGGTGATTGACAGACATTTGTTTCATAACTTCACTGAAAAAGCATCTTTATAAAGCCACTTCTTTCTTGCATAAGAGTGATGTGAATTAGATTTCTAAATCTCTATTGATGAGAAAAATGAGAAGACATGTGCTCTAAAATACACTATTCATGCTTATTGACTCAAACAGAGGCAAAATAAAAATAACTCCTGATTATTAGTGTGTTCTGGCCTCAGGCTCAACCAAAAACAAAGCTCTGGCTATGTGTCATGGGCATTGGGAGTTAAAATGAATTTAAATCGAGCTCAGACATAGTAAATGTTTAACACACTGCACTGTTGTTACTACAGTAACAAAGAAAAGCCTGCTGAAGGTGACTTTGTGTTTGTGTAGAGATGAATATCAATCCTACGTGGGCCTAACATGAGTACCTGCTTTGTACAGCCTCAACTTTTTACTGCGTTCGTAATGCAGCGGCTCTTTCAGATCATCAGTCTGTATACGCAGTCGGGCTAAACTGCTCAACACCTGCCGCCGCTTGATGCCTCTGTTCCTCCAGCTGCAGGTCACCATTTCATATATTCTTCATGATCAAAAGCCAAGCCTCTCAAAGACAACCCACAAGCCACATCCAACCCAGCAGCCTTCAACAAACTTATTTATGGTTCTTACACTTTCATAACAACTGAACTGTTGTATAAAATCAATTCATTTGCGATCTTGCTAATATTTGGGAAAACTACACTTTTGCTCTAGTGATATTACTTAACTATATCGTGTCTTAAATATAAGAATTCTTACAGCGTATTTTTGCCTCCATATCTTGAATTATATTATAACTGCATTCTAATAGCTTTCATCCCGCAGTGAAAGATGTTTTTGTTTTTTGCAAAGTTACACACAATCACTTATGTGCTGCTCAAGATTCTGATGCCGTAAACAATGTATGCAACATATGTACGCGGATACGCTGTTTACACATTGTAAAAAATTATTGTGATTTTAACGGTAAA
This sequence comes from Onychostoma macrolepis, assembly GCF_012432095.1. Lineage (NCBI taxonomy): Eukaryota > Metazoa > Chordata > Actinopteri > Cypriniformes > Cyprinidae > Onychostoma > Onychostoma macrolepis. Next base: position 19,362,927 of record NC_081157.1, on the reverse strand, counting down.
AAACTGTGAAAATGCTACAGTAAAAACCTGTTAAATGGTTAACGGTAGGTTCCTGTAAAATTTACAGGGAAAACCCGCAAAGTGACGTTCCCAGAATTCCTTGTGTAACATCTAATGTTGTTAAATGAATGTTTATTGCATATTTCAGTTGAATGAGTCTCACCATGATGGTGTTTAATGTTTGTGTGAATGACACTGTGCACCTTCTATGTATGTTGTTATTTAAAAGCTGCTTGAGATGGGCTTTGATTAATCATGTGACTTTCTCATCACCACCTGCATTTGGTGGTTATCCGTGTATTTCAAAGGTACAAAACAGATTTCAGTACTTCAATAGATTGGTATATTAACATTATATCAGTTAATGAAGTTACGGCATTTAACTGTAAATTTAAGGTAAAACCGTAAAACCTAAAATGTTGTTACCGTATTTTTACGGTAGCATTCCAGCAACCACAGCTGCCGTTTTTTACCGTAAATTTTACGGATTTTTTTACAATGCAGTATATTCAGATCATAGCGTAAACAACGTACGCGGTGTATCCACGTATGGTGCTGCTGACACAGAACAGCATACATTGTTTACGTATGTGATACTCTTCAAAATGGCGCTATAGGGTGACGCGGAGGAGACGAGTTGTTGAATAAAGTCATTATTTTTGTTTTCTTTGTGCACAAAAAGTATTCTCGTAGCTTCGTAAAATTATGGTTGAACCACTGATGTCACATGGATTATTTGAACAATCTCCTCTGAGCCTTGATCGTGTAAGGATCCTTGCTGTCTATGGAGGGTCAGAGAGCACTCAGATTTCATCAAAAATATCTTAATTTGTTTTCTGAAGATGAACGAAGGTCTTACGGGTTTGGAACGACATGAGGGTGAGTAATTAATGACAGAATTTTCATTTTTGGGTGAACTAACCCTTTAATATTATCTGCAAGTAGTTTTTTACTCATATATAAGTTCATACAAGCACACAATCCTAAAATATTTATTTTTTTGAGATTTGTGTTTTAAATCTCTGATATTTCAGTGTGGACTCAGACTTTCAGAGTTCACTGTATATATAAATATATTGCAGCTCTTTGCATCAGTCGTGCTGTGAATGAGGCTCTCTTGGCTTCTGAAGCTGAGCCTCTGATCAAAAGCAAAGCCATTTCAGTAGCTAAGTGAATGCATTTGTCCATATACAGTCCTCTATAGAAGCAACAGCCAGCCAGTATGTAAATGCAGCCAGTAAGACGGCTCCAGGTCAACAGGATTGATGGTGCCATGTGTTCTTCATACGAGGGCTCAGTGGGGAGGTCAGTGACGGGTGCTGTTTTCTTCTGACACTCATTGATCTGTCCCCCTTGGTGTCTGATGACTGATCAGTGTGTCCGAAACCTGAGACAATGAAGTTTCAAGGTCACCTTGGGAAACGCTTCTCACTTCAACTGTTTATCAACTTTGCTTGTTGAGAATCCATTGAGAGACTCCACTGAAGCTGTTGTTGTGAACATGAACCATGTTAACAAACCAAAATAAACCTTGACACAAATTCCCTTGTCAAAAAACCCTAAAGGAATGCTGAGGAAATGCTGATCCGATTTTTGGAAGAGCTTGAATGAGAAAAGAGCATCCACCTGTTCAGAAAATTTGAGTTTTTAAAAATATCTTTGTTCTGTGGAGAAAATAAGCATTCATATCCAGCTATATATAGTATATATTGCAAGCTTCCATATTCATATATATATATATATATATATATATATATATATATATATGAATGTGTGTGTGTGTGTGTGTGTGTGTGTGTGTGTGTGTGTGTAAAAGTCATAATTGTGAAATGTAAAGTCAGAATTTTCTAGAAAAAAGTCAGAATTGTGAAATGTAAACTGAATTCTGAATAAAAAAGTCAGAATTGCGAAATGTAAACTCAGAATTCCTAGGAAAAAAATCTGAATTTCAAAATGTAAATTCATAATTCTGGATAAAAAAGTCAGAATTGTGAAATGTTAACCACAAATTCCTAGAAAAAGGTCAGCATTGTGAGATGTAGACTCATAATTTGCAAATTTATAACTTGCAATTGTGAGATAAAAACTTTCAAGTCTGAGAAAAAAAAAATTGAATTGTGAGATATAAACTCTGAATTGTGAGAAAAAGCTCTAAATTAATTAACTCTAAATTAATTAACAATTAACAGAGACGTTGCAATTAAGTTGTAAAATGAATGCAATTAATCTTCCATAAATAGATCATTTTTACTCTTTCTTTTTTTGCATTATATTGTCAACATGTTTAAAAGGCTTGTTGATTAATCAAAACTGTATCCAACTGCATTAACTGAAACAGAACATAATGAATTTTTTTGTTTGTTTGGTTTTATTTATCTATTTTTTATATTTTTTTAGTTATCCAGCCATGTGTACTTGATTCAAAAGGAGAAATCTTCTTTAACCCTTTGACAACATGTTGTAAATGATGGGAGAAATCCTGTTATTTGTCTTTTAAAACTTTTCTTTTTTTTTTTTTTTTTTGACAAGAACATAAGTAATTGAGGTTTGTTAGTCCAGAGTTCAAGGCAGAAATTGCCAATCAAAGCATGTGAAGAGCAGATCTGACCTCAGAAGCCCATGGTGCATCCTGTGAGCCTGGCTCACGGATCAATCAGCTGGCACCGGGAGAAGACATCAGTTAGTTTGAGACGTGATCTGGGACCTTCTACTCAGGAAAATATATTTTTAAACACAACTTTTTAGCACAGGTGAAGTTATTCCTCCGGCTTCATGCTTCTGTAGCCCTGTGACTATATATCCAGACATGAAACATCAATCCAAATCCTTTCCCTTCTTCGCTTTGGCATTCTGTTGTACCCCTCTGCACTCCCCTGTGGCGGCGTGTTTGTAGATTGAGAATCAGGCAAGAACTGGCTTTGGAACTGGCCTTCGTCTCGACAGCCAATCAGCAGGCAGACCAATGATCTCATTTCGTCTTGTATTTCTGCTCTAGTTGCAGCATTCCCTCCAGAGAGTTCCAGTCCCAGGAAACACACTCAAATACAATTCACATACACACGCACAGACACACACACACACGGAGGCGGACAGAGAGATCAAACGTGAAAACATGAGCGCGTATGGAGCGAGGCTGCGCATGCAAAAGCAGACTATTGGTTAATTTAGTCAAACTGTGATTTGTGTTTATGGACGGGGTTTGCAAGCAGAAACACCTGCAGTGTCGTCCGCTCCCTTCTGCTCCACACACCTGCGCTTCACTGATTTCACTTCAGACTGAATGACAGCTTCTGTGCTACAAGGAGAATATTTCATAACACATCAAAATCAAACATTAAAGGCAAGAATCCTTTTCAAATTCTGACATCCTCTCATCACTTCTATGACAAAGCCATGTGTGATTCATCTCCTGACGTCTTTTTAGACTCAAAGAATGATTTTGGATTGATAAATATGGGTTTACATAGTTAAAGGGCTACTTTTTCTAGCTATACTACAGATATAGTTTACCCAAAAAATAAAAGTTAAGTCACCATTTCACTAGAGTACCTGGAAACCATACCTAAGTACAGATACCTTACAACGAAAATGGCACCATTACAGGTTACAAGTCACCAATTACAATACAACTTGAATAATCTGATTTTAACTCATTTTAAGTTGATATGATTCTTTAGGGTCTTAATGAAAAGTCTATAACATACTTTGGTTAAAATTTCTCAACGGTAGTGTAAAAAAACACCTTTTTTCCCCTGTCAAAATCACCTCTGTTTTCATCAAGCCATTATAGTGCATGTTGCTTTAAATGCTAATGAGCTCCGCTCAGCCCGCTCCAGTGTTGCCAAGTCCGCGGGTTGAAGTGACCCTAAAACATGATATTTATCCCCTAAAATGCGAATTTTACCATGGAACCCCACCAAAAAACGCATATTTTACCCTCCTGAACGCGATTTTTACCGGGGGATCCCCCTCGAAATGCGATTGGGATAGTTTTGGGATAGTTTTGAGTAGCAGTTGGGCAGGTTTTGTTGTGAAAACCTGGCAACCCTGCCCCGCCCCTCTCTTCCGTGTTGTGACCAGCAGACTGTAAACTTCAGCCGCGAAACTGGCTAACTAGCACGTTATTAGGAAACACAATTTGCAAAGATTCATAAAAAAAAACTCTTATACTCACTTCTTCTTAGAATTTATTGGTAATTATAAATCCTATACTAACCTCTACCATAATACAAAAAGTTATTTTGAGTATCATGTTATTACTAGACACAATAATGTATAACCTATGTGACATATTATAAAGAAAATATTATATCCCGGGGCTCTGCTGAACATTTTTAGTTTGTGAACATGTCCTGAAGACTAACTGCTCAAGTGGGTATGCAATTTAATACCTAGATATTATTATAAGTGGTTTTCAGGCATTATTTAATGCTGCACTCATATGTTATTATTCATATGACTGCAGAGTTGCGCCTGTGGCATCTCTATGGATTATTTGTCACGTCTGATGAATTCATGATTTGTGTTTGGATCCCAGACTATGAGATTGTGAAACAGTAGCAATTATTAGGAATCATACTTGTAGATATTGTACATTGGAATGACATTATTGCATTTTTCTCCTTTCTCTCCATTTTAAACATCTCTGTTTTCCATAGTCACAATCAGTCAGTCTCCACAGCTCACATTTGTGCTTTTAGGGTAAATTCAATCAGCGCGGCTAATCAAATTGTTGCCGCACATTTTTAGATGATGAAAATTGTACACATGAATCCAGCTTTGAAAGCTATGATTTATTTTTGGTTTACAGATAATCATTCTTTTGCTGATTATTCTTCCATTCGTTTCTTACGTCTTATAAACAACACACTTGAAGGCAAAGTCACAGTAAAACAGTTTTTAAAGGTGACTGGTTAGTTGTGATGTCATATGGCAAAATATTAATTAGGTCATTCTGATGTTGCTAGGAAACCTTCCTGGTCCGGTCACGTAACCTAATTAAAACTGATTCGATTTCAGCAAATCAGTGGGGCGCACTTCACGTGATCTAATTCATATTCATGAGCCACTCATTTACCTTTGGATAAGATTCATAGGACTATGTACAATGATGCAGTTTATGTCAGCCCAACTTTATGATCGCTCAGATATTGAGCAGTACGTGACATTTTTTACTTTTTTGATAAATAAATTGTCCTTTTAAGTGCATATTCATAGATTGGTAGATTACTCTACCGTTTCTGATTACTCTAGTCCGTTACTGATTACAGATTATGAAAACTGTAGTTAGTAACGTAATCTAGGTTACTCATTTTATGTATTCTGACTACTTTTTAGATTACTTTTAGATTCCTTGTTATTAAACGTGAAAATATATTGAAAATATATTCCTTGAAATATTTCTTTCTTTCTTTCTGTCTGTCTTTTCTCTGTCAAAGCTGAATGGTATGATAAACAGTAGGATTTTTAGAAAGGAAAAATTAAAAGAGGAAAAAAGAAGAATTAGGGAGCATCAAGAAATTATGAATAATTTACTGCCATTGCGTAAATAATATGTAATCAAAAAAGTAAGTGTAGTCCGAATATGAGTATTTTAAAATGTAATATACCCTATATATATACACTTGAGCTATACTGGGTTGAGACCAAAACATTGTATAGACTACACTGGGTACAGTGTTTTGGTCTCAACCCAGTATTTACCATATTTTATTTCTAATCTTATAAGCTTTTAAAATCATCAGATTGAAATTTAAGGTTCAATTTAAGGTTAGGTATACTGGGATGTTTATGAGCAAAAAAACAACATTACCTTTTCCAGGTAAGCTATCAGGTAACATAAACGTGCTATATTAGAGTATAAAAATTATAACAAATACTTCAGATGAAGTGGATTTGATATTTTGTAGTAGTATTGTAGTTTTTAATGGATCTGCTCAGATGGTAATAACTAATGAGCCTATGTTTGAGCTTTGCTTCAAACTATCTGATTCAAGCATCTGATTTTGTGTCTTTAGATCTGCAGAAAATTAATCGATGGATGGATGGATAGATGGATAGATTTGAATAAATAGAGCAGTGAAATACTGCATTGGAGCATTACTCCACAAGGGTAATGTGTGTGTGTGTGTGTGTGTGTGTGTGTGTGTGTGTGTGTGTGTGTGTGTGTGTGTGTGTGTGTGTGTGTGTGTGTGTGTGTGTGTGTGTAAAAGAGCCTGTTAAACCGAATAACACATTATCATAGATGATGCTCTCCTTATATAATGAGAGGTCAGGGTCAAGCAGAACCGTTCATGCTGCTCCATCACATGCCACGAAATTCACAGAAGCCTCCAGGTACAAAAGCGCCAAGGCCTCCTTTTATACTGTGATACAGAAACACAGAGGTCAAAGTTTAAAGACAGAGAAACTCTAGAGACCTTGATGCTCGAAGAAACTGAGGCATCCACAATAAAACCACAGATAACCAGACCAATGATACGCATATAATAAATTAGATATTTAAAAAAAAGGATACTTGGCCTTTTACAAGTCATTTGATCATTTGAAAAATTGCTCTTTAGCTTTGTAATACATGTTGTAAAACTCTCATTCAGATGACAATCACAGTAATTCAGAGTGAGAGAGTTGCAAATTTTATTCATAAAGGCTACGACATACACACTGCAACTAAATACAGTTTTTATTGTTGTAATTAGAACATTTATGTTCTGTAAACACTCAAAAATATTTAGTCCTACATTTAAGATGTAAGTATTTAAACTAAGTATTTTTCATCCATTTGGATCGCACACCGTTTTAACATATTATAAATATCTGATGCATATTTGCCAGTAATACATAAATGAAACAGATGAGGCACAGTTAAGATTATTTATTTAAATAATTATTTATTTAAATGATCAAAATTTTTTGATTTTATTTAATCTTTTTTTTTCAACAAAATTGCTTAGAATCCGCATAAATCTGTTCATTGTGTCCATTTTTGAGTGCCGCTTTTGTGAAATAGATCAACTATTCATTGAAAAAATCTGGCAAATCTGACATTAAGATTTCAGTGAATAGCTCTTCACACAAAAGTATCATATGATTTCATGAGACCTCTTCATGTGAAAAATGACCAATGCATTCTTCAAAGTATCTCTTATGTTCCACAGAAAGAAAGAAAGTCTTACTAGTTTGGAACGACATGAGGGAGAGTAAATGACAGAATCTTTTATGACAGCGGCCTAATTAGGAGTCGAGATGTGTCTCTCTTCTCCAGGAGGAGGTACTGGCAAATCACAGAGTCGGTGGTAGGTATCTTGACTTATTCGCATATTTTGACACCAGTCTGTCTTTCTGCACCGTAGTTGCTCCCACCAGCCCTGCGGTAATGAGATAAACAAAACACGCCGCTTCTGTCGACTGCAGTTTACTAATAATTGCCAGACGTTATATGTCTCCAGTCGCTAATGGTGTTTTGGTCAGAAAGCTAACACCAAACTGCCGGCATCTGTGTTTGTTGTTTACAATCTTGAGAGTCGAGACCCCAAATTATGTCAGTCACTACAGGATTTATTTTGTACACAAGAACAAAAATTGAAGCAATTTAATCCCTGCATTTAAATGTGATTGTCACTCCCACAGTGTTGACGTGACCAAAGTTAATGTTAGCTCTGTGCCAGATATCTAAATTCTCATTATCTGCAATGAAATAGTAAAAGAAAGTGTCAAATTGCAGTACTAGGGCGCTCAGCAGTGGCCAAATGGCCTCACTCAGCAGCCATAATACCCTTTTGCTATTTTCCGACATAAAATACTCAAAGCACTTGAATGGAAAAAGACAAACTCTACACTGTTTGTTTTAATAATATACATCCAATTTTGCCCTATATAATATATAATATTAACTATACAACTACTAACTATATATCTATATCTATCTATCTAAATATATACTGTATAGATAGATAGATAGATAGATAGAAGCATATATGAAAAATCTATATGCCTGTATGCATGTTTTTATGTCTATTTTTATATTTACATGTATAAAATCTACATATAGTGATGTCTTTAAGATATGTACATAACACATATGCCTATCATATCATATATATGTGCATATATGCAACAACTTGCATGCTTTTCATAGGTCCATGATAAATACACATGAAAAAAAAAACATAAAAAACAATACATATTAAGGATTTCATGTATGGTTCCATATGCATTTCTTTCATATTTATGTAAGAAAAACACATTGAGTGAATCTGGGACATGCGGTATATATATATATATATATATATACATTTATATATACATAAATACATTTGTGGCAACCACAACCAAAGAGGCCTGATCTAAAAACCTTCACACACATATGTGACCATGGACGACAAAACCAGTCTTAAGTGTCAATTTTTCGAAACTGAGATTTATACATAATCTGAAAGCTGAATAAATAAGCTTTCCATTGATGTATGGTTTGTTAGGATCGGACAATATTTGGCTGAGATATAACTATGTGAAAATCTGGAATCTGAGGGTGCAAAAAAATCTAAATATTGAGAAAATCGCCTTTAAAGTTGTCCAAATTAAGTTCTTAGCAATGCATATTACTAATCAAAAATTAAGTTTTGATAAATTTACAGTGAGAAATTTACAAAATATCTTCATGGAACATGATCTTTATTTAATATCCTAATGATTTTTGGCATAAAAGAAAAATTGATAATTTTGACCCAAATGCACTTTTGGCTATTGCTACAAATATACTCCAGCGACTTAAGACTGGTTTTGTGGTCCAGGGTCACATATCAGAATTTGTTAAAAGAAAAAAAAAAAAAAGAATGCTTTCCATTTACATATTTAGATATCTCTCATAAATGGAGTTAAGCACACAAATTACATAAAATCATTATCCACAAGTTATAAAAATTACATGAATTTATGATGTGCTGCTTTTAGAGAACTTTTTCCACATTTTTTCGTACATTTCAGCATCTTAATGACAGTGAGGATTGATTGGCTGTGAAAACTGATTGAATAATAATCAATGATGACTTGACTCAGAAGATGGCTTAGCAGCATTCACTTGCAGACTTATTCGGTGGTCGGTTCAAACAGATATGATGACCTGTTCTAATAGCAGCTGCTCATTGCAGTCAGTATTTTCACTACGCAATATCTGCATTCATACTGAGCACACAGCTCATCAAAACCTAAAGTGATTCTGATCTCAAACACTCACTCAGGTGGGAGTCGGAAACAAACCTTTGAGTACATACTTTGAAGGAAAGAAAAACTCAAAAGACAAAAAAGAAAACAAACATAAACTTATTTTTTGTATCATGCAGTAGGGTCTATGTACAGTTTATTTCCCTGAGCTGCATCATCCCCAGTGTCGTTTATATCACAATCAAAGTTTCATGTGACTGCAAAGCATGGAGTTTAGCTCCAATCCTAATTGAACACACTTGAAACAAGCTAGTTAAGGTCTTTAGGATGATTAGAACCTGCTGAAATCTTCAAATACAGAAACAGAACACCCCTTCATTAAAAACCAAGACCAACTGATGTGTTGTTTGCTCACTTGACATTTCAGATTCTTAAACCAGATTCTTGCAGGAACTGCTGTATTTCAATACACTGAGATTGCATGGGCACTGACCTTATAGTGTAGTAGATATTCAAAAGCATCCGGCTCATAGGGCGGCTCACACTTCCTGATAATTCCTCAGAGGCAGAATCTCCACATCATGATAGCTGCTCATCCACCTATGACAGCAGAGAAAGATGTACACAGTCTATTTTACTCTTTTCTCACTCTGCTGTACAGTCATAAATGATCTCATTTTACCATTTTACAGAGAACTCTGGGATGGTTTCGTACCTGCTGAAGAGCCGCTCTCATGGGAGCTGTTTGACGCTCAGAGACTGAGACACTGCAGGAAATGAGAGTGAGGACAATGAGTAACATGGGGAAGTTTTATGAGTTAAGTACACTACTGTTCAAAAGTTTGGGGTTGGTTAGATTTCTTCTTTCACCAAAGCTGCATTTATTTGATCACAAATACAGTAAAAACTGTAATAATGTGAAATATTATTACAGTTTAAAATAACTGTTTGAATATATTAAAATGTCATTTATGGCTGTGATCAAATCAGCAATTTCAGCATCATTACTCCATTCTTCAGTGTCACATGATCCTTCGGAAATCAGTCTAATATACTGACTTGCTGCTCAAGAAACATTACTTATCATTATTACTGTTGAAAACAGTTGTGCTGCTTCATATTTATGTGGAAACAGTGATATAGAAAGTCCAAAAAACAGCATTTATTTGAAAAATCCAAGTTCTCCATTATAATTACTTCCCAGAACTGTGTTCCCAAAAATAAGCTAACATGCGTGCTCTGAAGCTTGTGATTTATTGTATACAAATTATTATTACAGTGCCTTCTCCTTCTGCAGCAAATAAAATTTTTCTTCTTGATATTTAATCAGGAAGTGACGATGTTGTTCTCTTCAACTCACTGGATGGAAATGGTGCTTTATACGCAAATCTTTTATTCATAACTTTGGATGGAAACATAGCTTCTGAGTGAATGCATGAAGTCTGATACACAAACTCAAACACACGTGACTCGCAGTGTTTTCAGCATCTACGTCTCAATATATGAGGACATGAACACATGAACTTCATCTCCAGAGCTGCTCTGAGAGTCACTTCACCAGCTTTATGCAGTTTCATTTTAGAAAAATTACCGTCAAATACACGCTGAAACTAAAACTAAAACCGAAAGACCTTCACGACAAACCGTCAAAATAAAAGTCTGGTTTAACTTGAAGAAATTATGACAGAATATACTACTGTATACTAAAATGCAATTCTCAAAGTAATAATAATACCGTATTGACCCGAATATAAGACGATGTTTTTTTTCTTTAAAATACATCTGAAAAAACGCGGTCGTCTTATATTCGGGGTCTAGACTTTGACATGTCAGTAATACACCCACAACAATAGGTGGCGCCAAAAACGCATTAAACGAGTGTGCCATGAAATATGTAATATGTCGTGACTGTCATGTTAGCCTGATGGGAACAAACTTCCTCTGTAAGTGGTTTTAAAACATAAGACAGTACCCAGATTTGAAGACTACAATAAGATTTCACTTCTACTGTTAATAAAATTGAAAATTGAGATGTTATAAATGCCTAAATGTTATATAATTCAAATGGGCTACCTGTTAATTCAATGGTATATCAAAAAGTGTATATTTTCAATGTCATTGTTTTTCAATGTCATTTTACCAGTATTTACCATATTTTCAAAACAAATATTAAAATGGGAAAAATATGCAATTTGAAAATAATTTAAGAAAAAAATGTTTTACAGAGAGAGAGAGAGAGAAAAAAACAATATTTGGTTTTCAAAAAGCCTTTTTCCAAAAGGTACATCTGGAAAAAGGGGGGTCATCTTATAATCAGGGTCGTCTTATATTCGGGACAATACGGTAATAATAATAATATTTTTAAGGAATATCATACAACCAAGTTATTTTTTTTGTAATTTATATAGTTCTGTTGTGCAGCATCTTATCTGACAAAATGAAAATGCAATGTTTTGTTGTAAATTGATTTTCATTTGATTACATTTTAAAAGATTGATTACATTGTTAAAATTTTATTAATTCATTGCATTAGAATATTTTTATTATTTATTTATTTTTTTAATGATAAATTTGTCCTGAATCATAAAACACAGAATCCATAAAAAATAAAATGGAAAACACAGAATTTAGGGGAAAATAAAATGGATTTCATGGGGGACTAAATTAAAAGGTAGCTACTCTGCTGAATTTAATTGTAAATAAAGTTATGTTTACCTTCATTCTCAAGGTCTAATAAATATGTGGAAAGCATTTCCTTCCCCATTAATGGTAAATAAATATTTATTATAAATATATATAAATAAAAGTATGTATGTATGTATTTATTTATTTATCATCACCAACACCCTTTATGTATGTGTGCACTTGAAATTAACATACACGTCGACTTTGAACCTTATAGATAAATGTGGCTCAGTATCCTTTATCTTGCAGGACAAAACATCACAGAAGAACGAGGCTGTGTCATAAATGGCACCGCTGTCAATGCTTTCGACCAGACCCTAGATGAAGATGTTACTGGTAGGGGTACCATCATGCTGAGAGCACATGATCTTTATTATTTTGCCCAGGTCTGGAAGATGAGGGTGCCCAGGGTATGTTCAGCTGAAAGAGAGGTTTAATAACACACAATAAAAGATAAAAGAGAGTTGATTGATTGGCTTTCATAACAGATGCTTTCAAATGACATTTTACATTGTTACCAATCTGTCATTGTTATACAGTCAGTACATGCATCTGATAAAATTCACTTGCATGTTTAACCAAATATAAATAAATCCCAAGGAGAGCACAAAGTGTCCGTGCCCCTGCACACTCATGTAACGGGGGGAGGTTGAGACATGTCCTGGGGCTCAGAGCCATGGGGGCTCACAAAGATCCCACGAGCATGATCTCAACTGAGGACGCTTGAAGCAATAAACAAACCTCATTTTGTGAAAGACATTCAATTTTTGTTTAATTCAATGTTACTGTTTTTTTCTTTTAAATAGTTTTAGTTTAATAGTTAATTACAGTATAAAAAAGTGATACATCAGGCTTTTATAGCTCATATAGTCTGACATAGTGAGAATGGAGCTCAAACTCGAGGAGGAAAACATTTATTTAGAGATCCAAAGTGAACAAAAATATGCAATTTGGTGCAGTTGCTGATATTTATATGGCCAAAAGAGATGAAATTCTGATAGCTAGTAAATCAATTTGATTTTATAATAACAGATTACTTACATGAAATGAATAGAAATATCAGCTGTCACTCTATATCCCTCAATAATATGTCATCATAATATGTTTTATGCTCAAAGCTCTGTAGTTTTTATCATTGATGATTGAGTTAAATAAATGTTCCTTAAAAAAGCCTGATGATCATATTTGATAATCACACGTTAACATGATTTTCTAAAACCTTAGTTGCTTCAGTCCAGTTAATGTTTATCTTAAAATATTACTACTGTTCTTACATTCACATATAAAAATCATTAAAGATTTCACAGCATAAAGACAAGTAAACTGTGTTTTACACTAAAAGGCCTTTTACTTGCTACTGTAAAAAAAGCATAAACTATCAGACAACAGAAGGCAGATTGTGTACAACAGGTTTTTCAGCAAGTTTTGATCATGTTTAGTGATGTTTGAAATTTGCATACAGTTTTTATACTTTGACATACTTTAAGCATGCTTACAGCTTTTTCTTCCACACTTTAGTTTGTAGGAGTATAGGAGTGTTTAGGTTGTACAGCAGTATTTTTTTGTGTACTGAACCTCTCTTTGCAAGTTGTTTTTTTATTTATTTATTTTTATTTGTACAGTGGTGGTTCATTCAGTGCACACTTTCTGTTTCCTCACCCTCACCGTTGTGCTTTAGGTTTCAGCCCAGAAGCTCTAAAATGTGAACGATCTCTCACGTGTTGGAGCCGCACACAGCCTCATAGCAAAATATTCGGCGACAGAAAAGCCATTCTGTGCTTGGCTGTAAAACTCAGATTGCTAAGAGGCTCTGCATCTGGTGGCGCAGAACTCAACAGATGTCCTCCCACCCGTCTCCTCACCACTTACGACTTAACACTGGTATGAACTCTTCTCTGAAGCCCACTTTAACATTGTATCAAAGATACGACTACAACATTCAGATGATTAACTGGCAATAGCTTTAAAATACCGACAGCAGTCAGTGGTTTTATTCCTTTTAGCTGCACATGAGCAAATGTTTCAAGTGTGGAAGAAAGCTCAAGGCTGTGAAGAATTTAATAACTGGGTTTTTTTTCTTTCAAGTCATTGTTTTTGTGACTATTAAGGTGCGATCACATTAGAGAAATTAAAAAAAATATATATATATATATATATATATATATATATATATATAAATCTATTGTCCTGAAGTCACAGATAAGTCCCTTTGAAACCAAACAGCTTTCTGTTGGTCAGTGCAGCCAAATTTTACATGGCCAACTTGAACATGACCAAAATCTGCGTGGTGAAACTCCCAATCGTGCAGATTCTTGTTGGAAATACTGTGTTTTGCAGAGCATGGTAAATGTGACTGTTTCCCCTAAAACTGTTATTAATTTTTCCTTTGAATTTCCCAAACATTTTAATTGTGGTTCTTGGATTAGATTGGATTGGATCCAGTCTAATGCAAAAGTCGTTGTCTTAAAAAAAAGTATAATTGTTTAATGTAATTATTTTTAATAATCATTTATATCAATCATATTTTTATATACTAATTGATTTATTTTTTATATGAATTTATTAATAATATTTTGATTGGTCCTTTTGATTTGTTCTGGACAGGTTCTGTTACATTCACCCAAAGTGCAAATTACGCAGAAGATTCACTGAGGATTTAGAACTGATCTGATATGATCTGAAGAAAAGCTACTTGTTCTTTTCAGAGCTGATCAAACAAATCTTTGGCCTGTGTGTCATTATATAGTATGGAGATATAATACATAATATTAGAAGCAAATGCGCTGTTCACAATTCATAGCTTGTCAGATTTTATGGATCCTAATCTTGTGATGGAGAAGAGCAGAAGGCACAGTCTGTTTTACTTCAAAGGAATGAACCATGTGCCTCTTTCTGTTGCCTGGTGAATGAGGGCGGAGCTTTGATTGGCTGCTTTGTTTCAGCTCTGAATATTGCCAATGACAAAGGGACAGATCACTTATTACAGACATTAAACATTTATTTTATTAATGTCTACCGTTTTCTAGCATGTTTGCACATTTTAATTCTTTACAGAGCATTTGGGGCTGCCTCAAAGACTCATGAAAGAGTATCGAGGTGGTACATGCCAAAACTGGTGACGGATGCTGTAGAAATACCACAAAGTAACCTTTGTGTGACCTTTAATTGCCATTTATTTTCTCTGCTTTAAATTCAGTGACATTCTGTATGGATGGCCGGATGGATGGTTACACAGACAGAGTGATTTTTCATCAAATGGGAAAATTTCAGATTTTCTGGAAAGTTCTATGAACTTATATAGCTTATTATAATGTACACTACGCAGCTACATTATTGATTCCAACAAAATGATCTCTTAGTTCCATAAAAAAATAAAAAATAAATCAGATTGATAAGGCTGTGTGTAAAATTGTGTTTATGCAGTGTAAACATATTATATAACATCAACTGTAATGTGAAAGCATTGCTGCATCTGGCTCTTAATCTACAGTTATTTTAGTCTGTATCTTAACCATTTAAAGGAACATCATAAAATTACACAAACATAAGAGTGACAATAAATCTGTTCAAGTTCCTTTTCAATGTCATGTGCACCGTCTCGTGTAAATGCAGAGTCTTTATTCGTGATTGTGGTGGCCTCTTGTGGTAGGAAATAGAAACGCATACATTCATATTCATTCGCATATTGGAGAGAAATTCAGCTATATATATTATAGCAATTGATATAATAAGCTACATTTATCTTCAAAATATCTTCCACAGAAGAAAGACACACAGGTTTGGAATGACATGGGGGTGAGTAGCTAAATGATGACAGAATTGACTTTGTTATGGTGAACTAACCCATTAATGGTTTTAACATTCGACACAGTTAACGTTAGTCTATTAAAATGATAGAACTTCACCAATATAATTGTGAAACCATGAAACGCCACGGATAACGTGCAGCAAATTATTAATCGAATGTAAAAGAGAAATTTAGATACTTACGTTGCTTGATGAAGGCGAGATGTAATTTTAAAATTTAATAAGAGCATTCTGCCGATGGCTGAGATGTAGCTGGGTTTGAGCAACTTGGTCGTCATGGAAACGAAGTTCACGAGCACCACTGAGCAACTTTTTCGTCCCTTAAGAGGCTGAACAGTGAATTTACAATGGCAGTGAATTAAACGTATGGATTTACACATAGTCTAGGCATAATAAAGAGCTGAAAAAAATTAAGAGGATCCCCCAAAAAGCGGCTAACGCATTGCGCATGCGCACAAAGTGTATCCTGTTTGCATCGGTGTTGAAGAAACACGGTAACACCTGCCAATAAGCTCATAAATGTCAACACGGTGAAAATGGCAACTGATGTAAACTAATCTTTAGAGAGAAAATCAAAACTGCAAGAACTGATTCCTGTGAGGAAATGAGACATGGACTGGTTTGTTCTCCAGAATCCAAAACAAGTGGGACGACTTCCTCTCCAGAAAACTGAGGAGTCTTTATGTACAGACTCTGCCAACAATGTCCTCACTATAAGTGGGAAACATTACTTAAGAACATTAAAGAAGAAAAGGCTTATGGTGGCATGCAAAACTGAGGACATCCTTAATATGTATGCATGTAAATTTATTTGTATGCATAATGTGCAGAAAAATGTCACGGGTATAAAAGTGAATAGCACAATAAATACAAACATTGCATTAAAGACAATGAAAGTATTTTTAGATTGGTCTGCCTCAGTGAAAGTGTTCAAGGTAAGATTCCATTACAAACTATTTATATTTAACAACAGTTGTCCTTCTTATTTTTTAAAAGACAATACATTCCAGAAGGCGGTAAAAATAAAGAAATATCAAAGCAGCTGACTGCATGTGGCCCGGTGCACAAAGCAAGATCCATAAAGACATGGTTGGATGAGTTTGGTGTGGAAGAACTCAACTGACCAACACAGAGCCCTGACCTCAACCCCATCAAACACCTTTGGGATGAACTGGAACGGAGCCAGGGCTTCTCGTCCAACATCAGTGACTGACCTTACAAAGGCTTTACTAGATGAATGAGCACAAATTCCCACAGAAACACCCCAAAATCCTGTGGAAGGCCTTCCCAGAAGAATGGAAGCTATTATAGCTGCGAAGGAGGGACCAACTCCATATTAATGTCTGTGTATTTAGAATGCAACGTCATTAAAGTCTCCGTTGATGTAATGGTCAGGTTTCCAGATTAAAGACTTAAACTTTAATTAGAAATTAGAAATTGATTTGAAAAAAGGAAGGAAGGCTTATATAAGCAATACAACGTTGTAAAATTTGTATCCTGAATCAAATCGCAGTGAGATTTCAGAATGAGATCATTAAGGTCATCTATCACTTTGAAGTCACTAATCATCTTGTCCAATTTAATTTATATGCTTTGGATTATTTGTTCAATATTTTCAGAGTTATGTTTAAGTGGAACATCCTGCTTCTTCTTTAACAAAGTGTATTTCCTTGTATTGAAGGATCTAATTTGAATTATGAACAGAAACCATACAGTATGACTTCAAGATAGCTAACAGGCATTTGCTTTGTACTTTATTCTGTTTCTTCATCTGTAGCATATTCTTCCATACAAATTGATCTCTCTCTCAATTATTAATTTTTTATATAACCTTATTAATTTGGGCTACTTATGCCACCAAATTGGACTATGATGCCACTTCACAATTAAACTAAATCTTTTCCGATCGACTGCAGCATTAACTTTAGATCTGCTCATGTTGCATATGCCTTTTTAATCGTATTACAGCGTTGCGCATTATAACCAATCACACACGATTCCGTTGATTTTATGAATGCAACGACCAATCAGAGGCGTTCTGATGAGTCATCGCTGAAAGCCAGAGTTTTGTTTAGAGCGCGCGTTGGCTGACTGGATTCTCTTGTCATTAAAAAAAACCAGATGTTGATGTGTAGATGTGTGTACGATGTAAGTAAGAGAATCATTCATCATACAGTTAGACAGCAGTGATTATTCAGCTTGCTTGTTTATTGTTTGTTTGTTAAATAGTGCTAAACTAAACTATAGAAGGCAAATCATGTTCTTTTGTAGGCCTATATAATTTATTCGTTGACTGAATAACCAAAGAAAACGAAAGCATTATACTTAGTAACTTAAAATGTATTTAATAAATTGTGATGACGTTAAACAATACAAATTCAGTGGTATTAAAATATTTTATGGCATGACACCCACTTGCCTAGACAGGTTTATGATGTGCTTAATTAATAGATTAAAATAATATTTGGCTACTTTTAGCCTTACTCTGGACTGAAGTTGGTTTACCCCAGCCCCCCAATGCCTGTAAATGATTTAAATCGACACTAATTAATAACAAGCACTCATGCACCAAACAGTCAACATGGTATCATGATTTATTTATGTATGAATGTGCTTATTTATTTATTTATTTATTTATTTATTTAGCTCCAAAAATACAAGTTCAGTTTTATAATGTCTGTAACTAAATACAGTATATTAGTATAAATACTAAATACAAATAGTGCTGACATCCCACAAGTTACAGTTTGTGTCAAATCCGACTGTAGTACTGACGTCCCGCAAGCTATTGTCTGCGCCACTGACATCCCGCAAGCTGCAGACTGTGCCACACCCAACTGTAGTGTTGACGTCCCACAAGTTACAGTCTGTGCCACTGATGTCCTGCAAGCTACAGTCTGTGCCACGTCCGACTGTAGTGCTGACGTCCCACAAGTTACAGTTTGTGTCAAATCCGACTGTAGTACTGACGTCCCGCAAGCTACTATCTGTGCCACTGATGTCCCGCAAGCTACAGTCTGTGCCACGTCCGACTGTAGTGCTGACGTCCCACAAGTTAGTTTGTGTCAAATCCGACTGTAGTACTGACGTCCCACAAGTTACAGTTTGTGTCATGTCTGACTGTACTGCTGACGTCCCACAAGTTACAGTTTGTGTCAAATCCGACTGTAGTACTGACGTCCCACAAGTTACAGTTTGTGTCATGTCCGACTGTAGTGCTGACGTCCCACAAGTTACAGTTTGTGTCAAATCCGACTGTAGTACTGACGTCCCACAAGTTACAGTTTGTGTCATGTCCGACTGTAGTGCTGACGTCCCACAAGTTACAGTTTGTGTCAAATCCGACTGTAGTACTGACGTCCCACAAGTTACAGTTTGTGTCATATCCGACTGTAGTGCTGACGTCCCACAAGTTACAGTTTGTGTCAAATCCGACTGTAGTACTGATGTCCCACAAGTTACAGTTTGTGTCAAATCCGACTGTAGTACTGGCGTCCGCAAGCTACTGTCTGTGCCACTGATGTCCCGCAAGCTACAGTCTGTGCCACATCCGACTGTAGTGCTGACGTCCCACAAGTTAGTTTGTGTCAAATCCGACTGTAGTACTGACGTCCCACAAGTTACAGTTTGTGTCAAATCCGACTGTAGTACTGACGTCCCACAAGTTACAGTTTGTGTCAAATCCGACTGTAGTACTGACGTCCCGCAAGCTACTGTCTGTGCCACTGATGTCCGCAAGCTACAGTCTGTGCCACTGATGTCCCGCAAGCTACAGTCTGTGCCACATCCGACTGTAGTGCTGGCGTCCCACAAGTTACAGTTTGTGTCATGTCCGACTGTAGTGCTGACGTCCCACAAGTTACAGTTTGTGTCAAATCCGACTGTAGTACTGACGTCCCACAAGTTACAGTTTGTGTCATGTCTGACTGTACTGCTGACGTCCCACAAGTTACAGTTTGTGTCAAATCCGACTGTAGTACTGACGTCCCACAAGTTACAGCTTGTGTCATGTCCGACTGTAGTGCTGACGTCCCACAAGTTACAGTTTGTGTCAAATCCGACTGTAGTACTGACGTCCCACAAGTTACAGTTTGTGTCATGTCCGACTGTAGTGCTGACGTCCCACAAGTTACAGTTTGTGTCAAATCCGACTGTAGTACTGACGTCCCACAAGTTACAGTTTGTGTCATATCCGACTGTAGTGCTGACGTCCCACAAGTTACAGTTTGTGTCAAATCCGACTGTAGTACTGATGTCCCACAAGTTACAGTTTGTGTCAAATCCGACTGTAGTACTGGCGTCCCACAAGTTACAGTCTGTGCCACTGATGTCCCGCAAGCTACAGTCTGTGCCACATCCGACTGTAGTGCTGACGTCCCACAAGTTAGTTTGTGTCAAATCCGACTGTAGTACTGACGTCCCACAAGTTACAGTTTGTGTCAAATCCGACTGTAGTACTGACGTCCCACAAGTTACAGTTTGTGTCAAATCCGACTGTAGTACTGACATCCCGCAAGCTACTGTCTGTGCCACTGACGTCCCGCAAACTACAGTTTGTGCCACGTCCGACTGTAGGGCTGACGTCCCACAAGTTACAGTTTGTGCCACGTCCGACTGTAGTGCTGACGTCCCACAAGTTACAATCTGTGCTACTGATGTCCCACAAACTACAGTCTGCGCCACTGATGTCCCGCAAGCTGTCTGTGCCATGTCCGACTGTAGTGCTGACGTCCCACAAGTTACAATCTGTGCCATGTCCAATTGTAGTGTTGACGTCCCCCAAGCTGCAGTCTACGCCACGTCTGAAAGTATCCCTGCAGTTTTTTTTTCCGGCCACGTCCAACTATAGTGACAACGTTCCAGCAGCTTTTTTCTCTGCCACATCTGACTGTATTGATGACGCCACTGCAACTTTTTTCTCGGCCACGTCTAACTGTATAGTTGACTCCCTCCCTTCAGTCCGTTTTGTTGCTGACTTGGGAGTCAATGTCCCTCAAGTTCCAGTCCAGGCAACATCAGAGTGTAGAGTCAAAGTTCCCTGAGCTACAGTCTGTGATGTGCCCAACTGTAGCGTTTATGTGCCCCAAGCTTTAGTCTGTTCTGTGCCGATTGTAGTATTGATGTCCCCCAAGTCCCAGTCTGTCAGACAGAGGACACACTGTCATCTCAGTCAAGCGATCTGGAGGACAATGAGACAGTTATTATTGGTGAGTTTGATACCATAACCCTAACATAACCCAACACACATGCACTTTAATCAGCAGTTCAATGGTTTTTGCTTTAAACTGACTTTAATATGCAGATAAATTGATAACTAACATGGAAATATATATTTTTTAACATTCAGCAAGATTTCTTTTAAATTTGTGCTAAAATGAAGGTGAAGTTGTATATTTTACACTGAATAAAAAAATTAATAAATAATGACCTCTACAGTTCACATAAATAATTCTGTAGTGTTACAAATTAAAGGCATGAACATTCAGTGTAGTCTCTCAGTTAAAATATAAATTAGCAAAATCTTTTTAAATAGTTGAAGATAAATTAAGTGACATCACTGATTGATATTTTATGCCAACACCACTTATTTATCTTTTAATAGACATCAATTCATGCAGCTATGAAATTGGCAGTCAGCTGGGTGAAGGAGGCTTTGGAACGGTTTATGCAGCGATTTGTTTGGACGATGGCCTTCAGGTATCAATTTGCATTACTTATAATATATGTCTAGCTAAGCATTTTTGGTCGGTTGTATGTCTCAATCTCTCCTTTGCAAGCACTTGTGTATCATATATTAACTATTTAGAGCGCTTGCTTGGCCTGTCAGACATGTTTAGACATGTTCTACTGTTTGTATTTACATTCATGAAAATGTACATGTTCAGGGTTAATGATTGAAATAATATGAACTCTGCACACAAATGAACTAAATCTTATCCAAATAGTTTTTTGTTTTGTTAACCAGGTGGCAGTAAAACTCTCCTTCAACAGGAACACGAAATTCATCAGCATTGTAAGTAGGCTGTGCTCTCTCTGTTTCTCCTCTAAAGTCACTGTTTTCAATTTCAAACATCTCTTATTCATTAATCATAGACTACAAATGATTTCTTAGTATACAAACTGCCATTTATGCTGGTATGTCTGGTCCCTCAAAGCTGTAACGTGGTTCTCAAACTGGTGAAGAATCATGGAATGGGATCCACTGTTGTGAACCAAATAGCATCAAATCATTTCATGCATGATCGTGGATATCAAGTTAAAATGATGTGTTAATGTGTTAAAAATCTCTTTCCTCTAGGCACAGAAAAGTACTGCCCTCCAGAGTATCTGTTCACCGGCAAGTACCACGGGAAACCAGCAATGGTGTGGTCACTTGGGTCTCTTGTTTGTAATACTCTTCTGTAAATTTCCAAAGAGACGAAATCTGCGCAAGATCAATGATAAAATCTGGACGAAAGATAGCTTGTCACAAGGTGAGATCTTCATTTCAGCAAAGAACGATTAGAAACAAGGCAGAAAAAGCAACAATTGAGACTAGCGGCTTAATTAAGGATATCCTTTTGATAAGGAGGTCATTTTGATAATTTGACAGTAGATCAAAAAGAGCGTGTGTGAAGTTTAAAGTAATAATCAGACATCTCTCCCTTCTTTCTGCACAGAATGCTGGGATTTTATCAGCTGTTGTCTGCAGATCGACCCAAAGCAACAGATTGAATTGGAGAAACTGCAGTCTCCACAACTGGATTAAGGTATTAATTATGTTTTAAAAATTTTGACATTAACTTTTTAATGTTACATTGTAATAAGAGCTGCAAGTGCCGTTTAGATGAAACATTTAAGCACTGTATGTTTATACCTTGTGATGTATTTTTTACTTATTTTTCCATTTTTTAAATTTAAATATGTTGTTTCTCTTTGTTTTCATATGTTGTTTGTGTAATGTATTTAAACAGTAAACCTGATTTCTGTTTTTGCTACCAATTGCAGACATGAAGAAATGAGGGGGGCAGAGAAACTATGACAGGAAGCTCTGTGATGGCCATGAAAGAAACCCAATGCTGGTTTAAAAAATTTTAGCACACAAGGACCTGTCAAACCACCACATGGACAAGATCATTCTCCATAACTGGTTTATGGTAATATATTTTTAAGATTTTGATTCTGATTTTAATGAAAATTCAAGTCAAATCTGTTCTAAGTGTAACGTATTTAGGCATTAATCTGATTTTTGTTTTTGTTTCAGTTATCAGAAGTGGAGAAATGTACGCTGATGGACATATTCATGGCCTCCCTAGTCCCAGAGCTGTTAAAAGTATATATAAAAGCCTGGCATATATACATCAGTGGTGATATTTGTCTCCAGTTAGGATGAAAAATTCATCAGCATTGTAAGTAGGGTGTGCTCTCTTTGTTTCTCCTCACAATTACTGTTTTCAATTTCACATCTCTTATTAACACTAATCATAGGCTATAAAGGATTTCTAACAGATTAACTGCCGTTCCTGTCTCCATCATAGCAACTGTCTTTCTTTAGGACAGTTATCCCAAGTGCTTTCCACTGGAGGTCGAGCAAAAGATGGCTTGGTAGGTGAGATTTTCATTTTAGCAAAGGACAATTGTAAATTAGGATCTTACAAATAGAACAAAAAAAAGGGAGCACGTGTGAAGTTTAAGGTAGTAATCACACGTCTCGCCCTTCTTTCTAATGCTGGGATTTTAGCTGTTGTCTGCAGACCGACCCAAAGCAGCAGACTGGATAAACTCATTCTCTCTCTTCTTTTCATTTTGATGATTAGAGCTTACAGCTCATGAAAGTCAAAAATCAGTATCTCAAAATATTAGAATATTACTTAAGACCAATACAAAGAAAGGATTTTTAGAAATCTTGGCCAAATGAAAAGTATGAAAATGAAAAGTATGAGCATGTACAGCACTCAATACTTAGTCGGGGCTCCTTTTGCCTGAATTACTGCAGCAATGCGGCGTGGCATGGGGTCGATCAGTCTGTGGCACTGCTCAGGTGTTATGAGAGCCCAGGTTGCTCTGATAGTGGCCTTCAGCTCATCTGCATTGTTGGGTCTGGTGTCTCTCATCTTCCTCTTGACAATACCCCATAGATTTTCTATGGTGTTCAGGTCAGGCGAGTTTGCTGGCCAATCAAGCACAGTAACACTATGGTCATTGAACCAGCTTTTGGTACCTTTGGCAGTGTGGGCAGGTGCCAAGTCCTGCTGGAAAATGAAATCAGCATCTCCATAAAACTTGTCAACAGAAGGAAGCATGAAGTGCTCTAAAATTTCCTGGTAGATGGCTGCGTTGACTGTGGACTTCAGAAAACACAGTGGACCAACACCAGCAGATGACATGGCAGCCCAAATCATCACTGACTGTGGAAACTTCACACTGGACCTCAAGCAACATGGATTTTTGAAGTTTCATGAAGTTTTTTTGTTTTAATTTTGATGATTAGAGCTTACAGCTCATGAAAGTCAAAAATCAGTATCTCAAAATATTAGAATATTTTCATTTGAGTTTCAATTAATGACCATCCCTACAGTATAAATTCTGGGTATCTCTTGTTCTTTGAAACCACAATAATGGGGAAGACTGCTGACTTGGCAATGATCCTGAAGACGAACATTGACGCCCTCCACAAAGAGGGTAAGTCACAGAGGGTCATTACTGAAAGGTGTGGCTGTTTACAGAGTGCTGTATCAAAGCATATTAAATGCAAAGTTGACTGGAAGGAAGAATTTGGGTAGGAAAAGGTGCACAAGCAACAGGGATGACTGCAAGCTTGAGAATACAGTCAAGCAAAGCTGATTCAAACACTTGTGAAAGCTTCACAAGGAGTGGACTGAAGCTGGAGTCAGTGCATCAAGAGTCACCACGCTCAGACGTCTTCAGGAAAAGGGCTACCAAGCCACTTCTGAACCAGAGACAACGTCAGAAGCATCTTAACTGGGCTGTGGAGAAAAAGAACTGGACTGTTGCTCAGTGGTCCAAAGTCCTCTTTTCAGATGAAAGTAAATTTTCCATTTCATTTGGAAATCAAGGTCCCAGAGTCTGGAGGAAGAGTGGAGAGGCACAGAATCCATGTTGCTTGAAGTCCAGTGTGAAGTTTCCACAGTCAGTGATGGTTTGGGCTGCCATGTCATCTGCTGGTGTTGGTCCACTGTGTTTTCTGAAGTCCACAGTCAACGCAGCCATCTACCAGGAGATTTTAGAGCACTTCATGCTTCCTTCTGCTGACAAGCTTTATGGAGATGCTGATTTCATTTTCCAGCAGGATTTGGCACCTGCCCACACTGCCAAAGGTACCAAAAGCTGGTTCAATGACCATGGTGTTAGTGATCACCTCCATGCCACGCCAAATTGAGGCAGTAATTAAAGCAAAAGCAGCCTCTACCAAGTATTGAGTACAGATACAGTAAATGAACATACTTTCCAGAAGGCCAACAATTCACTAAAAATGTTTTTTTATTGGTCTTATGAAGTATTCTAATTTGTTGAGATAGTGAATTGGTGGGTTTTTGTTAAATGTGAATTAAAAGAACCAAAGAATAAGGGTGAATCCCATTTCTCTGTCTTACCCCTTCCCCTACCCCTTCGTCTTACCCCTAGCCCTTGTCCCTCGAAACCGAGTGGTAAGCGCTAGGGGTGAAAACATACCCCTATGAAATGAGACACCACTTGGTTACGGTTACGTCATCATACACCGTCGCTAGCTGGCTGCTACGTCACCAGAGCCGACAAATGTTGATCACAAACTTTGGATCGTTTTACAAACTTGTTAAAACTGTAGACATGCATGGAGTCCATTCAAGGCTAGTCTGCGGGACTGTTGTGCAAATCAGCAATGTAACGTTAGCGTAGCAATCTAGCGATTTTTTAAAACGTTTCAATTAAGAACATGGTTGCAAATATATATGTACAGGAGCACAAAACAAGACTGTCGTAATTTTTAAATAAATGATTTAAGCCGAAAATACTTGAATACTTGATGATCTGGCCGCCATTGTTGCCGGTTGCGCAGTGTGTTCTGGGTACCCCTTGGTTTCAAGCAAGCTCGCGAAAATGCTTGGTTTTAAGGGGTATCTACCACTTCCCCTTAGCCCTACCCCTCGATCAAAACGAGAATTGGGATAGTCCTTACACTCACGTGAACGCGCAAAACTAAGGGGAAGGGGTAAGACAGAGAAATGGGATTCACCCTTAAACTACTTCAGTCTGTGTGCATTGAATTTATTTAATACACGAGTTTCACAATTTGAGTTGAATTACTGAAATAAATGAACTTTTCCACGACATTCTAATTTATTGACATGCACCTGTATATATAGAAGAATTCAGATGCAAAAGCCTCTAAATGCCATCTGAAATTTTCTTCTAAAATTTGAATTTTTATCAGGCTGCTATGTTTAGGTTTAGTAATTTTTCTCTAATAGCAATGTATAGGTCCTTTTCTATGCAATTAAAGTGAAATAACTAAACATAAATATAGGAGCCTGATAAAAAATGCTCATTTTAGAAGAAAATTTCAGACGGCTTTTGCATCTGAACTCTTCAAAAGGGACTGGGTAAAAGTGTGTGTGTGTGTGTGTGTGTGTGTGTGTGTGTGTATACCCAGTCCCTAGGCCTAGGCTATTTAAAATAAATAAATAAATAAATTAGTAAATAAAAAATAATAAATACATTAAAAAATCATAAAATTAAACAGATACATTTAAAATTTAAATAATATTATTAAAAAAAACAGTATAATTTATAAACTGCTTAAAAAAGGTTTTTGCTGGCACTTTAAATACACACTCTCCTAGGATGAGAGCAGCAATGAAGATAACATGAATAGATTCTTTTTTTAGAATAGATAGTTCTTTTTTTGTCCAAGACGTCCAAATGTCTGCAGTAGGACCATAACCGGCAGATGGCAGCATTGATCTTGTTTCTGTCCAGGTGCACCTGTCAGCGCGGACCGTGCGTGACGTCGCACACCTCACCTTATCTTCCCGCCCCTGACGCAGACTCACATTCACGCGCTCATAAGTTTGAAGCAAAGCCTCTCTCAGCTCAACTCCAGAAGCCCGTTATTGAGCAAGACCGCGGTCACCTTCTTTCGGAAATCTATAACACGGCCCTAGAGACGGCCGTCTTGCTATGAGGACTTGAGGGAGGCGATAAGCGTGCTGTCCTGCCTGGGTTCTTTGGGAGTTTTTGGCGATCCGAATTAACGACATCTGAGTGCGCGAGCTCGTCGCGAGAGGGGCAGAGGAATGTCGCGCGATCCGGACGAGGTGAATAAACTGACCGAGAGCACTTACAAGGTGAGAGAAACCACACTCACTCGGGTATTATTCACCTGTTGAGACTACAGCGGCTAGGTCAAGCGTTGACATCCACCCGTGAAGAAATGTCATCGAGCACAGGTTGACAGTTTTAGGAGATTTCTGGATTGAGCCGGTCATTTTGCTGGTTAGGAAACTTTTAACCTGGTCAGGAAACTTTCGGTCAAACTGTAGGCTGTTTCGTAGAAAAGGCCACTTTATGTTTAAGCTGGTAACGTTAAAGTTGAAAAGACGGACACGATTCTCTTATTCAAGTTATTCAAATGTCGGGTTGTCGTTGAGCCACAGGTGGGTCTTTACCGGAGCATAAATGGCACTTTTGATTTATTGACACACCCAAATGAGTCAGAAATGAATCCCAGATTCAGATCCGGGGCTTCCGACACACACACACACACACACAAGTATACTGATACTCTCCTTTTGCCTCATGGGAATTTATCACTCAACCTGGATCATAAGCTTTATTTCCTCAAAAAATGGCACAACCAATTTGTTAACATGTTAAGGTCACGTATATGCATAAATACACACTTATACACACACAGGCACATATAACCTGATGATACATTATTTAGTTTCTTCTGTAATTCATATTTCCTCATCGTAAAAAGTACCATTTTATTTTTGCATATTTTAATGCATATAATATTCTTCCTTATGTGTTTGGAGTGGAATATGACCTGGGCTTGTTCATGACATTTTTTGGTGATGTTCGCTGATATTGAGTAACTTTCCTTGCAGAGACATATACACTGTAAAAATGAAATTTAAAGGTAATTTTTAAAAGTTCTCTCAACTATTGAGTTAACATTTCTTTGTTTTTGTCCATTTGAATTTGTTTACTAAATGCAACATTCACATTCAGCCAGCAAATTAACCATTAAGGCAACTACTTTTTTCGTGTTCAGCACATTTTCAGTTAGTACAGATAAATGGATAATTTTGTTAGCTATATTGTTTTTAAATGGACATTTAATATGTGAAGTGAAGTAAGGAGCAATCATCTTACAGTGCGAGGATATCAGGGAAATAGTTTTAAAAGTTGTACAGACCCCAACACTTGACAAACCGTACTCAAGAACAGTGCGAGTCAACAAATGTAAAAAGAGCTCTTAACATCACAACAAATAACTAACAATAATGACAAAACATCAAAAGTCAGCAAACAGACTTCTAACAGTAAATACGTAATTTATTCATGATGCTGTGTGCAGTGCATTCTGGGAACTCACAAACCCATAACATTATGCAGTCTGAAATTCTTGGTTCAGACAACAGTTTTTGACTAGTTGGGGCAACATTTGAGGGAATTCTTTTGAGCTAACATGGATTTTTTTAAATTGAGTTTTTAAGTAGTTCTTAGTATTTAGGACTCAAGAAGTCTCATGAGCTGAGACTTAACAGCGTGACAGACATTACAAGTTACGAGTTTACTGTTAGTTTGAGGTCCACTAATTTTACAGTATAACTGTGCCACTGAATGAATGCTTTGATTGGGAGGAGGTTTATTATCAGCGACGGCTCCCACACGTCATATCTGTCCATGAGTGCGTCATTCCAATATAGTTTCATTCCAGTATAATATCAGCTGTGCCTCCTGTCATACAGTCTCAGGCGGTTCGATACGTGTCAGGGAGTGGAGAGGAGTGGGCTGTCTTCATGAATTGAGGGTTAGTAATCATTAAGTAAGCACACGTATGTCGCTTGAAGTTCAGTAAATATGACCAAGCCCAAGCGTTCACTAGTGACTCATTCAAATCTCTGCCTCCTTTATCTTTCGAAGAAACCAGGAACTGATGCAGTGCTGGCAACTATTAAAACGCATGGTGTTGTTGCTCAGTAACTGATCTTGTTGTGAAAAGCAGTAGAGTTTCCTGTAGTTCTCCACTCGAGTTCGAACTTGATTCTCCCAAACTTTGTCATTCACATGATGTCACCACCAGACTGTCTCATCGACTAACACTGAGAGGCGCGCATATGAATTCAAGATCTTATTTGGTCCTGACAGAGAGGAGAAACGGGCACGGCACCTCTACCCCTGAGATGTGCAACCTGTGAGAACATCTACAGAAAATGTCCTGGAAGAGTCGAGTGGATCAACTCATGAATGGATATTTCTTCTTGAAGGTTTCTCACAGGTTATGCAGATGACTGGCTCAAATCCAAACAGACCCATATTGAAAGAGTGCTGCCATATATATTTATAAATTGCCATGGGAATTAACTCATTATTAGCATATTAGGTGTATAATACTTTTAGTAAGACATTAGTTACTTTTTGGCAAGTCATTTGGCGGCCATCTTGGTAATGGCCCCAGGCAGCTATTTTTAAAAGTACAACTCCCATGTACAAAGGATTACATTCCAATGTCAAATCACCAAAACATTCTGCCTACAAATTACTTTAGGTCTTATTACACACATTGATCTAACTAATGTGCATGTGCATTCAAGAGTAATCTAAGAAGCACCAAAAGTTAATCCACAAAGAAATATTCAGCCAAAACAGCAAGAATAAATCAATAATAATAATAAATAAATAAAATAAGATTAAGAACTAATAATAATAAATTAAATTAATTTCATTCAAAATATAGTTTGGAGGGTTTCGCTGACTAAATTTGTGACGTTTAATTAGTGCCTTCTCTTATGACCAACAATGATGCGAAATTAGTTTGGTTGAAATATATAAAGGCAGCTCAAAGGACTTTTTTTTTTATTATTATTATTACTGGTTTGGTATATCTCTGAACAGCATACACAGTCCAATTACCCAAGTTTATTTGCCAATATTTTACTTTCAGTTTTTGGCTAAATTAACTTGAATTTTGGTTTTAGTGTTTGGCAAATGACAACAACAACAACAACAAATTTTATATATATATATATATAAACATTATGGTGTGTCACTATAATATACCATTAAAGCAAAAAGGTGGGATTTCCTTTCTAAAGCCCTGTTCACACCAAGAACGATTACAATAAAGATAACTATATTAGCTTCCACACCAGCTGTCAATATCATCTGTTTCTTCTAAGCGCACGCTCATCTGCCGCTTTAAATTCTCCAGCTCGTTATAACAGGATTGATTCTGATTGGATGTCAATGTTTGTATCGTTCATCAGCTGGAAAAAAAATTGTTCTGGAAGTGATTCCAAAGATATCGTTTCTCTGTGCCTTTATTGTTATAGTTGTGGTGTGGACTCTGCTGCTCTTTAATATTGAGAACGATTTTTAGAACTGTATCTTTATCGTTATCTTTATAGTTATCGTGCTGGGTGTGAACGGGTCTAACAGCTTGTTCTGTCTGCGCACTTGGACAAAATCAGTTGATTTTAAAACAATTTGCTTTACCAGTAATTACAAACCCAGTTATCCATGAAATTTGGACCTGAACCGGGTTGGAACCCAATTGTTTGTAGTTTGTCGGGTAACTTTAGGGTTGGGTAGATATCACATCTCCATATTAATCACCTAGAATTACAATTACAATAGCATACTTGAATATGTCGGTATGGCCTGAAGCAGGAGCGTTGTACACTTTGAAATCAGATAAGTCAGGCCACTTTTGATGTAACCCTGCTTGCACATTACATTAAACCAGAGACACTTTAAAATGGCACTGAAGAGGTTGTTTCATGAACAGAACTGTCTCAGTCCGCACAATGTCATGATTGCGACTGATTACATCATGATTGCTCATGCCAACATTTTAACCATTTCCTCTGTTTGAAATCCCTCTTCTCAGAATGTTATGGAACAATTCAACCCTGGGTTGCGTAACCTTGTAAACCTGGGAAAGAGCTACGAGAAAGCTGTTTCAGGTGAGCCTCACCTTTTCATATCCTTACTATTAGACTAACAAAGCACATAATGTCATTTAAAAAAAAAATAATAATTTCATATAGCATTATTCTACATTTTTAGCCATTGTCGATTGTAAGGCTGCATTGCTTTATGAAGCATTTGGTATTTGCGAGTCCCTGTAATCTGTTTTTATTAGTGGTTGATGATAAATACTGGGTTTTTAATGGCCCGTGCCGCCGATATCTTGAGAGCAGATTGAATATGGCAGCTATATATACATAAAGATTGCACTACATAGAGGAAAAATGTGATGTGATCAACTTTGGTTAATGAGGTGTGATGAGCTCAAGATTAATTTGTCAAATCAGTTTAAAATATTTATTATCAATTACATGTAGGAAATAATGACACATCCAATATCAACATCATCTGTTTTTCTGGGTAGATAAACATCAGTCCAACTTAACTTTGTAATGGCAATCAAATTAAAATCTAAACAGAGTAGACTTAACGATTTACACATGCAAAAGGGCATCCAGATGAATTATGGAGGGAAGGATGGAGCATTGAGTTCACTTTTTTTTCTTTTTGTAACATCCCTCACTCCCACGTAACCCTTTCCTCAGATTTCTTATATAGTTACATGTCAATCTAGAAAAAGTAGGTCTTCTGAACACAGGGTAGGTTTCATCACATCTTGAACAAATGGATTGCTGCTTTAGAAAGAGGGCAAGATGTACTGTAATAGCCGAACTCGCAGACTAAACACAACACCTCTTATACAGCTTGTTGTTCCTGGACTGACTGAAGAGGTTTGTCGAATTTGCCCTCTGAGTAGCTGCCAGCAATCGACAGGACTTACGGACAGTAGCTCTCTTAATTGAGCATGCTCATAAAACAATTGTTGTTTTGGCTCCAGATCTTCTCCTGTCATAAACCCAGTGGTAAGACACTGCGTCAGGTTTTTAAAACATGTCTGGAGACATAGGCGTTCTGTTGTGCTCCATACAAATATTTCCTTCTAGCTGCCTTTGAATTACTTTTTATATTTCACTCATAACAAATGACATATGCAGACTGATGGAATGAAATAATCATAATATTATACTCAAAAGCATTTGAAAGACATCATTTTTTATTTTATTTTTTTCATTTTTTTGATCCATGCAAGAGTTAACATTTCTGTTATTAAGCCAAGCTGGGACAGTCATTATATTATTAGTGACAATCCTGTATACTATCACTAGAAAACCTATTGAATGTGTGAGCATAGAAAGTGAAACAAATATCTTGCACGATTCCACCTCAGTATATTAACATGTATTCTTATCCTTGTTTTGCAGCCATGGTTCTGGCTGGGAAGCAGTACTTTGATGCTGTATCTAAGATCGGGGAGAACGCAGCCGTATCTCCAGTGTCCAGGGAACTGGGTGAGTCACGGCTAATTCTTTTATTAAGAACTGCATGAGCACTTTTCCACTTACTCTTCCTACAGCTCCATTTGTCATTTCTAGAGATAGAATATGTTAAAGGCAGGGTAGATGATTTGGTTCAAAAACGTTTTTTTGCTATGCTGGTTGAAAGTCTCTTCACATCCCGATAGCAATGACTGAGTTAAGTGGTGTAAATGTATTTGTGTATTTATATCGTCTGTGGAAGGTGTAGGACCATAAAATGTTCGTCCAATCATATCCCTCGGTCCGAGGACTACGATAGGCTGTCCTGTCTGCCTGTCAGTGTATCTATTTGCATACTTCTGTGCACCCAGTTCACACAGACATGATATCAGAGCAGTCCATTATGCTATTGCAGACTGAGCAAGAATGAAAGGCGTGATTCTTGTTATATTATGCGCTTTGTACTGTAATGTTTTCTCAGCAGCGAAAGAGACATGAGGTAATCTGATAGCGTTGCATCAAACCTCCACCAACACAGTCTCTCATCGTGTCGCTGGTTAGCCTCTGGTTAACTCACGTTCATGTGTTTTGGAGGAGGCGTGGCTTTGGAGAGTGATTTTGCAGGGAGGGTGGGATCTTATGCTTTCAAAGCTAGCTTGCTATTGCTAGCCTCTCTGAAATTGCCTACCCTACCTTTTAAGGAGGAATATATAATGTCTTTATCGTTATTTACAAAAAACAGTGTAGCAATCACTTAAGTTCATTTAGTTGTCATTAACACTGAATACAGATAAACACGTTGATTTGTAATCTTTCTTTATCACCATTCCCTCTATCATGTTTAAGATAACATGGGCCACAATCTGACATTGTGATAACGTGCAGGAATGTGCCATAAAGCATGTTATGTGGCCTGAAATCATGTATCGGTTTCGTGTCCCATTCAGCATGTTTGAAACAATTGACTTTGAGCTGTTTGTTGACACAGCATTGTATCTGCTGGACCATAATAATGGTGGATATATTGCATTTATTCAATCATGTCATGTTTGAGAACTCCGGAATCAAATCACATGTTGAGAGCCTGTCTTTTTCTGCTTTTTAAAAAATTGTCTTTGAAACGGAATGTATTATGAAACAACTGTATGCAACTGTATTAACATTTCAGATAATATAATATGCCACATTACTGACACATGGCCCACTTCCAAAACAGAATAGCTTCTGAAATGAGTGGGGTACTTCATGTGCAGACGTAATGTGTAGGTAATTAATGGCACTTATAATACACGAATATTTTAAAAAAGCACCACTGTGACACGCAAACAAGTGTAGGAGGCTGAATTTTTAATACATTAATTGCTTTAGCTTTAGTGGCATGTCATTTAATGTTACTATGAATTATGTAGTCATTTTAAAAATGATTATACATTTGAGTATGTTGACTTATGTTGAGTACATCAGAGGGTGTAAACCATGCAATTAAACTATAAGATGTAAAGCCCTGTTCACCATAAAGCATGTCACTTAATGATTTAAGCCATAAGATAAAATAAGTCTCGATTTTAAACATTAAGATAAAAATGATAAACAATTAAACCCCCCATACTTGAGCTGCTGCCAGTCTTGAATCTGCTTTTTACTAATAGTTAGGCAGTGGGAAACAGATCCTGCACCAGTATGGACAGCTTCATCCCAGAGCAGGAAATGTAAACACCAGATAATAGACTGAGTGAGATCAGTCCACCAGATTCCCCATGTTGGAAGAATGGTAGCCGAAAACTCCTCTTATTTCACAACTGTAAATTAGGAGACTGACTTTGCAAGGTCATGCACGATTACTAGAGCAGGGATTTTGAGTGCATGTTGGCAGGGATAAAGGCAGTGAAATCTGCTTTGCCAATATAGACTATTACAGTTTCAGCTGAGACTGCTCCTTTTATTTTTTTAATACAATTACATTTTTCTCTTGGCAGTCTAATCTGATCATGAGGAGAATGATAAAAAAAAATCACAGCTGATATTATTTCAAGTTCATTATTCGAGCTGGAAATGAAAGGTTAAGTCAAGTGTATTGCATTGTGGGATATAGTATTGCACACAGTAACCCCTTTTTTTTTTTTTTTTTTTACTGCACAGTTTGGCAAATATAGGAAGTCAACCATGTGTTCATGTGTTCCATGAATACAGATCATTTGCATATGGTCCACAGTATTGGTGTGTGCATCTCCATTACAACCGTTTTAAATAACGGCAGTTATTTTTCAGCAATGTTAATAATCATATTCTAAGCTGGGTTGAGCAGAGGCTGTGACCTGCCAGACAGAGCACATTTGTCCCTGATTGACATCACATCACTGCCATAATCTGTGTTCATGTTCTGTGTGAGAGTTTTGATATTGCCTGCTATTATCACTGGAAAAGTACGTAGTTCTAATTATATATTATAATACACAATGCAGTTTTTATAGACTTTATAAAGCCACACATTTACTTTAAAATGATGTCTTCAATAATTAATTAATGCTTTACAAATATATGTAAAGGTATATCATAATTTTTTTTTTTTTTTTTTTTTTTTGCATGACTGAGCCTTTATATAGGTTTATAGTGGCTTATTTTACTGTCAGGAGTAAATAGGATATACAATCTTTGTAATGTGATTTTTAATTATTTTGATCTTATTTATCTTTATTTAAAATAAGTGGCAATACAATTAATTTGACATTTTGACTATTTAAATGATCTTTTAAAATGTAAGCAAATAAAAATTAAATAATTCCTTTTGTTTTTCATTGTGCTGCCAAAAAAATAATAAAAATTGTGATTTACAATGTGATAAAATAAGAGGTGAGTGTCATAATGAAAACTGATAGCACAAATGGTCACAGGAGACATTTGAAACGCATGTAAATACTAGGTGGAAACGGTAGCACACCTCAGCCGGCCACTTGAGATCAGATCACTGAAAATGCAAGTGTAAACTGGGTGTGAACACTTATTAGCATTCATGCTTCAAAGTGATGGATTTTCTTCCCTTCCCTTTTCTTGACCTTTTCTTCTGAGGGCCGTAACATTTGGACATGGCCTTAGTGGTTGTTAACACAATGCCCTCCCTATCTGTAGATGATAAGAGCCGAAAACTCTGTTTGGGCAGATAACGTCCAAACGCAGGCCTAGCGTTCCACGTCACCGGTGTTCCTCGACTCTTGAGCTCTGAGTTCTCGGCTGAGCTGAAACTAGAGCCGCCTTCAGGCAGATGAGCTGACATCAGATAGTCTTGAGAGTCACGGACAGATTGACACAAGATCAGGTGTCAGAGACGGAGATGCGTTCATTCTTAACCAGTCCCACCAAAGACAACCACACAGGTGTCCTCTGTGTTTAGATTTCAGACTCTTGTGTCTCCTATAACCCAACCGGTGTGACGTCCCGCCACTGTCGCTGTTTGCAGGAGGCACCTTGTTTTGTTGTGGCATTTGACTGTGTCGACTTGCAGAGCACCTCGCTGACAGCACAGCATCAGATTACGCTTTTGAGTTCACTGGATTATCATTCAAATACCTGCTTGCATTCTCATGGAGGTGTGCTGGTACTGTGGAAATGTTGAGTAATGCATGAATGCACATGTGCAGCATTCCTGCTCGTCTGCTGTGCACTTTAGTGGATAAAGAGTCCTGCTTTTACACAGGTCATGTTGTGATCAAATCAGGGTCATCCAGATTAAGTGGATACGTGAGTGCCATTGTGCTCGTGTTGACCTGGTTACAGAACAACAACATAAAAGGTGGACTCTGCGCTCTTAAATTAATAGTTGGTATGAGACACGTGTTTCCTGGAGTTAATGCAGTTGATGGTGAGAACAGTCACAGTCAACCCACAGACCAGCTCCAAAGACCTACAACATCATCTTGCTGCAGATGGTGTCACTGTGCATCGTTCAACTATTCAACGCACTTTACACAAGGAGATGCTGTATGGACGAGTAATGCGGAAAAAGCCTTTTCTCTGCACACGCCACAAACGGTGTCGCTTGAGGTATGCTAAAGCACATTTGGACAAGCCAGCTTCATTTTGGAATAAGGTGCTGTGGACTGATGAAACTAAAATAGAGTTATTTGGGCAAAACAAGGGGCGTTATGCATGGCGGAAAAACACCAGCATTCCAAGAAAAACACTTGCTACCTACAGTAAAATTTGTGGCCAGTGCAGGGACTGGGAATCTTGTTAAAGTTGAGGGTCGCATGGATTCCACTCAATATCAGCAGATTCTGGAGAACAATGTCCAGGAATCAGTGACAAAGTTGAAGTTGCGCCGGGGCTGGATCTTTCAACAAGACAACGACCCTAAACACTGCTCAAAATCTACCAAGGCATTCATGCAGAGGAACAAGTACAACGTTCTGGAATGGCCATCTCAGTCCCCAGACCTGAATATTATTGAAAATTTGTGGTGTGATTTAAAGCGGGCTGTCCATGCTCGGAAACCATCAAACCTGACTGAACTGGAGATGTTTTGTAAAGAAGAATGGTCCAAAATACCTTCTGCCAGAATCCAGACTCTAATTGGAGGCTATAGAAAGCGTTTAGAGGCTGTTATTTCTGCAAAAGGAAGATGCACAAAATATTGAGTTAATTTTTCTTTTGTGGTGCCTAAATTTATGCACATGCCTAATTTTGTTTAAATAATTCTTGCACACTTTCCATAAATCATATAAACTTTATTTCACTTCTCAAATATCACTGTGTTTGTCTCCTATATGATATATTTAACTGAAATTTCTTATCCAGACAACCAATGATTTATAAAGGAAAATCATGAAAATTTACAGGGGTGCCCAAACTTTGGCATACCACTGTATTTGCTCAAAATACAGTAAGAACTTTAACATCGCTAAATATCTTTACAATTTAAAATAACGTGTTCTGTTTGAATGTATTTATAAAATGTAGGCTAATTTATTTCTGAGATCAACGCTAAATTTTCAAATGAAATAGAAATGCCTATTAATATAAATATCTTTAGTGCCATTTTTATACATTCAAGTCCCAATTTAATTCATTTAAAGCACTTTTGACGAATTTAATGCATCCCTGCTCAATAAAAGTATTAATTTCTTTAAAAAAAATAAATAAATCTTTTACTGACTTTTGAACAGTAGTGTAATTCATTTTACTTTGACATTTTAATTTTAAACCTTTTGCAAAATGTACAGCATAGCATTATGCATTTACATGCATTCAAACTGATTATTTTTATTTTTTATGATTGATTAATTGATTTATAAAAGTAATTGTTAGTTACAGCCTTAATGCTTATATCATAAGTACCTGAACCAAAATTCCACCTCTTCCTGTATCTGGGATTATGTTTGTGGGAAGCAGATTGCACTTGCTAGAATGACAGAAGTGAATTTGTATGCTCTTTTTCCTATGGTCTCTGAATTTCCCCGGGCTGCTTCTGTACTCAAAAATAACTGCCTGGGGAATTGTGATATTACCCTGTGCATTCATTCAAAACAGTCTTTCTCCTTCCTTATATCACTGCGCTTTATGATCATACTGTTTAGACCCATTTAAATGCTCCTAGAGCTGGAAAAACAAACCTATAAAGACTCAAAGGATTTAATGCACCATTAATGCCCAGACTGTTTTTACTGAGCTATGTAAGTGTTATGTCAAGCTCAACCTCTTGCTATTTTTTTTTTTTATATATATATACAGTGTATGTTTTAAGAGATCACACAGAATAAACGTCACTCATCTCATCCTTAATTTTCATTATTAGATAGCGTGTTAATGCCACTAGACAACATTAGGGTGAAGTACCGTCATGACGTGGTTTTCTCTTGTTTGTTTTATGTAATGCTTATAGTGGGTCAAATAGTTCTTCACTTTGTCAGGAGTGTTTAGGTTCAGCTGACCCCACCTGTTGCCTGGAGTTGTTGGGGATTTTTTTTTTTTTTTTTCAGGAAGAACACACAAACAAAGCAGGAGTGAACCACAGCCAGGGGAGATGCAAATCAGCCTCTGTGTTTCGAGTGACACGATCCTTTGCTTATCACTGTGCATCAGGGCATGAGTCTCTAAACCAGGAGATCAGGCTGCTCTGACACATTTTATTTATGCCGGTTTTGCTTTTTTAACCACACTGCAGAATGACAGGAAGTTATGAACTGGCGCTGAGACTCCCTGCTTTCATTATTACTACAATCCGTTTGTGTTTGCTTTGCCTCTGATTGATTACTCTGATATTTCCACCTTTTGTGTAAAACACCTGTAGCTTCTATGGTAAAAGATTAGTTCAAGCACAAACCAAAGTCATTGTATGCTCATACCTTCAAGCCTTTAAACTCATATGGTGTTATTTCTCATTGGAACGGAAACTGAGAATTTCTGGAGAATCCTCACGCAGCTCTTTTCCATATAACCATGACTGTCCGGCTCCTAAAAGCAGTCCATGTTTTATAACCAAGTTGTCATGTCATCTTTGCCATCACCAGAGCTCTGTCAAATTCGAATGTGTCTTGGCTAAATGAGGACAGACCATTTTGAAAATGTGGAATGGACAATAACATTGGTGAGCTGCAGCAGAAGGTACGATTTTCCTTGTCATTTCGGTCTTTTGTGTGACTTTAGAACAAGACTTCTGGTGCTTTTTTGTCCTTTTTAGAGCTGCTAGATGTGGTCACTATGAACCGTTGTATTTCAAAGAGCTGTGTAAAAAATTATTCAGAAATATTCTTTTAAAGGCATGAAGATAACAGCATTTGGGTTTGGAGCAAATATTGACAGGATTTTTGGCTTTCCCTTTCCAGTCTGTTTCGGGTCATTAAACTGAATAAATGCATAAAGTATAGTGTTCATGAAAGAATAGATGTTCATTTTTATACTCATTGTTGATTTATCTTTTGTACAGTGTCTCCTGCTCTGGTGTCCACACCCCTCTTGCTTGATTTGTGTAACAGTGAAAGCAGCAGTGGCTGCCAGTACCTGACACACACACACTCTCCCTCCCGCACTGTTGCCACAAAGGAAGCTTTTTACCAGGACGTTCTGGTGACCTTTAGTCTCCTGTGTTGTTTGAACTGTGCTTAGCGAGACTGGCCACAGGACAGCAGTCAACACGCATACACCGCATTAGCAGTCACATCAGCCTCAGGCTGGAGAGTGTGGGAATTATTGCATTATGCAAAAACTAAATTTGAAGGATAAAATTAAGGCAGTCAAGTTACGGGTTTGTGTCAGTTTGCATTTTTTTTTTTAGTGTTTGTCTAGTTTGATCTGCTAGTTTCAGGAGTAACAGGAGACAAGACTAAAGCTGGGATATTTAATAGGATAGTTCATCCAAAAATTTAAATGTATGCACCTTTGTGTCACTCCAACTTCCAAATGAAGATGAAGAATTTTTAATGACACCCGGGAGATTTTTTTATTTTTTGTCCCTCCATTGAAAGTCCATTTCTCCTAAACTTTGTCTTGCTTGTTTGCGTGCTTCGAAAAATTAAATGTAGAGAATGTAAAAGAGATGCATGTGAATTCAAGTCTTCACGATTACTTTATATAATGAAGAGATTTAATTAAGGCTTTTTTCACATATAAACATTGACCAACCAACACGCATACACAAAGCTCATCAAATGTAGTCAGTGGAAGATCAAATGTGTGTGGGTGTTCTTTAAAAATATCTCCATCATTATTATTATTATTACTACTACTACTATTATTTATTTGTAATCATGTATTGTTTAATTTATTTTATTTTGGTTTTTTTTACTTTTGAATAGAAACAGTTGGTTTATGGGCTTATTCACACTAGGTGAGAACATTTGCATGCCAACTGCCCAAACCTTTTTGTTGTTTTGTTTGTTTTTGTTTTTTAATAGCAAACAGCATGCTCAGATTTTAGACACACACGTCAATTTAGACGTATACATCAATATGGAAATCTGCTTCAATGTCTAATAAAATTATTTGTTAAAATCCAGTTAGCAGAAATGGATAAGTCACATAAAAGTCATTGAGATTCACTGTTTAAAAGGTGTGGGAGCCCTGTTGGTGGAAGAATTGTTTATTGTGATCAGTACTATTAAATGATTTTTTTTTTAGTACTGCTGTTGATGCTATTTTAAGTCTAGCAGCTTCCTGCAACCATGGAAAAATCACCGCAGCACACAGCCTCTTGTGACTTATAGCTTTGTTAAATCAATCTCAAGTTCTCCTCTCGTGGGATCTGCTATCCCCGTACTCATTGCTTAATGTAAGCAATTCTCATTCATGTTAATCCATCTAGAAACGGCGAGGTTGTAAGCCGTGAGTTTTGATTTGCTGCAGACACACCGGTCCTCTGTTTGGTGCTCACTGTAGCTGGAATGTTTGCTGTTGTTGTCTTTTGATAATACAGAAGCGTTGGATGATCTATGATCTATTGTATCACAGAGTAACTGTGGACTGTATGGCTCTGGTCATGTCGCTGTTATGTCTCTGCAGTCATTGTCTGCATGCAGCTTTTGTTCTTAGCGATGGAAGTTTCTGTGTCTGACTGGGCAGCACCTACAGCTGCTGTGATCAAAGTCTGTGGGTGGAAACTCATCACCCCTCCCATCACAGCTCAACCTGCCGTTCATATTCAATTACTACCACAGTCAAATTCAGGTGGCTTGACGAACAAGCTCTAGCCCTTATGAATCAGTAATACTGAGCAGAGGTTTAATCATTTGTCAACTAATCTTTTATGCTTTTTTGAGAATTTCCCACGATCAGTGTACCCAAGTGAAAAACAAGTGCACTTCCATAATGTACTTAAAGTGCTCTATTTTCGCGCACTAATTTTGTACTTAATATACAAAAATGATCCTTTAGTACTTTTTAAGGTCAACTTAAGATCATCTAAGTGTACTCAACTGTGCTATTTTGAGACACCATGAATATGAACTAAAATGCACTTTTAACATACCATCTTTGTATTTAGCTACCACTTGTAGTACACTTGAACCCATCTTTCATACACTAGTACATTCAAGTGTACTACAAGTGGTAGCTAAATATATTTTTTAAATACAAAGATGGTATGTTAAAAGTGCATTTTAGTTCATATTCATGGTGTCTCAAAATAGCACAGTTGAGTACACTTAGATGATCTTAAGTTGACCTTAAAAAGTACTAAAGGATCATTTTTGTATATTAAGTACAAAATTAGTGCGTGAAAATGGAGCACTTTAAGTACATTATGGAAGTGCACTTGTTTTTCACCTGGGTAACCCTAGACATGTCATAGAATTCACTTTAAGTCTGAAATCATTTGTCACTGTTTCCGGATCCAAACGCTTTATCAAAATGCCAAATGCGAACAACAAACGGGGGTAATATACACTCACTAACTTTTAACTCCATGGCAAAATCAAAGTGTACAAGTGTGAGTTTTTAAAACCTTAGTATTCTCAATTGAAACAAGTAGAACAGTAATCCTTATGGCACAACAAGTGGATTGTAAAACCATGACGTTCAGACCTGGGAAAAAGTTAGGCTAGAAGTGAGAATATTTTACTCTGTTTTTAATATTGCTGGAAATGTCTTTCTGTGATTGCAGTCAAAATTCTTAAGTCTCAGAAATAATTGGTTTAAAGCGCCTTTCTTTTTAATTATTAGGACTAATTATTACTTTGGTGTATATGGCCCTCTAACACTCTCTATTCTATTTCTATTGTCTACTTGTTTTCTTTCTATTTAAAAAAAATAATTAAAAAAATGACCCTCTAACGTCTCATGTAGACTGATGGCAGAAGGTCTGGGAACCTGCCCGCACAAGAGGTCATATGACTGACAGGTAAAGAAAGCTATCACGTTTCGTTTTGTGCCGCATCATGTTTCGGGGTGTGGAAATGTCGCCACAATAACAGACAGGTGTGTAAAACTCCTAAAAGATTATATTCCGCAAACTTGAAATATTTCACATGCTTTTGAAAATCCAGCGGTTAGTTGATCCTGATTAGCATTCATCGTCACTAGGGTTGGGTACCGAACTCGGTACTTTTAAGGGTACGGACCGAATTGCGTCGGTACTACCGAATATCGATTCACATTAAATCATTCGGTACCAAATTTCGGTACCTGATAACGCATTTGGGCGCATACGAGAGAGAGAGAGACCCTGTGACTTGTCACACCTGCAACTCTTTAAAACTCAACACACAGGACAAACCGAAATGTTCTGTGCTTACATTTCTAGGGTCACATGACGCGGACAGGATGGCGGAGTCCATTCATATAAACGGAATTTACTCTATAGCGCGGAATGCCACGGAATTCATAATTTTTGGATGAATAAAAGAATGTCTGTCACTTAATTCGAATCGCGATAGTGTATGTGAATATTAAAACGCAAAAAGACGGTTTAAATATGAATCCTGCATGTTCCGTTAGCCTCGGTATGTATGAATGGCGGAGACGCGGTTTTGTTTAATACTGAAGCACACATGAACTCGAGGTGATTTTCGGCCTCTGCATCTCACAACATGAACACATGAACTTCATGAGAATTTTACCGTTTCATTTGAGAAAACCAGCATCATATCATACTGTATACACAGAAACTACACGGCAACCTGTCAAAATAAAAGTGCGGTGTAACAGAAATATATTACTCTTGTATTACTTTTGTACAGTATAATGTACGTCTTTATATATTCCATATACTGACAAATTTAAATAAAACAATTAGATGATAAAAAATAATTGGTAACACTTTAGAATGGGAACACTTATTCACCATTAACTATGACTTTTCCCTCAATAAATTCCTAATTGGCTGCTTATTAATAGTTAGTAAGGTAGTTGTTAAGTTTAGTTATTGGGTAGGATTAGGGATGTAGAATAAGGCCATGTAGAATAAGACATTAATATGTGCTTAATTAGTACTAATAAATGGCTAATATTGTAGTAATATGCATGCTAATAAGCAACTAGCTAAGAGACCCTAAAATAAAGTGTTACCAAATAATTATTACAACCACATTAACCACTTAATTGTAGAAAAAATACAATTATTATTAAAACTTTTTTAAAGGAATATTCACACAATTTTTCTACCATGTATTAATATTAACAGTAAACCTCTGTTTGTTTGCCAAAAAATAAAAGGGTTTCATTTTCATTTGATTAAAAATAAATAAATGTTTCATGCCTTCATTTGATTATCAGAAAAAATAAAAAGAATTTCTGGAAGAAATTGTAGGGCCCTATTGTTCAAAATGTTGAAATTGAGAGTTTTGGACTTATTTTTCACTGAAATAAATGTTTTGTTATTACACAGAGAGTAAAGTACCGAAAAAAGGTACCGTTGGGTACCGGTACCGAATTTCAGGTACCGATACCGGTACCGTACCGGTTCAAATGTGAACGGTACCCAACCCTAATCGTCACAGTTGTAAACACGACGGTTTTCTTCTAACATGAGTGATTGGCGTCAAGGCATCTTTGTTTCCAGGCGGAGCGTTAAAGAACGCAGCACACCCATCTCCCGGAAAATCCTGTATAATTCAACCAATCCGATGATGACTTCAATACTTTAGATCAGAGGTGCCCAGATTTATTTTACTGTGAAGGGACAAAAATTAAACTTGTTTGAGATTCATGGGCTATAAGTAAGTGTTGCATTATGCAACTATATTATATTAAAATTTACTTTTTTTTTTTTTTTTTTTCATTAAATATACTTACATTCTTTATATTTAAAAAAAATAAAAAGTGTATAAAAATATGCTGTTAATATTACGAAGGGATTGAGCCATGGTATTATGAGAAAAAGTAGGCCAGATTCAGTGCCCAAGCCAGGCCTTGGCTTCAACCTCAAATTGCATTTGGTCTTTATTAAAGGACAATACTAACAGTATTTATGGGTGAGCAATAAAATCACAGAGAACTGTTTACAGCAGTCCGCTGAACACTGGGCCAGTAATCGTCCAGAGCTATGGCTCCGGATAGGATGGTTTACACTTTGCTTGGCCTAATCTTTCTTTTATGGCATTGCTGCAGGCACACATAAACAAACTCACATGTCTCGAGTGGAGCTGATAAGACATCCGGGCTGAATCGGGGTCAGAGAGCAGATAAAGTTAAAGTGGGTCAGCTGAGGCAGAGGAGGGAACCCACACCTGCTGCTCTCAGGTGGCCTTGTGACTCATGTGACTCGGGGCTGAGGCTGACTTCATGTTCTGGATCTCTGCCCCCGCCCCTCGTCTCATTCACATGGCCTCACCTTGACTTTTGATTTTTTTTTTTTTTTTGAGTTTCACAACACGGTCTGTTTAGCACTACGTGTTCCTACACATGGCTGGAGCTGCAGCTTTTGGTGGAGACCGCTGACATCAGTATTAATTGGTTAGTGAGGTTGACCACTGGTTTATCTAGTAGGTTTTTTGTCTTTGTTGTATTTTAGTAGATACTTTTAATCAAAGGAGTTTAGAAATGCACATCCATATCAGCAATTTTTGCAATATGACATGCTGTGTGTGTGCTTTGTTACACTCCAGTACCTCTCCATA
Source organism: Onychostoma macrolepis (assembly GCF_012432095.1). NCBI lineage: Eukaryota > Metazoa > Chordata > Actinopteri > Cypriniformes > Cyprinidae > Onychostoma > Onychostoma macrolepis. The sequence continues at coordinate 19,318,178 of NC_081157.1, read as the reverse complement.
TGGTAAAACCCTTTCCAACATATTGTCTCTAAATTCCTCCTCAGCACCATGGCCACCCTCAGCAAAATACAGGTTTTATTTTTAAAAAAATTGAAAAATTCAACAATAGTTTTCAAGACAACTATTGTCAGACCTCAAATTGGCCACAACAAGCCAGAAGGATGCATAATATATGATTACCATAACAGTTATCAGCCCATATTAGAGACTTTTCTTTTCTTTGTTTCTTTTGGTGGATATTAGATATTTAATTATTCATGCTTATCATCTTTATTTTTGCATTTAAATGTAATCTTTAGCAAATCTGTTAAAGCATTTAAAAAAAAATCTATTTTCACTTGTAGCATTTAAAATGATTTAATTAGACAAAGTAGTATAGAATAAAAAGTTTATTTTATTTATTTTTGTAATCATGTCATTGCAAACTCAGATGTTTGTTCATCTTTGAAACACAAATAGGATATTTTTGTGTTTTCTGTCCTTGTATTGAAAGTCCATGCCAAAAACAAAAATCAATTAAACAAGTTGTGTGAACAAATCTTAAAATGAATCCAAATCCAAGTCCTCTGAAGAGACCGGATTGCTTTATATGATGAACAGATTTAATTTAGTCTTTTATTCGCATATAAACATTGATCAACAAACATACATAAAGCAACTATTGAACTATTCCTTTAATATTGGTAATCGGCCATAACATGTATGTATTTGTCAGCTTATCAGACAGTTTTATTATCAGGGTTTTACTCTTATCAGAGTTTTATTATTGGTGCATCCCAATCTTCACGGTATGCACAGTATAATCCAAAGTTCTCCATTTGTTTTGTGAAGACTGATCATTTTAAACACTATAACCATTTTATTTTGTTGTGAATTTGTCAAGTTCGATTCGCTGCATTCTCTGTTAAAGTTACTATGTTTTTGCCTCTCCATTTGCAGACATTAGTTAACATGTTGTGTTTGGTACTGAGGAAGAGTGACCCAAGAAGTCACGTGAACAGAGGACTGAAGAGAGTGACAGAGCGAGTCTGAGAGATCGCATTATTGTTTCTATGGAAAACTCTCTTCTTTTCTTCCACATCTACATGCATCAGTCTCTAGGGCCGGGATAAAATCTCTCCGCAGACGTCAGAGAGAATTAACTCGAGCAAGAATTCACTGTCTGTCCCTCCCTCTCTCTGTCCAGCAATCAAATGCAATTCTTAAGGATGTTTGAGAATTGCCTCTCAAATAAGTGTTGAATAAGTGTGTGGTGGGCGGATCCTTTATATAAAGTGCTCTGATTTATGCCGTAGGTTTTGCATTTTAATCCCCGTTTGATTACAGCGGGTAGGAGCATGCTGGGAGAAATATCCGTGCACAGTGTGTTTTAATTACAGTAGCCGCTCTGAGGGAGGACTGTTCTTGGAAAACAAGGCCGTGGGGGTTTATTAGACAGGGGAATTCTGCGGATTATTAGATTTAAAAACAATGGACGTGTTAATAGCCTTTGTATTGGTATGAGAGGCTGATAGGTGTTTTTCTCTGTCCTTAGGGGTCGTCCTGATGGAGATCTCAGATGTCCATCGGAAAGTCAACATAGAACTGGAGGAGAACGTGAGTGTGTCTCTTTATCTGTGTGTTTGTTTCTTGCTGTAAACACATTCTTAGGCTGACCGAAAGCACATTCAAACACACCCAAGCAAGAGATCGCCATCTACAATTTAGATCGCATATCAAACATCCCATTTCCCATAAACTTTATGGACTCTCTCCCACAGGCAGTCTTATTAGTGTAAACAACAGGAAAGGGTAGAGGAATACAGCGGACACACCTACTGCATGTTAGATTGTAGTGTTTTTATCAGAGCAGGTTTGAACATGCCTGTTGATGCACCTGATCCCAGCGCCACATGATGACACGGCCGTTCCTGCTGGTGCAGCTGCTGATCTGTGAATCAAAAACAGGACACACAACAGAAGACAGGCCGTGTTTAAACAGCTGCAGTCAAATCTGATATCATTTTCAAATACCTGATAACCCATGAGCATTCCTGAAATACCTGACAAAGAATTAGAGTTGTGATACCAATACCATTCCTAACTTTTTTTTTTTTTTTTTTTTTTTTTGTGGACGATAACTAATGTAATTGCCAATATTGTGAATCTATACTTGTTTGGCAACAGTAAGGTCTAAAACATATACTAACATATATCGGTTTTAGTGCACTAGCATTATTTTAAGTAGTTAATCTAACCCATATAGTACGATTTAAAGGGGTAATTCACCCAAAAATTAAATTTGTGATCATTTACTCACCCGTTCCAAACCCAAAGCCTTTGTATATAAACCCAAAAACTTTTGTTCAAATTCATAACACAATGAAGACATTTTTATTAAAGGAACACTCCACTTTTTTTGGAAATAGGCTCATTCTCCAACTCCCCCAGAGTTAATAAGTTGAGTTTTACAGTTTTTGAATCCATTCAGCTGATCTCTGGATCTGGCGATAGCACTTTTAGCATAGATCATTGAATCCGATTAGACCAGTAGCATCGCGTTCAAAAATGACCAAAGAGTTTCGATATTTGTCCTATTTAAAACTTGACCCTTCTGTAGTTATATCGTGTACTAAGACCGGCGGAAAATGAAAAGTTGCGATTTTTCTAGGCTGATATGATTAAGAACTATACTCTCATTCCGGCGTAATAATCAAGGAACTTTGCTGCCGTACCATATAAAGGCAAATAACTTATAACTTAATCACCGTGTTTTTTGGCACAAACAGAATAAGGGTTGAACGAACATCTCAGTCAGGGTGATTGCAAAAATGATAAAAACAATATTCGTTTACCCCAAAAAATGAAAATTCTGTCACCTGCTCACTATCATGTCATTGTAAACCTTCTTCCATGAAAACAGAAGACATTTTGAATAATTTGCTGGTCATTCTTTTCCATCAAAGTTTTCAAAAGTTTAGGTTTCAAAAAGGATGCCAATGCACCATAAAGGTGTTATAAAAGTAGTCTTTCCAGTGCAATTTTTCAGAACATTCAAAAACAGAGCAATGAAAAGCAACTAAATATTTTTTAAATAAATAAAAATGCTGTGAATTTGAAAGGCCTTTTACAAAGTGAGCCTAATAATAAAGATAGATAGATAGATAGATAGATAGATATATATATATATATATATATGTTAGTGATGTTGCTATGTTTCATTAAATTCAGACATCTGTGCCATTATCCCTAATGTTAATTCAAGTAGCTGCTCTAAACATGTTTATAAAATCTAACTTGCTTAGTATGATTGTTCAAATGGTTGCTCTGCCATGACAGTAATTGACCTGAATGAAAAAAAAACTTAGTTTTGTTTGTTTGTTTTTTGCTACATAGTATTTTAATCATTTTATAATCAAACAAATATAAACCACTACTGCATTCAGTACACTGCACACTAGGGGTGGCACGGTACATGTATTCATACCGAACCGTCACAGTACGGACATCTCAGTTCGGTGCATGAGGCCTTACGATGAATACAGGCAATTCGCCCCCAATCCAGAAGGGGGCGCCCGCAGTAATGCAACGCTGTTTGATAACCGCCAGCAGAAGAACAGCGAATGCTGTGAGTTGCGCACTTGAAAACAAAGCCCCTAGACAGTAGGGATGCAACGATTATAGATTTTGCTGGTACGATTATTGTCTGAGGAATAATCACGGTTTTACGATTATGACGATTATTATGCATTTATTAACTTCCCAACATTACTAATGTATAAAATCACATGAACACTCTTTAGATGTTAAAGTGTTATTTATTGCTAGCTTTTGAAACAGAAATAACACAGTAACCAACAATACAGCACAAAATAATAATAAACAAAAGACAAACAAAAGTCCATCTCTCCCATTAGAATGAAAAAAGATGACTGCTGCTCTGAAAACATCCATGACAGTATTTCTCTTTTGAAAATAAGAAATGGAAACAGATCACAAAAGTATTTAATGTTTTCAGTTTGTAGGCTACATTATTTACATTTCTTTTGAACCTGGGGTAGAGAATTGGGAAACATGGTGAAAATTTGTATTTTATTATTTTTTTTACTTGTGAATAATACTACAATAACAAAGTTAATTAAGTATTATTAATATCCGACTAATATTAACTTTATTTATCTCACAGGGCAAACTTACTAATGATGGAAATAAACTGAAATATTATTGTAATCAACTGTCATCCATACGTATTCATTTTAATAATCTTCATAATAATTCATATGATTTTACATGTGGCCTGAAAAAATCATGTCTATTGTTTTGGTTTGTGAGATCGGAGATCGCGCTGCGCACACATACAAACATTCAGGAGGACAAACTTCTTGAGAACGCTGCCCAGCGACTTTTATTAATAAATTAGATTAAATGGCCTACTGGAGAGACACAGACGCAGGTAGGCTAATTCACACAGGCAACTGTCACCTCTCTCTCTCTCTCTCTCTCTCTCTCTCTCTCTCTCAATCGAATAATTAATTCAAGTAGCTAAATATTATAATTAATTCAATCAAATAAATGTGATCTTACCGCACTATTTCATCTCATTCTGATCTGAAGCGGGCAGAATGCTGAGCTAACGAGCCGTAGCTTCGCGTCAGGTGGTTCTTGCCTTCACATTGTGCATTAAAATCGTTCAATGTACAGCTAGCCGTGCATGATCCCTTGTGCATTCGCTCTTTAGCAGCAGTTTTTTTACGGCAATATTTAAATGACACCCTGGTCATTCTTGCTGTACCGAAAATGGTCCCACACTATCGACAGGCATTTCGCTGGTGGAAATAAAGCTTCGCTGTTTAGTCCTTCTGTCACTAATCTAATGCGTGTAGTAGCCTGCGTGTCTCTGATAAGCACGTCATTTTAAGCTGGTGCACCGCTAGTGTAACTTTGTTTTCGGTTTGCGCAATCTGCAACAGTTCCGTTCCGTGCAACAGAAACACTCGGTTTAGCGGAACCTTTACGATTAATTAACCGTGACGTTTTAAAGCGCGGTTAATCGCGAACCGGTTAATCGCTGCATCCCTACTAGACAGTGACCATGTGCTGATTCTGAACGCGTCTCTCACATAGACTGACAAGGGAGTATACTTTAAAGGCTTGCGCACTCAACTGTTTGTGAAATGGGGCTTTGTGCTCGTGTGTCCTACCTCTCTCATTCGGCACAAATCCAAATATTCCATAATTCCATATTTGCGATGTAACGTATCTGAATGCTAAACTATTATTTATTATGTAAATGATAGGCTTTGTACTTCAGTCGCGTTCCAACGGTGACACAGAGGCACGTGTGCTGTTTGGTTCACTGTATATTTTATTTTTGATAAAGTACCAACTGCGCTGTCAAGTTAGCAATGCTGGAACTGATGTGTTGTGTGTGTGTGTGTGTGTGTGTGTGCGCGCGCGCTCCGGCGCGATCACTTCAACTGTTTCCTTATACCAGCAGAATCAACTTTAAACACTTATTGTCTTATTAATAATCACTGTATAAAGGTCTGCTTTTATTTGTGTACACTCACAATGAAAACATATAACATGTAGTAATATTTAGTATTTTCACATCTAGATGAAAAAATAGTAATTTGTACTACTGTCTGTTCAAAATAAATGAAAAGAAACTGAGCATAGTAGATTTATTTTATTTTTTTCCTGTTGTACCGAAATCGTATCGAACCGTGACCCCCGAACCGTGACTTCTGTGTACCGTGCCAACCCTACTGCACACTGCAAGCAAGTTACGTGACAAAACTGAACCCATTATAGACAAGACAGTATGTACTTGATTATCTAGTCTAGTGAGCTTTATTGATATTTTGTTTTTTGTTTTTTTGTTTTTTTCTTATCAACTTGTTTTGTTTTTTACACACATCATGACATCCATTCAAAACAACAAAAAACAAAACAAGTCATTCCTTTATATAATCAAGTATGTTAAAGGAAAAACGCTGCCAAGCATCAATAGTAGAAGGCTTGGCCCCATTAACTCACGCTGTTGTACATTCACAAGTCACTATTTTCAGGAGGCTATGGATCCAGTATGTTTTTCCACACATGTGCGGTGTAAACCAGTTCTGTAAAACCGCTGTAAAACCAGCAAACAATATTCTCTTTTGTATTAAGCTTATACAGAGACCAAGCTTTATTGATTATTGATTTTGGCGATAACATTCACGTCTGTGCAGTGAGCTCTGAACCTCAAGACTCAAACTGTTGTGTGAAACTGTAAATCTACAGTGACGGCTTCAGTGATTATAATGGGATGGGTGTGTTCTGATAATGTTGCACTGCTGCTTTGTGCATAATTTGTTCAAAATTTGAATGTTTTGTTTTTCATGCTTCACATAGCATATCTGCTGTAATTTTCAACCAAGATAGAGACGTTTTCTTCCATGCCATTTATTGACAGGGCAAAATCGGCTCTGATCATTGGTTGGTTTCACACTAATGTCCTGCAGCACAGATAGTTACGTTTATCCAATACTGATGGCTGTCTCCATAAGGATTTTTCATTATTAGGGCTGGAATGATACGTCGGCGGTTGGATTATGTGATTTAATTGAAGCCTAACACACTATGACATTTACAGGTGCATTTCTACTATGCTAGCCTACATTGTACCCAGAACCTAAAAATACTCCTGTAGATCTATGAAATGATGAAACAAGAATGTCTTCTTGAATATAGGGCAGACGCATCTAAAACACAACAGTGATTCCTCAGTTAATGGCTGTAGCAAATGAAGCATCTTTCTGAATGAAGACATGCATTAATGAAGACGTGTCAGGAAGTGTAGGCAAACGCTGGGAGTGTGGGATCACACTTAAAAAGGGGAAAAACAGATCAGTGAGGGAGAGAGGTAGGTGGGTGCACTTGCAGCCGTGATGATGAGGTGTTGATGGTAAGCACCCTCGTTCATTAGGTTGATGGGTTAGTTAGTGTGTGTTGGTGTGTGGGTATCCCTCTGTTTGTCTGTGACTCATCTTCTCTATAAGCACTTTAGCTTATACAACAACTAAACACCCGGTCGCCTCGTTTTCTGTTCTTGTATGTGTGTTTTGTCAATGTAGGCCTCTCACAAGCACACTTTCACACCAAACCATTATCATTAATTTTGTGGGGTTTGTATCTTTTTATTTTCTTCATTTTCTTTCTCTCTCTGTCTCTACAGTTCAGACGGTTTCATCGGGAGATTATTGGAGAGTTGGAGAGGAAAACTGACATGGATGTGAAATACATGACGGTGAGCTGCTGTATGTTCATTATTGATGAGAAAACCGCTTATAGGGAAGATACTACATTAAATTACTCATATTAAAATAACTACATTTTAAAGATTATTTAAGGGTAAAGTGGTAATTATTTTGGATCGCAGTTGTAACAGAAGTACTAAACTTGAACATATACACACTACCATTTAAAAGTTTAATACTTTTGTTTAGGATGCGTTAAACTGATCAAAAGTGACAGTAAAGACATTTATAATGTTATTTTTGTTCATTCAATGAAAGTCATTGGTAACCAGAACAGCTTTGTTACCAACAGTCTTCGAAATACCTTCTTTTATGTTGTGCAAAATAAAGTCATACAGGTTTGAAACGACATGAGGGTAATTGATGACAGAATTATTATTTTTTTGGGTGAATTATCCCTTTTTAATGAAATAAAATGAAATGATACTCTAAATAAGAAACTAAAACTGCCAGGAAAGGGTGGTAAATGTCTTTTGAGTCATTTTTTCATTCGATTCGTTCAATCTGATGATTCTTTCAGAAAATAAACGGCTCTCTTTATGAATGAGCCATTAAATCATTGGTTTACTCGATTCATTCAGGAACTAAACACTGCTGTGTTGCTCTGAGACGCACAACAGTTCTGCTGTGGCTTAATTGATAATATTTTTGTTGGCAAAACTGCGAAAACAGACAATATTGTTTATAAAATCTAAAAAATATTAACTTCTTATTTACTGAACTGTTGTATAACTGTTGTACTCGTGATCTAGCTCTCGCTCCTCGTGTGATATCGCTTATCGTTATATAAATATTAGGGGTGTAAATCGGATGTTTCATCACGATACGATACCGATTCTCAGACCCAGCGATACGATATTTGCCGACGTGATGCTTCAGATGTGTGCGCAGAAAACTTCTCGCACAGCGCTCTACTGTTCCACAAACAATCCCGAGCGTCTTTTATGCTCGTCTTGTACCTTCGGGCAGTCCTTATATCGAGTCCTGATACGTGAGTTTGAACGAGAACGCACGTGTTGGCGGTAATGCATAGATGGACATTATGTGAAAATGTGGACAGTGCCAAAATAAAGGTTCCTAATTATACTATAGATATCGATATTTTACGCATGGCATCGATACATCGTATCGATGTATCAATCCATATCGATGAATCGTTACACCTCTAATAAATATGAGACAAAAACTCATACAGGGGCATTTTTGCCCCAATATCTTGAATTTTAGGGCATAATTGCATGGATGGACCTCCATCATATTTGTCAATAGTATGAATGTATGGGTATATGTAAATGTATATGTGTCAATATATTGGTTGACAACTAATTACCACTAATTAAACTAACTACATTGAAATGCTACTGAAGGGGAAAATACCATTTGAATTTAAGAAAAAAATCAAACTTAAAAAGCACGTCAAACTTAAACGGATACATTTTATGTTTATTGGAACTGTTGTTAAGAACATCTTAATTTATACAAACTAAATTGAAAACAGTGGTAAACAGCAGTATCATCTGTCTTTTTTTGTTTGGTGGTGGTTGTTGTTGTTGTTGACAACAAATCATGTGAAATGCCCTGCAGGGTCTTTGAGGAACACTTGTGGTTACGAATATGTGAATTGTTTCTTTTGTTCTGGCCTCATTTGCAAAAATGAATCAGACTTCCCAGTGTTAGAGAGACGCAGGGAGTATATTTGCATTTGATTGTTGCCTCTGCATTCTCAGTTATAAGGCTGTGCATTACAATGTGACCTAAAAAGCAACAGTGATCTATAGCGCAATGTCACACTACAATGCTGCTAGTTGGAAAACATAGCTGCTAACAGGAAAAGCTTGATTATTTTGAAAAACACTATTGTCACGCCACTGAAACATTTAGTTAGTTGTGTCATTACTTCGTTCCCAATGCTGGTGTCCGTTTATGATTCTTTACAGACTGGGAAATGTGCCTAAAATGGCATTATCTTCAGAGATTGGAAGTGAAAATCAGACTCATGTCACACTTATCTTTCCTGTCTACATCTAGCACAGAAGTCAGTGGAACTCATCTCTGCACTGATACACTGTGCATGTATGAACACGACTTCTCATGTCACTGACCGAATACTGTCTGTCCACAGGCCACGTTTAAGAGATATCAGACCGAACACAAGATGAAGCAGGACTCGCTGGAGAGATCGCAGACAGACCTGAAGAAACTCAGAAGGAAAAGTCAAGGAAAGAACGCTTCGAAGTATGAGAGTAAAGAGAATGAGGTATGTGGGTTTGTACCACACATACTGTATATACCTACACATGCTCATGTTTTTATTTACAGTTAAAAAATAATTCTGTTTATAATAGAAAACAATTTAAACTATAAAATAAAAATGAGTGGCAGACATTTAGGCCAAAGTGGGTGAAGATAAAAACCTTTGTTCTTATATTTTAATAAAAAAGATAAAATAATGACAAAGATACATGTTACAAATACACATAATATATAAATTATAGATTTTTCATGTACCGTAGGTGTATTTAGCAGGAGCATTCAAGAAATTGAATGAACAAATATAAAAATAAAACACTTCACTGTGTAAATTATACAGTGATTCTTGTTAAACCCACTGTATTAAAGTTCCTCAGTCAAGAGCAGTGAGTGATTTTTCTCTTTGTGTTTTGTTGTTTTATTTACATTTAAAGGGATAATTCACCCAAAATCATAATTTAAATCATTTACTCACTCTAAAGTTGTTTTAAAGCTGAATGAGTTTATTTCTTCTGTTGAACATAAGTTATTTTGAAGAATGTGGGTAACCAAACAGTTGCTGGTCCCCTTTGACTTCTATAGTACTATTATTTATTTATTATTTTTTTCTTTTTTTTTTCTTTTTTTTTTCTTTCTTTCTTCTCTTCCTACTATTGAAGACAATAGGGACCAGCAACTGTTTGGTTACCCACATTCTTCAAAATATCATCTTTTGTGTTCAGCACAAGAAAGAAATTAATACAGGTTTGGGACAAAGTGAGAGTGAGTAAATAATGACAGAATTAAAATTTTGGGGTGAACTATCCCTTTAACCCTTTGACGCGTTACAAACATAATCTGACAACATGTTTTATTGATATCATATACAGATTGTGTAGATAACTTTAAAGTTTACTCTGCTCTTCTCCCAGTTTAACCGGAGACTTACTTTAACGTGTTTCGGGAGGAGAGGATGAATTTAAGTGTTGTAAATCCCACAGCTCAGATTCAGCGCGAACAAACATGGCGGCGCCCATCACCCGGTATAGATCAACTAACACGGGCATTATAAAAATATTTAAACTACCAAATACATTTACTTGCACATTTCAGAATTGGAATATCAGATATTTCATAATATAGTGAGTGTGATTTTGAATATTAATAATCAAAAAAGGAAAAACAAAATAAAAGCATGTGTCATTCAGCGCTATTGTGGCTGCGGTGTGTCACATGACAAGTATGACGCATCGCCATGGAAACAATAAGGCTATACATTCTAAAATAATGGTCGCCTAAAAAAAATCACTCGCATATGCGACCAATCTTCACTCTGGGCGACTAAATGATGTCTAATATTAGCCAATGGCTAATAAATTCTCAGATTTTACTCGCCAGTGTGTGAGCTGGAGGCCAAGTATTAGTTTAGCACAGATATATTTTCACTCTCTGAGCGCTTCAGAGCTTCACTCTCCGTCAGGCGATCTGTGCTGTTTTTCATTCATCTCACTGGATGCGGCGCGCATCTGTGTTTGACGTCCCGTGAACTCTAGGTGCATGACTCGCTTTGGTGAGAGCAGAGAGTCTTACATAACAAGCAGAATTGACACGCTACATGTAAACGATATTCTTTGTTGTATTTTCCTGTCAAAATAACAGTTCCTTTTGGATTTTTTCAGCTTTTAAGAACTGCCGGGTTTTCCGTTAGTGGGCGGAACTAATGCGCAAATGGCAATCTCATTAGCTGGCGCTCACCTATTATCGTCCCTGTTTTGATTTCAGCAAATTAGTTCGAGTGAACGCGCACAATTAATATTCATCCAGCAGCTGGATTTTTTTTTTTTTTTTTTTTTTTACAGAAATACTGAATGACCAAAAAAAGCACCACCACCAGTCCTAAATTCTGTTAAAATGTCTATGCATTCATACATGGTTACTAAGTTTTAATTCTAATTACTAAAGTTCTATGATTAAATAATACTTGATTATCATAATGTCATATTATAATGCTTGACTGACTGATGTTAAGAGTGTACTTTCAGATATTTAAAAAGCTGTACCATTTTACAAACATATACAGTAGGCCTAGTATTATCAGTCTGGCGAGTAAACTAAAGAATTTACTAGCCAATGGCGATTCAATTGCCAAGGTGTCCATAGAGGGTTGTGCTATTAGTCTGCTGTCACTTTAAAACCTGCACGCATCTAATATACAGTCAACTGTTTACTTTCACTTTAGACATAACCAACTGTGTTTATATGTAAACCTTGGGTGTTTTTGACGGTATGCGCAATCAGACACGAAAGATAGCTTAGTCCAGTAATCAGGTGCTGTTTGACAGGCTTTTTAGTGTGCATGCTTCAGGTGTCAAATCACATGTCAGAACAGCATGTATATTAAATGTTTAACCAGCAAGGAGTTAAAGCACATGTTAATGTACTTTTGTGATTGCGAATAAGTGCAGTGTCACATGAGAGTAACTCTAAAGCGGAGTTAACATTTGATGTGACTGTACAGTCATGGCCAAAAATATCAGCACCCTTGGTAAATATGATCAAAGGCGGCTGTGAAAATTAATCTGCATTGTTAATCCTTTTGATCTTTTATTTAAGAAATTCACAAAAATCTAACCTTTCATCGGATAATAAGAATTTAAAACGGGGGGCAGTATCATTATGAAATAAATGTTTTTCTCTAATACACATTGGCCACAATTAACGGCACCCTTTTATTCAATACTTTTTGAAACCTCCATTTGCCAGTTTAACAGCTCAATGTTCTCCTATAATGCCTGATGAGGTTAAAGAACACCTGACAAGAGATCAGAGACCATTCCTTCATCCAGAATCACTCCAGACCCTTTAGACTCACAGCTCCATGTTGGTGCTTCTTCTCTTCAGTTCACCACTCATTTTCTACAGGGCCCATTTTTGTGTTATTTTTGAGGTTTGTGTTTGGATTATTGTACAGTTAGACGATCCAAACATGGCCCATTATAAGATTTCTAACAGAGTCAGTCACTTATTGATTTTTTTTTATCTGTTGGTATTTGATAGAATCCATGATGTCCAGGACCTCCAGCAGAAATATAGGCCCACAACATCAAAATTACAGCAGTAGATTTCATTGTACACATGGGATGCTTTTTATCCCTGTGTTCACCAAACTCATCTTGAGTGTTTGCTGCTAAAAAGCTCATTTTTTTTTAGTTTCATCTGACCATAAGAAGCCAGTCCCATTTGAAGTTCCAGTCGTGTCTGATAACTGAATATGCTGGATTGTTTTTGGATGAGCTTGGAGAATTTTTCATGAAACCCTCCCAAACAACATGTGGTGATGTAGGTGCTGTTTGACCATTTTTATTAAAGTTTTCTGACCCCGAGACTCAACTATTTTTTGCAGTTCTCCAGCTGTGGTCCTTGGAGAGTCTTTAGCCACTCAAACTCTCCTCCTCACCGTGCATTAGGACGATATAGACACACGTCCTCTTCCAGGCAGTTTCATAACCTTTTATGTTGATTGGAAATTCTTAATTATTGCCCTGATGGTGGAAAAGGGAATTTTCACTGCTCTAGCTCTTTTCTTAAAGCCACTTCACTAATTTGTTATATTTTGCTGCACATCAGAATTATATTCTTTGGTTTTTCTCATTGTGATGGATGATTAAGGGAGTTTGGGCTTTGTTTTCCCTCCTATTTATATTTCTGTGAAACCGGAAGCCATGGCTGGATAATTTCATGTTCATAATCACTCTGGACTGCTCAAAATTGTGAATATGAATGGGAATATAAACATTTATTTCATAATATTTCCCCCCATTTTAAATTCTTATTATCCAATGAAAGATTAGATTTTTGTGAATTTAAATAAAAGATCAAAAGGATTAACAATGCAGATTAATTTTCACAGCCGCCTTTGATCATATTTACCAAGGGTGCCCAGGGCTCGCTAAATCGCTAGCCCGACATCCCGGGTCTATTGTGTTTTCCAGTCGGGCTACCAAAATGTATCACTGCCTGCCCGACGGGCTCCTTAAATACAGATCTCCCGCGGGTCCTTAAAAACTCTTAAAGTGAGTTGTATCAAACTTAAGACCATAAAAAGTTTGAAATACGTTAAAGGGTATAAGAAATGTCTTAATTATAATTTCAAGAGGTTTTACAGTTGGGGACGGAAAGACATGAGTCGCGAGATATGGCAGGATTAAACTTCAAAAGGTAATGATGTCATTGAATAAATATGAGCGCTGCACGTTTCAAGTCAAAACGCGGCGCGGATGTCTTTATGTGAATGTCTCTGAAGGGAACCGACTGTCCGTGTGGTTGGCATTTTAATTTCACCTATAATTCCTGATAAAGCAGCATTTATGAGCGCAAAGCTGCTTGTGTTTCCGGGGAAACCGCAATATCTCAGTGCTCGTAAAGCGCCACCTCGTGGCAGAGAATGAATTTGCATTTCCAAATAGCCTTTCTTACTGTTTATGCTCAGATCAATGCAAATATCAACTCATGTTTTTACGCAGCAAACACATGGTTGTAAATGAGAAAGAAGTTAATGTGCCTTCTAAAAATCTAAACAATTAAGACAGTAATATTTATACGTTTTAAATTAACATAATTTATATGCTTGATTTATCCCTTTTCATAAAAACGGTCTATAGCCTGAAACACTTGTATAAGATTTTTGTTTTGTTTGAACAGTAAATCATGTAATTTTATGGCTCATTCTGTGTTCATTTTACTTGTGCAGCTCTTAAAAAGGGTCATAAATTTCCTGTAAATAGTGAAATAAAATTCCTTCCTTCATATTTGTTGATATTTGTGTATTGAAAATATTTTTGATTGACATTTAAACTCCTATCTGATTTTCAATATTTAAAAAAAAAAAAAGGTAATTTTTTAATTTGGGCTAGTTAAATTAATTTTCGGGCTACCAAAATCCGAAGAGTACCTGCCCGAAGGGCTACCAGGGATTTTTAAATTTTGCGAGCCCTGGTGCTGATATTTTTAGCCATGACTATATATTGCGTTGTACAGCACAATACTACGATATTTCTTCAAAGTAGATCATAGAGACATTTTAATTGTCCACAATCAAAAATTGTAATATCGCGCACTTTTTTTTCTTTTTAAACAAATGGTGTATAAAAACATATTTAAAGTATGTATTTATTTTATGGTTGGAACAAGGATGTCACATGTACCTGTACTTTGGAACCATGTCAATACTAAAATGATTTAACGATAACAGTGTTTATACCATTTCAACTTGTATGCAGACTTCCTTTGAGTGCTTGTATCCATAAACATCATGAAGAGCATTCACACCCTGTAAAAATATGGTTGTGCATGAATGGTCAGACACACTTTTTATTTAAACTTCCCACCTATAGAAGCATTGTTGTAGTTAGTGAGCTTGCAACAAAAAGGTTTGTCAAAACGCAATCTGCATTAGGCCTTATAAAGGCTGCTCGATTAATCTGTGCTTTCAGTGTCAGTGTGGCTTGGTTTGCAGTAAATATTGCTCCACAAACTCTGCATCTGCTCTGAGTTTGGCTTGCGTTAATTTGCAACATGCGCCAACAGTCATACCATATTTATAATGAGAAGCACTTACAAAGAGAAGCTTTAAGGGCTCCCTGCTGTTTTCCTTCAAAATTAGAGGTCAGTGGTTCAAGGTTTGAAATGTAAGAAATTAAGACGGCCATTAATATTAGTATTGTAATTTTCCAGTTATAATGTAAAGCAAAATTATTTTCTTAATTTTTTTTACAGTGAAATATTAAAGGTGCTAAATTTCTTTTGATTTAGTAACGTTTATATTTCTATTTAATAATAATCCTGAATTAATAAAGAATTAGTAGTGTATAGCCAGATTTGTTTAAAATCACAAAAATATTATTTAATATTTCTATGTATATTCAATAGTATGTTTATGATCGATCATCATAAAATATTGGTATCATATCAGCCCTTTCTGGAATGTGGTACTGACCAATCAGGATGCAGGAACTGTTCGCTTTTATAGATCTATTTTAATTGTAGCAGTGTGCTGTAAATCCACCCTGCCACATAGCTGAATATCTATCACTGGATGATATCAGATGCAGGCTTGTGTTCATATGCAACATGTTCATAAAGGAGTAGTCGCTGTCTTGTAATATTGAAGGAGGGTGAAACCTCACACAAACACAAGCACCTCCATAGACTTTCTTCTGTTGTGGTGGATCCATCTCTGTATAAATAAAGTCCGCTAGCAAACAACTGTACATGAAATCCGAGCCTAATCTTCTGATCCAAAAATGACAGGCACGTTTATTCTTCATAACCATCTCATGGTTATGACTCTCTGCATACAGGCTGTTCATCAGGGTAGCCTGCGGAGATTAATTGCTTTTCTCTGTGTGTTTGCACCCTGATGGCTAATGTCTCACCTCACTGTGGAATTTACTGACATTTACTTTCTGCCTCTCTCTCTCACCCGCCGATGATGAATGGAGGTGTCAGTCACGGCGGTGTCTGCGATAAGAGACATACTTCTTCCCTTTGTTCCTGACAGCACATCATTGACATCCTGACATTTCACTGCTCCTGTGGTCCTCGTAATCAGTCTCTGCTGATCTCGACAAGCTTTTGGTGTCATTTCACACCAAATAAACTCCTCGTTTAATCTGAGAAAGGTTGAACGGCTTTTTGATAGTGTAGTTTTACTAGTTTGTTTTGTCTTTTTAATTGCGTTGAATTTGACAAGTTGAAAGAAGTGTCGATTTAGAAATGTTTATTTTATACAATACTGAAAGATTTGAAGGTTTTGAGTTGTAAGCTGTTTTTAAAAGAAATTATGCTCACCAAGGCTGCATTTGTTTGATCAAAAATACAGTAAAAACTGCAGTATTGTGAAATATTATTGTAATTTACAATAACTGTTTTCTGTTTTAAAATATTTTCAAATTTAATTTATTTCTGTGATGCAAAACTGAATTTTGAGCATCATTACTCCAGTCTTCAGTGTCACATGATCCTTCAGAAATCAGTCTGATATACTGATTTGCTGCTCAAGAATGTTTTTTTTATTAATATCAGTGTTGAAAACATGCTGCTTAATATTTTTGTGGAAAGAACGGCATTTATTTAAGTCTTTACTGTAACTTTTGGTAAATTCAAAGTTTCCTCACTCAAAAGTATTTCATATATATATATATATATATATAGAGAGAGAGAGAGAGAGCACTCAAAAAGACAGTAATACTGTGAAATTGTTTTATCATTTAAAATAATAGATTTGTATTATTTTTATTTTAAATAAATGCTGTTCTTTTTATTTATTAATTAAATAATCCTGAAAAAAATATCACAGATTCCAAAAAATATATATTGAGCAGAACAACTGTTTCCAACATTGATAATAGATCAGCATATTTGAATGATTATTGAAGGATCATGTGACACTGAAGACTGGAGTAATGGCTTATGAAAATTCAGATTTGCATCACAGAAATAAATTAGATTTTAAAGTATATTAAACTAGAAAACCATTATTTTAAATGGCTATAATTTTTCACAATAATACTGTATTTTCAGCATTTCTAATCAAATAAATTCAGCCTTGATGAGCATAAGAAACTTGTTTAAAAAACATTATCAATCTTACAGACCCCACACTTTTGAACAGGCTAGTTTGCCTAATATATTTATGTTGACTGTTTTTATGCTTATTAGAGTATCATGTTGTTCATTTAGCAACATGTTAATGTCCGACTATTGGAATCAGTTGTGAGGCGTGTTGCTGTTAAAATCATTCACAGATGAGGTTATGATGGTTATGAAGACAGCATGGCCGCTCACTAGGGTTTAGAACAGATCTATTGTGTATCCCGCGTGCATCTGTCTTCTTAAGGTTTTCCCATTTAGGCAGGAATGGAGTATTTCTCTTCTCCTCCATGTGCGGCATGTCCTCTGTTTCTTTTACCTTTCTTCACAGGAGGAGAATGAAGGTGTCCATAGCAACAGACTTTATCACGGGTCTGTGATGATAAACAGGACAAATAGCACTCTTACGCCCCTGTCTATCTCCCGTGGTTCCATCACAGCACTCTGGGACGTGTTCGCCTGGACAGATAGGCTGGTGCTTTTAACTCTGTGTGTGTGTGTGTTCATCTGTAATGTTACAGAAAATGCTGCTGTTATCTCCACTGACCAGACTGTGTGTCTGTGTGCCAGCCAGACAGTGTATGTAAGAGAAAGCCCCTCATGTGTCCTCAATGTGTGCGTGTTTTGTTTTTAATCTGCCTACTTCACACACACAACTACATCTTTTCAAATTAACTAGTATGTGTTTAGGAAATGCTTTATATTTCAGCTGGTCACATCCGCTAAAAGAGACACCGAGCAGACATGTTTCTCTAATTTGATTTAAAGCGCTTCCATTAAAAATATTAAAGCAAAAAGAGTATTTGAAAGCTATAAAAAGCAGGATTAGTTGATTGTCGGACACCATTCTGGCCCTGCCCAGGTTTATTTGTGGATTGTGTTGGTCTGTTTAAACACACATGATTCAGACTGACTGGAATATGCTGGCACACAAAAGAGGAAGTGGATTAAAATCCGTCATAAGGACCATGGGTCTTTCCCTCCCCATAATGATGAGGGGTTGCCCCTGGGCGAGCGTCACCCTGCCCCTTCCTGCACCACCAGCCTTGATTGTTTTCATTTGCCATTTATAGCAGTACCTGTGCTTGAAAAACAAGAGAATAACAGGCTGGCCCTTCCTCTTCATTAACAATTGATCCAGAGGTTTACTGCAGACAGGAAATGTTGTGCCAGGTGTGGTGTGTAGATTACGGTCTTGTGTAGAATATTTGATAGTTTTGACCTTGAGTCACCTGATGAAAAATGAAGGGGAGTTATAGACAAATGATGATTTTGATTGAAACGTTTTGATTTTCTACTATACTTTGGGCCTCATCTGCTAAACTTTCACACACAAAAAATCAACATATGGACTTCATAAACATTTGATTTGTGTAATGTTGTTGCCACATCCTACTACTTTAGTTCTGGCCTTGTGTTTTTAGAAGTCCTAGAGGTGACCTTTTGCCTATATACTAAATGTTATATTATGTTTCCTAATAGGTTGTTTACCTTGAGGTTAGTGACTTTTTATACCAAGTCACCTGTTTTTCACAGAATCTAGGCCAACTGTCCCAGGTTCTCAAATGTCAAACCATTTTTAAAAAGTTTTTAAAAACATTTATTTACAATACACTACTGTTCAGAAGTTTGGGGTCAGTAGTTCTTAATTTTTTTAAGAAATTGTGTAGATTTTTATTGTTGTTGTTCATAGACGCATTAAATTGTTAAAAAATGACAGTAAAGACATTTGTTACAAAATATCAAATAAATGTTTCCACAACAATATGAAGCAGCACAACTGTTTTCAACACTGATGATAATAATTAGGGTTGGATATCGTCGGATATCGTGTCCGTGGATTTTTTATTTTTTTTTCGATACCGGTGCCAAATCGATACTTTTAAAACTGCACCGGTGCCTGAACCGATACAAAAAAAATTTAAATGTATTTTTAATTTTTTTTTAATTACCAATTAATAATTGGATTGGCCATTAGCACTAAACACATGATTTTTTCATTCATACTGGATGCCAGAGGGTGCCCTTGCCACAAAAAAAATCCACATATCCAGTCACAGAAGTAGCGGAATTCATGAAGCTCCGGGAAATCCTGAATATGGACAAAGGCATTGCTATAGCTGTAACTTAGTAAACAGAAGATATAAACGTTTTGAATGATAAAACAAATACAATAAACACTCAACTACGACAATGTATAGTTTATCTGTTATTCAAGCCATCTCTGGTATTTTCATAATTAAGTATATTTATAATCCATTGCTAATTGATGTATTAGTAGCCTATGGAATATTTTCTGCCTCATTCTGTGACAAGAAGCTACATCAGATCACAAAAGGAACCATTTAACTGGTGTTGTGGACTAAAAAGGTTATAATGTTCTCTTGTTGGACAACAGGTTTAAAAACGTGAATACAAGAGAATTTTAGCTTTAGGCATTTTAATTTAAGCATGTTTAGCTTAGCTAGTTAATGGAGGGTTACCTGCTGCCGTCAGAGCAAGTGTAATCTCTGCATTCACGTGCTCCTCGGATGCTCTTGTTTCCCGAGTTGTGCTTTTAAGTCGGAATGTGAAAACGGCACACTCCCATTACTACAAAGATTTGTTGGACTTGTATTAGAGCTTTCCGACTTGAGTTCACGTGCATTTTCTCAGTCAGGAAATTATTTTTCACGTGCGGTTCCGGTGATGATGCTTATTGCGTTCGTTTCGGAGAAACAAAGGACAAATATTTCAATCGATCGTTCAGGCATGGCTCCGAAATCTGTGTTCTGATTCGGTTCTAGTACATACCGGTTACATGCCATATTGGTACCGGGTTTCGATACCCAACCCTAATAATAATGTTTATAAATGTTTCTTGAGCATCAAATCAGCATATTAGGATGAATTCTGAAGGATCATGTGACACTGAAGACTGGAGTAATGATGCTGAAAATTCTGCTTTCATCACAGGAATAAATTACAATTTACAATATATTGCAATGTATTATAATAATATTTCACAAAATTACTGTTTTGTTTTTTTTTAATGTGTATTTGTTTTAATGTAATAAATGCAGCCTTATACCAACCAGTAAGTTGTTGCTCACATATAAAAGACTTTTTTCTGCAAGGTCTGTACCACCTGATTTAAAATACGAATGTGACCCTGGACCACAAAACCAGTCATAAGGGTCAATTTTTCAAAATTGAGATTTATACATCATCTGAAAGCTGAATAAATAAGCTTTCCATTGATGTATGGTTTAAGATATTACAAAATTTGGCCGAGATACAACTATTTGAAAATCTGGAATCTTGAGGGTGCAAAAAAATCTAAATATTGAGAAAATCACCTTTAAAGTTGTCCAAATGAAGTTCTCAGCAATGCATATTACTAATCAAAAATTAGGTTTTGATATATTTACAGTAGGAAATTTACAAAATATCTTCATGGAACATGATTTTTACTTAATATCCTGATGATTTTTGGCATAAAAGGAAAAAGCAATAATTTTGACCCATACAATGTATTTTTGGCTATTGCTATAAATATACCCCAGCCACTTAAGACTGGTTTTGTGGTCCGGGGTCACACACACGTGTATATTCAACTCAATTCAAGTTTATTTGTATATCGCTTTTTACGATACAAATCATTGCAAAGCTGCTTTACAGGAAATTAAGTTTCTGCAATATATTTATATTGTAGAAACTTAATATATTTAACTTATGGCAAAATTTGGTAATTCTGTATGTTGTCTGAGGGTTGGCATCCTCTGAGCTCCTCTGAGGGGTTGGCATCATCTCTTCTCAGGTGTTTGGTCATCTCAGATCATTTAAGGGTTGGATCCAGACTGAAGCTTCTGTAATTCCGTGGCAGAAACAGAAAAACAAATAGAGACATAACTAGCGTAGCTGCTGTTCCATCCAAGCAAAAATAATTTGTTCAACCCAAGCTAAATAATAATGTGTGTTTGATCAGATATAACTGCAGTAGAAGATTACACGATGCATTATGCGAATGCTTGGCTAAAGAGATTTAAACAGAGAGAGTGTGTCTGAACCCCGAACGTTATCAGGAAGGCTATTCCAGAGTTTGGGAGCCAAATGTGAAAAAGCTCTACCTCCTTTAGTGGACTTCGCTTTCCTAGGCACTACCAAAAGTCCAGAGTTTTGCGACCTTAGGGAGCGGGTTGGATTGTAGCGTGGTAGAAGACTAGTTAGGTATGCAGGTGCTAAACCATTTAGGGCCTTATAGGCAAGTAATAATATTTTGTAACTGATACGAAACTTAATAGGTAGGCAGTGCAGAGACTGTAAAATTGAGGTAATCTGATCATGTTTTCTTGACCTGGTAAGGACTCTAGCCACTGCATTTTGGACTACCTGTAGCTTGTTTATTGACGATGCAGGACAACCAGATAGCAGTGCATCACAATAGTCCAGTCTAGAGGTCATGAATACATGAACTAGCTTTTCTGCATCTGAAACAAGTAACATGTTTCGTAGCTTGACAATGTTTCTAAGATGGAAGAATGCTGTTTTTGTAACATTGGAAATATGATTTTCAAAAGACAAGTTGCTGTCTAATATAACACCCAGATTTTTGACTGTAGAGGAAGTAACAAACAGTACATCCGTCTAGTTGCAAATTGTAATCCAAGAGATTCTGTGTACTTTTTTTTTTTTTTTTTTTGGTCCAATAAGTAATATCTCTGTCTTATCTGAATTTAATAGGAGAAAATTATTGGTCATCCAATCTTTAAAATTTTAACACACTTTGTTAGCTTCATTTAGAAGTTTCATCTGGTCTTGTTGAGATGTATAGTTGAGTATCATCAGCATAACAATGGAAACTAATCCCGTATTTTCTAATAATATTACCAAGGGGCAACATGTATATTGAAAATAGCAGAGGACCTAGGACAGATCCTTGTGGTACTCCATACTTTGCTGGTGATAATTGAGATTACTCCCCATTTAAATAAACAAAGTGCTTAAACTGACAGGTAGGATCTGAACCATCTTAAAGCCTGCCCTTGAATAACTGTATAGCTTTGTAATCAATCAGAGTATGTCATGATCTATAGTATATATTTAAGAACCTTAATTTGCATATTTTAATCAGAATTTAAATGTAAATGGGTGCAGTCACCAACAAAATATTTATTATGTGTTATGTAGTTATCGCAGTTTCGTTTTGATCAGTGGAATGAATCATAAAAAGTCAGCCTATTCACCTAATAAATTCCTTTGTAATTTTGACCTTTGATGCAGTTATCTTTAGTATGCTGGGAGAAGCTTTAGGTAAGATGCCCAAACGTTATTAGTAAAAAGTAGCATCATTGAATCACACTTCAGTATCCTGTTTCACCAGTCTAATGTATGTAGATGGAGTGATTTTAAAAAAAGAAATGCGCAGACAAAAGACCGAAAGCTCAAAGTTGAGTGAAAGCAAAACCATTGTGACTAGTAACACCAAAAGCCAAATTTACTCTTTTCCATGACAACCAGTGAGGGAAGGAGAGAGGGATGTGGTGTGTTCTTTGGCTTTCATTCATCAGTGAGATCACAGTGTGATCTGTGAGGAGCGGAGATCTGATGAAACCCATTGTGAGATGAATGCTCCCTTACGTCACCTGCATTATGCTAGCGCGAGGGTGTGTCCGTGTGAATATACCTGCATGCAACTGCTTAACATGTGTGGCGTAATGAAACCACACAGTGAGGAACAGACCAAAAGTCAAGTCATTATTCACTGTAAATCAGCAGTAGCCCTCAAATTTCAGTCACGCTTGTGCACATTCAAACTTGTCGACTTCTTCACAACTCAAATTTCAACCTGTAGTTGTCAGGCCTTTCCCTTGGCAATTCCACGTTGACGTCATAATTATAAAAGCTGATAGCTGAGACTGTACTGTGATCTTTAACCATTATCGTTCATTGTACATGCTGAACAATATTAAACAATTTAAGTTTAACACGCAGTTTATTAAAAGTTTAACAAAAATTATATGTGTAAGGCTCTATGAAATATAGGGATGCACGATATTAGAATTTTGCCAATATCCCGATGATTTTCAAATCATTTTGGCGAATACCGGTATATATTTCCCTTTGTTTTGAAACAACACCAAGTCTCTACTGTGTGGAAATTGTAAGCAAATTATTTTTAATTTTGGTTAGTTTTGAGCAAAAACTTGTTTGTTAGGAGTAATAAACATTATTAAAGTTCTTTTTTAATAAGAGTACATTGAAAGCCTTGAAAATATCTGTAGTAAAATCAATCTCTGCTGTTTTTTTTTGTTTGTTTGTTTGTTTTTCCTCAGACAGATGCAGTTGAAACCTTAACCTTATTCCGGCCGATTTTTCCGGAAGTGCGCCCGCATGCACACTACATTGTAATCATTCGCGAACATGTAATTTGTGTGGAAGACATTCGGCACAAGCACAACAGACACATAAAAACGGATACCAAGAAGCGAACAGCCATTTCCGGCGCTCGCTGAAGTTGCGCTTCAAAAAGCTAAATGCTGATGTCAGTACCATCTATGTTTCTATTGAATGTAGTTACTGCGCAGTTACTGCCTTTAATTTCGGATGGTTACAGTTATTGCTTTCAATAGCCAAAAGCCAGTTTGGCCTGTTACATACCAAACAGGTTTTTTTTTTTAAATAAACATCTTGCTTATGTATTCTTTCATTCTTTCTTCTTTGTTGCTTAAAGAAAAAAAAATCGGAAATCTGAATTGGCCAGTTTGCCTGTAAAAAAAAAAAAAGAAAATCTGTATCGGAATCGACCATGAAAAATCATGACCGGAGCATCACTAATTTAATTTACAAGTGTCATGTTTGTCATTTTTATTCATGTAAATACTGCGATACTGCTTTATTTATTCAGAAACACAAGTATCTTAACCTCTTAACTGTCACCGCCCCCCCTGTGGGACGCCTACGTTTACTTCACTATTTTACAATTAAATCCTAATCCAATCATGACAAACTATATATCGTTGGAAAGGTCTAAGACTCCTAAATAGGTATTTTACCACTTGTTTGGTTAAATTATGTAGGAAAAGTAATAGATTCATTTATGACAAGAACATAACAGGAGTTCTGACCTTTGTCACAGAAAGTCGTCTTTTTTGCCTTTTTCTCTATCACGCTTTAGAAATCATAAGAAATTATATATCAGTTGAAAACTTAATCTGAAAGTTCATCCTTTGAAACCCATTTTAAAATCAGACATTGCATTGCATTGAAATGGTACATCAAAATCATGTTACAAAAATGTTTTCATTCATGAATTCTAAAAATTTAAGTTTGGATAGTGCACTATAATGTCTGTTCAAAACTGTGAGTGACAGTTAAGGGGTTAATAATATTTGTGTATTTTACTTTTATTTTATTACAAGTAGGCCAACAGTGCCCCCTAAGTAAATAAAATGCCCTACCTAATGGCCATTAGGACCTGGGGGAGATTGCTGCTGCTGCTGCTGCTGCTGCTGCTGCTACTGCACGTGCTAGAAACTGTTGAATCTCTTGCACACTGGATGTCTTCTGTACATGCATTCTCAAATTAAATGCGGCGATGCAAAACAGTGAATCTAATCATCATTCAGGCAAAAGTTTGCTTCAAGAATGAACACACTGCTGACGTTATCTTTTCACTATCACACCCTGAGTAAATCCGTCTTATCGGCAAGGCATATTGGCATATTTTATTTCTAAATCGGCTGATGCCGATGTTTACATTTAAGCCTTTATCGGCTGATTCCGATAAAGTTCAGATAATATCGTGCATCCCTAATGAAATATGTTTTCTTAAATTCCATTTTATTTTTACCAATTTCTGTTTTCCATGAATGGTTTCATTAATCTATCAATTAATTAATATTTAATTGATTGAAAAAATATTTATATTTATATATATTTATAATTTATTTTATTTTTTCCAGAAATACTGTGGTGTATATTTACATTTTTCTGCTAAACAAATTCTGGTAAATAATTTTCTGGTAAATATACCTTTTAAAAATAATGTTTTAATATTTTTAGTAGTAGTAGTATCATTACATTAAGTAATATTTCTGTCAGTTTCTTCAAACCATACCTGTTTTTTTGTTTTGTTTTGTTTTCAAAAGAAAAAGTAAAATGGTCATGAAGTGAGTCTCAGGGCAGTTCCAGAGATTATATCCATGTGTTCATGTACTCATATATTGAGGCGGCAGAGTCTGAAAACACTGCGAGTGTCACGCATGCTTCAGTATGTGTGTAGTAAACAAAACCCCATTCATTCACACAGAGACACGCACAACATGCAGGATTCATTCATTTAAATAGTATTTTTGCGGCTTAATATTCACAGGCACTAGTCCATATCGCATTTTTAATTTAGGTGTACTGACCTAATTTTGAGGTATCCATCCAAAATTTGGCAAGTTCCGTGACATTCCGCGTAATACAGAAAAATCAATTTTTGACTGGATTCCGCGATTTCATCCGCGTTTTCCACATCGTGGAAATTATAGGGCTCTAACTATCTGGAGATATAATTGCAGCTCCTTTAACACTTGCTTCTGTCACAACGCCTGACATTCAATCTGACGGGTCACTTTGTTCCTTTATAATGCTTTTATAAGTTCACACCGAAAAAGGGATGTCATCTTCACAAAGCCATGAACACGCTGCTTATCGAACTGCTGATAAGAGCCCTTCTTCTCTTTTCTCTGCAGTGTCTTGAGACTCTCACTCACCGTCAGATGGACATGCAGAAGTTCATCGCTGATGGCTGCCGGGAGGCTCTGCTGGAGGAGAAGAGGCGCTTCTGCTTCCTGGTGGACAAGCACTGCACCTTCTCCTATCAGATCTCTAATTTCCATGACAAGGTTTGTGAGCAAAAATGCACACTGTTTGCCATTTCATCACGAGAGGAGGAGACCTTCACGATTACAGCTCTCTCAACAGTTAAACTGCTGCGTCAAATACTTTCTTGTTCTTGAAGGCTCGGGAACTTCTGACGGAGAACCTGTCCACCTGGCAGGACAAATGCGGTGACGCTACCAATGTCCCCGATAGTATAATGTCCATGATTGAAGGTCTACGCACTCCAGTGTCAAACACTCCACAGGCGTCTCCAGCCCTTCAGCGCCACAGCAGAGTGAGGAGGACACCAGCTCCTGCACTACACAATGAGTCCTTGGGGCCTGTTGTGTTCATGAATTGCTTACCTGCGTTTTCTTTACTTGTACAGGCCAACTCAGACGCTATGATTCCAGCACCTCCAGCACCGCCTCAGACCAGTCCCCTGGCCAACATGTTCAATCAAGAGTCCTCCAGGAGAGAGGAGAGAGAGTCTGGTAGGACCTTATTTATTATGTGGATTTATTCTACCAGTCTAACCTCGTAATCTAACACGATTAATCTAAAGGTTAAAATTTGGCGTTTTTGCTTTCCTAAAACACATTCCTGATTTATTGTGCATGACTCTATATTGTTTCAATAGTTAAATGGCTATTTAGTCATTGTTGAAGACTGCGGTTGTAGGTGACGCAGGAATTGCAACCTTTTTAATGTAATTTAGTTAATGTCATAGTTCATGTAATTTTAATACCAGTTGAGTTACAGATATCAGCAATTATAGCTTTAATAGATAATATACTATATATATATATATATATATATATATATATATATATATAATAGATTAATAATATTAAATATAGAATAATAGACCTTTTGGGGTTATTATTTTGTTATTTATACATTATTATAGTACTTATTAAAAAATGTTAATTAGCTTTTTTATGTTTTTTTAGTTGTTTTTTAGTAATTTTGTCATTTTTATTATTACTTTTTATTATTTTTTATTTTATTTTTTTGAATATTTTGCATTTTATTTTATTTATTTTAAACAGTTTTTTTTTTAAATATTAGTGGCCAAGCCATCATTTCTAATTAGTTTTCAGTTAATACACAAAGCCGTAGTTCACTGACAAGCTACGTTAAACCGCGTTCATAATCGAAGGCGATTCAATTATGAACGCGATATTGCCGGGCTTGTCAGTGAACTACAGCTCTGTGTATTAACTGCCGCTCCATCTGAAAGCAGGTGATGGCAATTTACTGCTAATCACGAAACCGGCTTTACTGACGAGATGCGCATGATAATCGAATTCGATTAATTGTACAGCCCTACTTGACCTATGGAAGGATTTTCCGGACTATTTTCAAAAGCAATTGCAAATTGTATTTTCAATTGCGTTTTCCACATGTGTGCGCATAAATCGGGACATAATCCAAATGCAATTGCAAATCTTGCATTACCGTTTGAATTTTTTTGCGAACGCACAGTGACTGCCACATTTCAAATGAAAAAGCAAAGTCCATTTGCAACTGTATTTCCCATGTCTTACCAGTTATGAGCCTGTCATATTTAAATAGCAATATTAATTACCACATTTGCCTTTTCACTTTCTCTGCGTTGTGCATGTAACCTGCCAAAACTCAAATGAAATCGCAATTCCTTTTGCATTTGAATTTCCGATGTCTACACGGAAAGCTGTCAATCAACGTGAGGGGGTGGGACTATACTAGGGGGGCGTGTTTGTATTGGGAGGTGACGTCACTCACAGACGACCGTGCTGAACGCTTTGATTAATGGAGGTAATCGGTGAAGGCTCCGCTAAAGGCAGCTGTCAGTCAGTTCGTACCTGTGTGAACGAATGGACAACCTTCTTGGCACAATACATAATTCTGTCTTTTTTACCCCAAATGTTATCCCTAACAGCGGGAGCAACAACGGTACGCACAATAGGTCAATATTCACTGTTAACGAAACGCTTTTCACCTGTCTCAACATCTCTCACTGCTTCTCTCACTCCGATTGACGCAAATGAGTAAACAGACAGTGCAATTCTACACTTATGGTTTCCTACACATGTAGGAAATGCAAAAGATTAATCTACAACACTGTACAACATCACTGAACTAAATTATACCATATGCAAATCACATTTCTTATTAATATATATTTATTAACAATAAAGATTAAAAATTTTAAAGATGCACATTACCAAATACGTCGTTGTAACAAACTGTGAGTCGTGCAGCAGTAATAACGTAACAAAAACATATACAATTTCAAGCAAAATTATCATATTTATTCAAGCATTTAACATTTATAAGTTTAATTAAATGTCAGTAATGAACTGACATGTTCCAGAGACCTACGATCACGAAGGTCCTCTTTCCCAAACGCATACAGTAAGATTTAGTTGATACAGTATCAACTCCCCATCAGTAGTTCTATACTGCCACCTGCTGGCGCAGTTGTGTAACTTAGAGAACACGTTTTGTTATGTTGAGTTCGTGAGAAAAATAAGTCGTGATAACTAGAAAACAACTTTTGTTATGTCGAGATCAGGAGAAAACAAGAAGGGAAAAAAATAAATAAAAATGCATGGCCGCTTAGAACTTCCGTAGTAATGGAGAGTGCATCACCTCAAGATCTTTTACTGTTTGCACTCCGATTGAGGCACATAAACAAACAGTGCAAATCTGCACGTATTTACCTATTTGCCACCTATATCTTATTCCTATCTTATAATAGAGCACCTGCCTCAAGATCTCTCAGTCTGTTTACACTCCAATTGATGCACGTAACAAAACAGAAAATGCTGCTACTCTACTCTGCCTGCCCTAGATGCGTCTTTACACCAACGATCTAGGCCCAGCTGTCACAGAACATGCCACAGCCAAAATGAATTAATATAAAAAATCGTGTGCATCAATCTCAGTGTCGGGTGGCTGTACACAGTGAGAGATCTTGAGACTTGCGCGACGCTTTGGTGCCACGGCCCACGTGCTCCATAACGGATTAAAACTGTTAAAATGTGAAATAATATACACAAGGTGGAAAATGGGTAAATAAATATAGATTGGCACTGTTTTTTTTTTTTTTTTTTTTTTTCAAACAGTAAAAAATATTGAGCCAGGTGTGATGCTCTCTTTTACAGATTAAAAGAAAGGAATAAAATGTACTGTAATAATTAAGTGTAGAATTGCACTGTCTGTTTACTCATTTGTGTCAGTCGGAGTGAGAGAAGCAGTGAGAGATGTTAAGACAGGTGTAATAGTGAATATTGACCTATTGTGCGTACCGTTGTTGCTCCTGCTGTTAGCAGGGTATAATCGCTGCATTTGGGGTAAAAAAGACAGAATTATGTATGTCGGATGGTTCGTCACGATACGATACAATATCGATTCTCATACCCAGATATACGATATTTGTCGATACCTCAAAAAATTTTACGATTCGATACAGGAGTATATTGTTTGATATTTCGATATTATGATATTGTATACCTATTTTAAACAACCATCTACATTTTTATTAACTCACAAATGCAACCAAAATATATAACATGAACATTGAAATTTTCACACCCTGTACCTCAATTGGGACATTCACAACAAAAAAAGAAAAAAAACAAAATAAATAAAGAAAATAAGCAATTGGAAAAAACAATTCTGGCTGCTATAGGCTCAGTGCTAAAAATCTTTTCTACAGATAACCAAATTACAAGCAATAGCAGAAAATAAATACAATAGAACAAAGACACAAGTTCAGTAAACAGTGCTTTTCAGGTTTTTCTGCTCGGCCTAAAAGAAATTTTCAGGTATGCTACAGAAATGTAATAATCAAACGTAAAATAACTCTATAGTCTTCACAGTATAAATTAAATATAGATTAATAATTGTTGATGTTACAAAGGTTATTTAGTCAGGAGCAGTGAGCACTTTTTCTTTGAGAGCGTTTGCTTTCACTTTAAGAACGAAAGCACAGATTTAATATAGGCTACTGATACACATGCGTTTTCTTTCTCAACTGTTTACATTAAGACATATGCCTAACCGACTGTGTTTACTAGGATATTCGCCAAAACACGCATTTTGATGTAATTTTGTCTGTATTTACTCATCCATGCACAAAAAAGCGGAAGAGAGCTCAATTTAGTACTCACGCGGTGTAGACATGGCAGTCTGTGTGAGTGCGCTTCAGATGTGTGCGCAGAAAACTTCTCACACAGCGCTCTACTGTTCCACAAACAATCCCGAGAGTCTTTTATATTGACAATTCATTTTTGCAATGCAGAGGAAACAGAAGTTGCATCTGAATGGCATTTAGATGCTTTTACACACTGTTTAATGCAGCTCAGGACATGTAATGCTTTAACCTGCAGTTACAAATGCATAAATAATGTTTTGATATTTTAAACAAAGTTGACAACTGATGTTTGAAATTTATAAAAAAATGAAAAGATACTTTAAATGTGAAATTAAAACTGCCAGCAGGTGACAGCAAGTCACTGTTACTAAGTGAGTCATTGCGATTGAACAGAATAATTTAACGGTTGATTAATTCAGGAACGAAACAGTCATGTTCTTCAGACGCAAAACAGTGCGGCTGTGTTTGGAATTATTTGGCGAAATGGAGCAAAAGCAGGAAATATGCTGTCTAAAACGCAAGTCTCTTTATTAACATCTTGCTGCCACCTACTGGCGGTTTTCATTTCACATTTAAAGTATCTTGATTTTTTAAAAATAATTTTAAACATCAGTTTTCAACGTTTATGTTTCAAATATCAAAACATTATTTATGCATTCGTAACTGCAGGTTAGCATTCTATGTCCCTCTGAGCTGCATTAAACAGTGTGTAAATACATCTAAATGCCACTTCAGATGCATTGCAAAGATCAATTTTGTTGATACGGATTTCATTTGCTTGGTAACAGCCCAAATGCAAGAATTTGAAGATAATGCACACTTTTAGAAAAAAAACGGCTTAAAGGTAAAAATGTCCATAACTTATTTTCAAAAGATTAATTTCTATCATTGCTGTGAACTGACCATACAGAATATGAAGAATATCAAAAAAATTCAGGAGTCAGCTGTCCATGGTAATCTTTAAGATACCAGCACAATAACACACTCAGCAAAATATCGTCTAATTATCGTTATTAATAAAATCCCAGAAAATATCAAGATATAATTTTTTGTCAATATCGCGCACCCCCAATTCATGTTATTTAATTTATATAATAATTTATTGATAATGATTGTTTAAATCAGTATAATAAATAAAATTAACAATTTTTTTCTTAAAAATGGTTTAAAGGCTGAAATGTAAAGTTGATCATTTTATACAACTTTTTGTTTTTGTGAAAACTTGTATCTGAATTGTAAATTATGCTTTTTACTAGGCTTGCTGCGATAGACTGTGTTGGCGGTGATACTGGTGATAAGCCGCAACACCGGTTACGTCACTTGCCCACCGCGGCACCGTCCCCCACCATCGTTTTGATTTTTTTTTTTATAGTAATAAAAATCATTTAGTTCAGTTAGAGGACACTACAATTAAAACTGAACGTGGCTGCTCAATGCAGCGCGCCGAACGAACGACAGTCGCGCATCACAGATCAGATTTAATTTATCATGTGAGGAGGATGCAATTATTTGTTCCTCATTCTTTACTGATTTTTAGTTTTGTAAATCTATTTAAACTTTGTGTAAGTTATTCGTTATTTTATATTAGTCATAATAGCATGGTGTATTTTTATTCGTTTTGCTAATAAAAGTTCCGTGTTCTACGTTGTATTTTGTTGTTGCTTGAATTGAATTCAAGCAATGCCGAATTGCCGCTCATTTAAAAGTGAAATTAAAATGCTTACGGTGCTTTTTCAAACTAACCTATTTAAAAGTGAGGGAAAGAGGGAAAACTCAAACGAATTAAAAGCAAAAAACTGCTTGACGCCGAATTGCCGCTAATTTTAAAGTGAATGTAAAACGCGCACGGAGCTTATAGGCTATTTAAAACCGAAGGAAAGCGAGGAAAAGAGGGAAAACTCAAACGCCTATAAGCCATGGTGATGGTATTACCGATGTTGTCACACGTCGATTACCCGGTGGGAAAATTTCCTCACCGTCACAACCCTACTTTTTACAGTAATTTTACAGTTTAATATGGTACTATAGACATTGCCCTACCCCGCTAATATGGTATTAATTTTATTTGTGCAGGTCTTAAAAAAGGTCTTAAGTCCTGCAGAAACCCTGACCATAAAAATAACATGTAGCCCATCTGAATTATATAACATTTAGTCGATCCATCTTACATCCGCTGTAAGCTTTTCTTTTCTTTTGTTTTCACTCGCGATCTTTACAGCACACATTACATTACGTATTTCATGGCACACTCGTTTTATGCGTATTTGGTGCCACCTATTGTTGTGGGTGTACATTTATTTATTTATTTATATATATATACATGCATACATGCATACATACATACAGGTGCTGGTCATATAATTAGAATATCATCAAAAAGTTGATTTTTTTTTTTTTCACTAATTCCATTCAAAAAGTGAAATGACCATTGACACGTTGCACAAGGAGGGCAAGACACAAAAGGTCATTGCAAAAGAGGCTGGCTGTTCACAGAGCTCTGTGTCCAAGCACATTAATAGAGAGGCGAAGGGAAGGAAAAGATGTGGTAGAAAAAAGTGTACAAGCAATAGGGATAACCGCACCCTGGAGAGGATTGTGAAACAAAACCCATTCAAAAATGTGGGGGAGATTCACAAAGAGTGGGCTGCCGTTAAAATGAATTTGCGTTAACACGTTAACTTTGACAGCACTTATATAAGTTTAAGTTAAGTTAACAACTTTATTAATCCCACAAGGGGCAATTCAAGTAGGGCAGCAGCATCATACAGCAGACACAAAACATCACACAGACAGTACAAAAAGTAAATACGTAAAAATTAAAAATAAATAAAAACATAACCCAACATGCTTCATAAATAAATTCATTAAAAAACTTTATATCTATTAGATGAGCATTTAATGCTGCTAAATCTTCTTCCAGAGGGCAGTACTTCAAAGTAAACCTTTAAGGGATGAGAGTCATCTCCCGTGATACTCGAGTTTTCCTTCGCATTTGTTGCTCATAGAATTCTGCTAGACTCCGCAAAGGAACACCAATGATTTTTGAGCAAATCCTAACTAAGGTCTGCAAACGATTCTTATTCCTAAGAGGGAGTGATGAGTACCAGCATAAAAAAGAATAACTCAAGATACTCTCGATAAAGGTAGTATAAAAAGTTCTCAGTATCTTTTTTTTTTTGTACACAGAAAGCGTTCAATTTCCTAAGAACATACATTCTTTGATTCACTTTCTTAATAATGACCTCTGTGTTCTGCTGGAACTTTAAAGTAGTATCAAATATAGTTCCAAGATACTTATACTCCTGTACCCTTTCAACTTCTTTTCCATAAAAGTACACAGGTTTCACCTTTGAAGCATTTTTCCTAAAATCAATTACCATCTCTTTCGTTTTACTAATATTCAGTTGTAGTTCAGCTTTTTTGCACCACTCAAAGAACTCATTATGATCATTACTGTCATCACATTCTGCACTAGTCAACAAGGATAGAAAAACTGTCATCAGCATATTTAACTACATGACAGTTATCCTTAGTGCTGCGACATTCATTTGTGTAAAGTATAAAGAAAATTGAAGACCGTACACAGCCCTGAGGAGATCCAATTGACGTAACCAGTGTATCTGACAGCACTCCATTCAACATGACTCTTTGCTGCCTACATGTCAAAAAATCTAAAATCCATAAAACCAGTCCATGACTTACATCAAATTCACATATGAGTTTCTTTGCTAAAATTACAGGATTCATTGTGTTGAACGCAGAAGAGAAATCAACAAACAACATTCTAGCAAATGTACCTCCCTTCTCTAAATATTGATGTATGGTATTTAAGAGGAAAAGCTTTGCATCATCCACACCTCTTCTAGTGCGATATGCAAACTGCAAAGAATCTAACTTATGACCTGTTACTGTGATAAGTTGTGACTTAACTTCCCTCTCTAAGGCTTTCATGGCTAAAGAAGTTAATGCAATGGGCCGAAAATCATTTAAAGAATGAGACTTTTCTTGCTTAGGAATAGGTATTATATTAGACGTTTTCCATAAGCCAGGAACTACAGCTTGGTCCAGGGATGCCTGAAACGGAGAGTAAAACACAACACTGAGCTGCTCTGCACAGTATTTTAGTGTTCTCCCACAGATACCGTCTGGACCAGGCGCTTTATTAACAGGTGTAGCTTTCAGCTGCTTTATTACATTGAAAGGATGCAAATTCAAAGAGTTAGAGGGGCTTAATTTTTGTTTAAAATCATCAAGAACATCACTTGTATCATGCTTCTCAAAACGTGTAAAAAACTAATTCAGGTCGTTGACCAATGAGTTACCATCTACATCCTTATTTAACACTGTTCCTTGCTTGGGTATACTAATATACCTAATATAGTATATATTTTAGATATAGATAGATAGATGGATAGATGGATAGATGGATAGATAGATGGATAGATGGATAGATGGATAGATGGATAGATAGATGGATAGATAGATGGATAGATAGATGGATAGATAGAGAGAAAACAGTTAATTAGAATTCCAGAGAACTATTGTTTGATATGTCAAATTTGCTACATGTTTATTACTAAAAATTAGGACCTTGGGAGACATGTTGTCTGTCTTTTCTCCTCCAGACTACAACAACGAGGACAGCGGATTGTCTAGGTCTGTGTCGATGGCCACTGGCCTCAATCACATAGACAGAAGACCCAAAGTGCGCACCATTTTCCCCCACAAGTCTGGAAACAACAACACGCTACTGAGTTTTGAAGAAGGAGACATTATCTCACTGTTGATTCCTGATGAGAGGGACGGCTGGCTGTACGGAGAGCTGCAAAACAACAAACAGTGAGTGGAGCTTGTCAACGTGTCTCATTTATATGAGCTTTTTAAACTATAGCTGGTTCATGGAGACATGTCTATAGTTTACAGTTGATAATGACAATAGTAATAATAGTTTGGCTTTACAACCAAAACTTGATCATTTTTGGATTACCAAAAATGTAATTAAAAACAGCCCAATGTTTAAGAACGTTGTCCAGGTGAAGTTGTTTGGCTAGTGAGTCAGTCCATCTCAGATGCACCAAAGTGGCTCAGGATGTGGAGAGACATTATGTGTGCACAGCTGCTGGTGCTGGTCTGCAAACCAGCTGTGATGAAGAAAACCCAGTTCATTGTGGTGTCAGTCAAAGCCACATGAAGCCCTGTTTTGAGAGAGAGCAGACGGGGTGGCAGCTTATCTGAGATGCAGAACACAATCCCCCCAAGGACCTGAGGACTTTCAGCAGGTGGAGGAGACGTAATCAGAATAACACAGTTATGGCAGAGAAAATGGTCTGAACACGCCAGCGTTCCTGCCAAAAACTGATGTTGTTGGTTTGAGAGAATGCTACCAGATGGCAAAACAGACAGGGTGCGTTCTGAATGCATTCAGAGTCGTCAATATCTTTGCCACAGAAGTCAAGTCAGAAGTTGGAATAGAGCTAATAAACTTTCAGGATGAAGACAAGTAGTAAAATTACAATTCAAACTTGGGTAATTTTCCTTTGCTTTCCAGTAAAAAAAAAAAAAAATACGATCAAATGCATTGGGTGCTGTTTTGGATGTGTGAAAAGTACCCGTTGCACAACCAGTATTTTGTTTCTTAAATGTATTTTCAGTAGAGGTTCACTTTTAAATTGCCATCTGATGTTATTTAGGGCCCTATGAAATCTGTTTTTTTTTTTTTTTTTTCAATAGTTTTGTCTCTAAAGAAACGGTAAAATCCTCATGAAGTGACTCTCAGGGCAGTTCTAGAGATTATATCCATGTGTTCATGAACTCGTATATTGAGATGGCAGAGTCTGAAAACACAGCGAGCGTCACGTGATTCTGTATGTGTGTGTGTGTAGTAAACAAAACCCCATTCATTCTCTCAGAGACATGCACAATATGCAGGATTCATATTTAAATAGTATTATGTGGCTTAATATTCACAGACATTAGTCCATATCACATTTGATTTAACTGTACTGACCTACTTTTAAATTGTTTCATCCAAAATTATTACGTGACATTCCGCATTATACAGTAAATTCCATTATTATGACTGGATTCTGTGATTCCGTTCGCATTTTCCATATCAAGAAAATCACAGGGCCCTAATTATGGTCTGATAACTGGGGAACTTTGCATGTTATTATAGTCAATTGATACAAAGAATTGAATTTATTTTTTTAAGGAATAATTCCCCCTGAAAATAAACATTGTGTCATTTTTCTCACCCTGTGCATTTTTGGGTAATCTGTAGTTTGACTCACTCAGTTGTTTATGTGTGTTGGTGGTGTTCTGCTTTGAAAGCAACATCAAACTTGTCTGAGCCCTATAGGGAACGATACATGAAGTCAGACTTGTCACCTAGCAACCCATTAATATGTGCCAAATTACACGCAAGCACCATTTGCTAAACGAGGCATTTTAAAACACTACAACGACATGTTCAGACAGACTGAGTGCTTCTATTTAAAGAAAACTTCAGCCTGATTGACGGTTGTTATTAATAATACATTTGCAAGGTCAATTAAAATGTCCTCTCATGTTCTTGAATGCCAAGCAGGAAATGAGCTTAAAATCACTGGTGAAACTTTCCAGCCCTTGTCTACAGATCACTGTCACTGTACTGCGGCTCCTCCTGTTCTGTTGATTTAAAGTACACTGAAAAGCACACCCAAACACAGAAAGACAAATATTAACATTTCTTCATGTGGAGCATGAACACGAGGGCAGAAGTGAAGGGATTTGGCCTGAGATTTGCAGTGTCTACATTGAAAGCAATATGAAAAGTTTGCTCTGCTGTCCTAGAAGAGAAAGATTTCAACATGGTCATCATTTCAGAGGATACTAGAATGTAAATACATAACTTTAAAGCTAACAGATGTGGACTAAAAGCCACAAAACTCCACCTTTGATTTCATGGGGTCTTCAAAGCCTCACCACTACAGCCATTGACGCATTGCTTTTGTAGTAAATTCACCGCCTTCAACCATAAACTTTTCTGTAATTACTGACAGACTTGAAATCCCCTGCTGTGAATAACATTCCCTTGATCTTGTATAATCTGTAGGTTATTTAGCCTGTTTCTTCAGATGTGCTATTGAAGGGTGGTGTTTAGTGTCTCATACATGACTAAGAAACACACTGGATGGAGCCTAAATATACAGATTTCAGGAAGTTGTTCAGACATTTAGACATTCCACTGACTAATCTTTTTTTTTCCTCCCTGAAATGATGGTTCCTCGTGGTTCTTTGCTGCATGGGGTTTAAGTGTTGACTATAGGGTTCTTTGAGGGAAACAAGTTATTGAAGTTACAATATGTCATCTTTATACCAATTTAGTTCCTAGGTTCTTTAAAGAATCGGCACGAAAATGAGAAAATACAAAGTTCTTAAATATGCAAATTTCTAAGGCCTCTTAATTTATCAATATGATCAAAAATTTCTCAATATAACATTTACTGGACTAAAACAACTTCCATATTTTTTAGAAAAGTTGTTCAAATCTATCAAATACGATCTATCAGGCTTTTGAGGAACATTTATATATTCATCTCACAGTCATTGCAGTGCATTGAGCTTTGATCAAAAAGACTAAGCAATTAGCAGGGGCGGGGCTAGGGTTGGCCACCCCACTCACAACTGCTTCTTCTGTCTCTTTTATTTATTTTATTTATTTTTTATTTATTTTTTTTCTTGACAAGAATTGCCTTTATTTAGACCAGAATGTATTTACGACCACATCAAACAGTAGACTTTTCAAACGTGTACTCTGCTTCACCTCAGCGCCAGGCATGAGTCAAATGAACACAGAAAATATACGGGTGATGAGGAGCTTCAGTAGAATAACAGTGAACTGTGCTCAGATGAGATGTTGTCAGGACATATGTCAGTAAAAACCAATTTTTCTGTCCTGTCAGCCGTTATACTGTGCTTGTAGCGCATGCTCTTCAATTGCACACACAAATACGGCTGCACGCACTGTAGCCCGTATCATTTCGTATTAAAGCACGAATAAAACTACGAGCATGTGTGTCAGATCCGTGTCATGTTCAGCAGCGGCAGCTCTTAAAGTAATAGCATTTAATTTAGTGTTTGATAACTTCATTCAGTTTCTGTATATTTCTTACTTGCTGAAGGGCAGCTAAATATGACATTTATTATAATGGGTTTATGAGAAGATTTTCAGTTTTAAGTTCCCTTAAATTAGAAGTTATTTTTTAAAGTCTAATAAATGTTAAAATTGATAGCTGTTATACTGTAATGTTGAATGGCTATAGTCAATGGCTAAATATTAGAAAAAAGAACAATTTCCTAGAGACATCAGTAGTATGTCAGTGATACTGGCCTTCATTTATTAAAAAGATGCCATTAAACAAATATTAAAAATATACTGTCTTTATGTTGTTTCTACATTAATTTGAAGATTGAATGTGAAATTATTGCAATATAAATTAAATAATTGTTAGGTGGAATTAATCGCAATTAATTTCAGAAAAAAATGTGTGATTTTTAATTAGTTAATTATTTTAAACGATGGACAGCACTAATTTAAATATCATCTTACTAAGACATTATTGGGAGCTATATATATATATATATATATCAAATATTGTTATTTATACTGATATGTGTGACTGTTTCGTCTTACTTTTTGGCCATGAAAATATCAGCAACTGCACCAAATTGCGCACATTATTTTTGCTTAATTTGGGCATCTGAATTAAGTTGATTTTGTTTTTGTCTTTTTCCTCTTTGGTTTGAGCTCCATATTCTCCCATATCATACTATATGAACCATGCAAGCCTGATATATCAACTTTGATACATGCACAACCTTTTAAATATTTTATTTATGTCTCAATATATATATATATATATATAGGTTTAAGGGTTATCATCTTCCAGTCTCTGCTGGTACACTTGATCAGAGAGTAGTGCCGCCCCATCCAGAGTCTACATAAAACTCCATGCAAGATGTTATTTGTTTTTCCCCGTGCCTTTCAGGGTGGAGGTGGTTATAGAAACTGAGTTTCCCATCAGTATTCACATTCCCTTGGATTACAAGAACAAAATCCTGAGAAAGACGTCCACACCAAGACAAACACTGCCATTGTTCTTGACGTAATGGCAGGCCATCCTGTGTGCATTTGATGTCACCTCACACCGCTGCACATTCAGATGACGGCCCTCTGCTTGGATTTCCTTTCTGAGAACGCAATGCAACTCTCTATGTTCAGATGGCTTTCAAAATGCTTCTCTCAGTGTTTTTATGTCCCACAATCCCAGACTGTGTTCAGTAAACACTGAGCAGACATTATAAGAGCCATTTATCCAGGGCCAGATAAAAGCATCCGCTCTCTTTTTTTTTTCCATCTAACTGACTTGTGTTGTCTGTCTGTGTGTTTTTACAGGCGGGGCTGGTTTCCATCATCTTACTGTCGCGCATACACAGAGCTAGCGGTAAATAACAGGTAATCAGATACCACACACACACTAACACTGTTCTTTGTTGTCCTGATTAGCTCTGATACTGATCGCTGAGCCTCTGAAGAGAAGGAAACATAAGCTTCACAGCAGTCAAGCCCTATTTTAAGACTATTACATCCTTTATCTCAAAAACCACATTCTCAGATATTAGTTTTTTCTGTATTGCATGGGTCAAATAAGTTTGATGGTGTGTCATTTTAGCATCGCCAGAAGCAATTGTTTTCAAACAGGTTTCCTGAACACACCCTATGACTCCTATTGGTCAGACAAACTGTTAGTTCCGCCCCAAACTCACACCACTGCTTTGCCGTGCTTAAAGAAACAGCGATATTTACATGGCAACACAGTGTTCAAGTTTTAATATTATTGATAAAATGACACTTCAGCTTTAATGGTTGATTGATTAAATGATATATATTGAGAGCTGCAGATTTTGCGCACACTCTGCAGAGAGCAGAAAGTGAAACATTAGAAAGAGTTTACCCAGACTGACCCAGGCATGCTTCATGAGACTTCTAATCCCTTGTGCTCTTTCCCACTGCTGTTATTCAAAGTGTGTGAGGTCAGATCATGCACCTACCTCTGCTAATGTTTGCTTGAAGAACACAAGACTCGATGCTTTCTGATGTCAAATGAAATCCTATCCTCTTGGACCCTGAGGGGTTCCTGTAATGCCTGATCAAAAAGCCTTTTGTGTTGCAGCTAACAGTGAGAGCACCAAATGCAGTTTGCTGATTATGCATGCTATCTAACATGGTGTGCTGGCTTGTTGATTAACTTTGTACCACGTGTAGTTTCCAGATCTGGACAAGTCATGGAAATAAATGAAATGGATAAGTCATC
The DNA here is from genome assembly GCF_012432095.1 of Onychostoma macrolepis. Taxonomy (NCBI): domain Eukaryota; kingdom Metazoa; phylum Chordata; class Actinopteri; order Cypriniformes; family Cyprinidae; genus Onychostoma; species Onychostoma macrolepis. Next base: position 19,277,670 of record NC_081157.1, on the reverse strand, counting down.
TAAATTTCTAGACAATATAAATTCAATAAAATGAAAAGAAAAATAAATATACTAAAATGTATTTGAAGTACATTTATTTCTTGCTAAGTATACTACAAATACATTTACATATTTATGTACTTAATAAAAAATACCTTGCGATTTGCACTTTGAGTATACTAAACTGGTATATTTAAAGTCTGCTAAACTAATTTTGTAGTTAATGCACTTTAAATGTGTGGAAGTAGTGCTGAAGTCCAACTAAAGATATAGTGAAGTATATTTGATTGTGCTAAAGTGGAACCATTGCAAGTATACTATAATATAATATCTTGCATTTAAAGACTGATATTATTCAAACATCATACAGTCCTTGTCAATAGTGACATTAAAACACATTTTAGGCTTAATATTAAGAAATGTGTATTGTGCTCAAGTAGTACTCCAAATAAAGTTTAATTATAATTTTTATATCAGTAATTCTCAAGCGATATGTCAGTAAATATTAATAATAGATTTGAACTACACTCTTTAAAATAAAAGTTCTTTATTGGCATTAATGGTTCTATGAAGAAGCTTGAACATCCATGGAACCTTTCAAATCCAGAAAAGATTATTTGTAGTCGAAAAAGGTCCTTTAGATTTTTAAAATGTTCCTTTGAAATGGTTCTTTTAGGAACTGTTCACTGAAAGGATTTTCGTCTATGGTGTCACTGCAAAAACACCCTTTTGGAACCTGTATTTTTAAGAGTGTATATAAAGTATGAAGTAAATGTATTTTAAATATATTAGTTTTTTATACTGCTATAAGAAGTGTCTGGAAAAGTCTTAGAAAAATCAAAGAAAGTGTGGGAACCTTATTGTTAATCATAAGCTAACTGAAAACACAAAGAGAAATGTTTCACATGACAGTTTGTAACTTTGTGTAATTTGATGCTGCAAAAATGTTTTTGGCCAGTAAGGTTTTTTTCAGCAAGGATGTATAAAAATTATCAAATAAATAAAAAAACAATATTGCATTTTCCACAAAAATGTTAAGCAGCACAACTGTTTTCTAAACAAATGTTTCTTGAGCAGTAAATCAGATTATTAGAATGATTTCTGAAGGATCATGTGACAATTAAAGACCGGAGTAATGATGCTGAAAATGTAGCTTTGCATCACATGAATGAATTACATTAAAATTAGGGGTGTCAACGTTAACGCATGTGATTTAATCAAAAATTTAACGTGTTAATATTTTTTTAACGCAGATTAATCGTTTGATAAGGTTTGACCCCAACTTCTTCCCGTCATCGCAGCGCGGAAGGTTATCTATCATTGTTTGACGAGGGGACAGCGCACCAGTGTTGCCAGGGTAATGGCACAAGTGGACTATTTTGAAAATACAGTCGCGGGACAAATTACAGAGCGGGTTGCGTTTTTTTGGGGCTACTTTTTTAATGTATAGATTATACAAGATAATAAACACACGATTACAATAGATATGGTCTGTATGTGATTTTCTTGAGATTGAATGTGTACATCTGAAATGCTGCATATAAAAGGCTATAAATAGCATATTCTAACAACAGTAAATGACCAAATTCCACATGTGATCGCAAAAGGAAGTTGTTATAAACACTTGATGGTGGTTTGAAGTGATTTCTGAGTAAAAGTGTACTATTAATCGCATAAACTGTCTTATGTAGCATGATGCTAATGTTAGCCCTAATGCATCTGCAGAACAGGTCCAATTCTTCTTCATAATGCATTTTGTCATAATACTTCACGTAAGGTCGCAAGAAAATGTTCTGTTGTATTTATTTAGAAATACTTTTGATAATAGTTGGGTAAATGTTTACTGGGATTGAAGCGATGTGGCTTGGTAAACGTTTTATTGCCACTATAAAGGCTGATAATGGCTGAATAAAAACAAAAGAACAATGATAAAAGAATAATAAGGATTATGTTTCTTGGCGGAAGTGTGAAAGGTTCTGTTTCCTTAAACTAGTTTGTCATACATTTTTTTCAACACATTTACAGGTAAATCCTAGTATTTTAAATTTGTGATTAATCATGATTAATCACAGTCCATGACTGTGATTAACGCGATTAAAATTTTTCACCGATTGACAGCACTAATTAAAATATATTCAAATAAAATAGTTGTTTAAAATGGTAATAATATTTCACAAAATTACTGTTTTTATTGTACTTTTAATCATATAAAATCAGTCTTGGTGAGCATAAGAGACTTGTATCTAAACCAGTTAAAATTCTATTGACCCAAACTTTTGATCGTCAATGCTTTTGATCAGTAGCTGCTTTTATATTTGAGGAAAGGGGTCCTTTAGAAGGCGATCATAATTTTTTGGCATAGTTTGCGTTAAATGGTTACACAGAATTAAACCATGGCCTGGGAATCACTGTTTGAGGGAGTTGATGAGATTTCCTTTGATACCAACCAGAGTTTATATCATTGAAATGCGTTTGTCATTTGTCATAGTAGTTGGTTAGTAAACATGTTAAAATGCAGTCTAAATAAAGATTTCTTCTGCTGAAAGGTGTTGTGATTATGTATTGTAGTATTGCTGGAAATCCTCCGATGCGCAGTAAGAGCGTGGCCAACCTCATGCAGAAGGACCCAGGGGATGACATGATGGTTCTGCCTCCAGCGGACTACAACGATTCGCCCGTCAGGAGAAACTCCACCAAGAGTCTGATGCAGACATACACCTCCACATATGAAAACCCAGTCAGTCTTCTTCATCTTTCTCCTCATCTACCACTATAACCTACCTGAATGCTGCCTGCGTTGCCTTTTCTTCATGCTGGGTTCCTAAAGTCAGATTATGTTTGATTTGTGTTTGATTGTCGCCTCACAAGCGATACATTAGGCCAAAAAAATCCCATTTACTTACATTGAACCGTATCATGGAGGTGTAAGTAGCCTTCCAAAATACCATAGCAAATGCTTAGCAACACCTTGACATCGCAGTGGTAAGTTTTCCATTGGCATCACTGTCAGAAAAAGTAAAAGTAAAAGCTTTAAATGCTGTTTGGCATAAGTTAGGGTGTATATATTGAATTGAATTTAGTTTAGTAATAATAGAAGCTCATGTGAAGTTCTCTCAGGTGTAGGTGTGTATGTGTGTCAGTGTCAGAGTGTCTAGGCCATGTCATGACGTGCATGCAGTTGCAGTCCTCATGTCTGAGTGGATCAGAGGATCAGGATCACTTTAAAGAGGATTGTCGGTGGAGCAATGCTAAATCCAAACTGCTCTCTCAGAAGAGTGTCACCTCAGTGACAGCAAAAAATAAACAAAAGCTACCCTTTCAAGCCCACCACATCTCACTGTTTATTTTAACGTGTTTGCGTTTTGCCAAAAATAAAAACGAAGAAGTATTCACTTGCAAGTGTACACGATATTCAACATCAGGAGACTTGGTTACAGATCATATTATAAATTGTAACAGGAGTGGGAGTTAAAACAGTACGAGTAATCTAATTCCCATATTTTTGCTTGAAATTTAACCCCCAAATGTATACATTACATAAGAATGTAGTAACATCTACATGGTTATGTAATATATACATCAATAATTAAAGTGATAAATAAATTAATAAATGAAAATGTCTTTCATCTTTTTTCTAACTGCAAACCCAAAAATAAGATTATTCATAACAAATAAATGATACTTCTGACATATGAGCAAAACCAGCTCCGCATTATGAAACACTTGAAGTGTTAATGCTTAAAAATCCAAGACCCAAAACAGCATGATAAAATGACCGGACACGTTTTGCGGTTAAACAGCTGATATATACACACCCGGAGACCTGCTATATGTGACCTGACATCAGCTGAACTCAGTATTAAAGGTGCTGAATGTAATTATTTTGCTTGTACTAAAGCATAATTACTTAAATAGATATTGTTATCATTATTACCATAATAAGACCTTTAAGATATAGCCTCTTCCACACTCAAGCACACACATTAAGCTTGCTGCAAAGCAGCAGCAAAAGTAATGACTGAATGTTTCAGAAAAAATAGCAAGGCAATTAATTATTTAAGAAACTAGTAATATAAACACACACTTAAATCAACTGGTGGCTTAAAGTGTTAGTGCACCCAAAAATGTTAATTCTGTCATTAATTACTCACCCTCATGTCGTTCCAAACCCGTAAGACCTTTGTTCATCTTCAGAACACAGTTTAAGATATTTTTGATGAAATCCGAAAGCTTTCTGACGGCTCTGGTATTTCATCAAAAATATCTTAATTTGTGTTCTGAAGATGTAGTTCTTACGGGTTTGGAACGACATGAGGGTGAGTAATTAATGACAGAATAAAGCAATAAGCCCCATGAAGCCGTAGTTTACAGTGAATTTATAACAGTTAAGGGGTGTTGTTAGGGACTAGGTACACGAGTGCCTAAAACCCCCTTAGCTGTTATAAATTCACTGTAATCCACAACTTCACGGGGCTTATTGCTTTTATAAAACTGTTATTCCGTGTAAGTAGTAAGGTTTCATAAAATAAAACAGAACAAATAAAGTGTAATAAAATCAATAAAAACATTATTTTTCTGTCAAACAATGTAGTTCCTCAGAAACGGTTGTGGTTGCAACTAAGTGGTTGCCAAGCGACACACAAACGTAAACAAAGGTGTATGTTTGTAGAGTAATTTACAACAGCTTTGAACGCGGCTCAACCAATCAAGAATCAAGGACCGGAACTATCCGTTTTATAATTTTCATTTTTAGGTGAACTATCCCTTTAAATGAACGACTACTAGTCAACTAGAAAAAATCTTTAGTCGGGGAAAGTCCAAAAAAAAAAAAAAAACAGGTTTGCAGATATTTAAGAAACATGCTCATATACATTTAGGAGACAAGTTCACATAATTGTTTCTCCAAAAACACAATGCTACAGCAAGTTACTCTACTTTACTTTAAAATGTGTTCCGTATCAGAATGTCTGTTTTTGTTCTGGTCTGTGTGATTCCGCCCACTGCCAATTTACCCAAGAATATTTCAACACCTCGGGTTGCATGTCCTCGATCTGGCAACCCGTGTGAGTATCTATCCTGAGTAGGAGGGGGCAGGAGAAACTATTCTCTCCAATATTTTGAAGTTGGACTGCAGTACCCATTTCAACCACTAGCTGTCAACATTACATGCTGCACCTTTAATCTCACCAGGAGTGGAATGCAATCGAAACAATCGTATGTGAACGTCAGAGATGTTGAAATGGTATGGTATTTATAACATGACAATATATCCAAAAACAACATAACCAGTTTTATTTGCATGCATGCAAACACATGTGGCAGAACTGTGGGCAGTGACACATGCATGTAAATGACAGGATTTTGCTTATTCCCAGAACTGTTTGACCGTCAGCAATTTCACAGGGCAGCGTGTTACGTAAGTCAGGCAACGACATAACGCCACGGTCCATATCTATGGTATTATACTCATGCTAATTTTAGTGGTAGGGCTAGTCTGATGAGACACACGATCCCATTCCAGGTGCTCCTTTTAAGTTAATGAGGTCTAATGCCTCTGAAAGAGCCACCTGCATATGTAGCGCTATTTGTTTGGAGGGAGCCCTGATTTGTGATATTTGTGGGCTGCGGGTGTCAATGGCCAGGCTGTGAAACTGGATACTCCTCTCTCTGGACCTGGTGAAATATTCATCGCTCCTCCACCTCCCGCCCCCGCCTCCCGTCACACACGCACATCCAGGCCACGGCTCGACCTTTCTGATGGAATTCCACACGGACTTCAATCTGAAACCTGCTAGCAAATCCACCCATTCATTTACCCCGCCGGAAGCAAAAGCTCACCTCCTGATATATTGTGCACACAATAGAAGTACAGGAGCCAGATCTGTAGGTGTGAAGCCCTGTTGTTCGGCACCTGTCCTCCCTGCCGAGGGTTGGCTCATCGCTGTGGCGAACAAGGGACTCATGCCATGCAATTACTCAAGCAAAGCTCGTCTCTCCGCCCTGGAAAGCCGGGGTAAATGTGGACACTCTTGTATTAGATGATGTCAAGCAGGAAAGGAGATTGTCCTGTTCAAAAGAAGCGGAGGCTGTGTTTTTCCACAGACAATGTGTTTTATCGGTCAGGGTGGGGGGAGGACGGGTCCTGAACACTCACAGGTGAAGGCATTGTGTGAAAAATGCTCCCTACCTGGTTTTCTGTTTGCTTGAGAGAGAGAGAGAGAGAGAGAGAAAGAAAAGAGCAGAATCTGATACAAGACAATAGATGTGAATCTCAAAAGAATGCAAATAGTGACACTATGCATGAAAGAGCCTGTGACATTAGAAAACATCTGAACTAGTCTTCCTATATGTTATGCGGGATGGATAAGATCAGTATTTAGGTTGGGAAAATTGGCTTTCAGGCCACACGAAGTGGCAGGTCTAACCAGATAGATATGATATACGGCCATGTTGTGAATATGCACAGCTGGACGACAGCAGTGGACCATTATGATGCCAGATGCCCACTAACTAAATCAAGAGGCATCTCTTTCCTGTGTACGTATACTGCGGTGCACAGCTGCCCTCTAGTGGAGAGACCAGCTCAGTGCTCAGATCTCAGTCCTGCACTCATTGTTATGAATCGTACACAAGTATTTCTGTTACTGTTGCTCATATTAAGGGTTATGATTTTAGCAAACCACTAAACTTCATATTGCTCTGTTTGTGCTACGCACATGGGCAATACCTTAAACTGTGTGGCTTGTTAGACTATTTTCAACTGGGCAACGATAAAAAGAGGAAAACATCCCACAGACTTGTATCAAGAGATTTTATATATAGTCATGCAACAACCGGTTTATAAGCGCTTCTCCTTGCAAGTTTGGGATGATTTTTGACAAGTTGCTTTTCCCAAAATCAGAGCACATGTAGAGACACTAAAAACACTGGATCATGAGCTGCTCACATGTAAAAGAAGTGTGCTTCTTTCTGAAACCCGCAGCACATGTATTTATTTAATTAAATCACAGCCTCTGTGATTTTGTAATCGCACCAAGCCATATCACGATTTCGGTTTTATTCTGACTAATCATGCAGCCCTGGACTGAAGTCATATCTTGAGGCCAGCATATCATAAAGACTTGTGGGTGGACTCTTGACACGAGTTAGTAAACAAGCATCCAGAAACACATTGCAGTGTGTTTTAATATCTGCTTTTAAATGTGCATGCGTGCTATTTTGAGTATGGTTTTGCATATTACTAATACTTCTGATGCATGTGTTTTGCATATGACAGTGACTGAGAGATGTATTTGCACACAAAGTCCTTGGACGGCGTATATGAAAGACTCCCTGTTTGTAGCAGACACTCACACCTGATGTGCGCTATCAGATCTTATACTATGGGGCCGTTGAATGCTTGAATCTGATTGGCTGATGAACATTCTAAGGTGTGCAATTATTTTCAGGGAAACACACGGCGAACGTAGTTCCAGACAGCTCTTGACCGCATTACATGACCATATCACTTCGCCAAATGATTTCTGTTATTTCAAAGGTCTTCCAGCAGCAAAATAACCAAAACCCACAACGACACTGGCCAAACAAATAAATATAGTAAACAAAAGGTTAAAAACGATAGATCATGTCCATGTTTTGCCACAAAATTACGCTTTATGTATGGAAAGCATGTACATCTCTCTCTCTCTCATAACTTAGTTATTAACTGTAGTAATTGCATTAGTCTGCCATCAATGGCTCAAGCCTCCGTTACTAGGTTTAAAATGATGTTTAGGAATTAGCAACGGAGGATGAGATGTGGAAGAAATAATCCTACTCACAATAGCGATTTAAGTAGAAAAACCGGACGAATGCCTTGAAAATATATCATCTGATCGATGTCTTGAGGTGTGGCAACCGTAGTATAAGCGGAATAATTGACTTCGGTCCGTTGAATTATGACTTCGGCCACGACGTGAATCACCACTTCAGGTGTGCTTTATTTTTCTAATAATTCAATGGACCGAAGTCAATTATTCCTTACGTGTCTGCTTTTATACCATATCCTGCATCTTTAACATGAGGTTAACTTGACTCGCGTTTCCAGCAGGACTAGTTTCCAGACTGTCGGTGAGTCGACTCTTCCGTGTGATCGGCTGTCTTCCTGTTAGACATCAGACCTGTGTGACTGCTGGATGTAGGAATGTGCATGGAATACCTACATGGAACCAGAAGCAATGAATCATGATTCCATCTTCGTTTTTCTTCTAAACGTTATAACATTTGCGTACAAAATTGGATTAAAAATCGAAATATGCGCTTTTTTTTCTGAAAAACAAAAAAAATGTATTCCACTTGCTGCTGGATTAAACATGCAACATTAGGATCAAGTAACAACAAGGGAGTACTTTTATCTTCTTTTTTATTGTTGTTGCACTCTTTTAGGGTATAGTATGCAGTATAAGCTGTGCAGTACTGCTAATATGAGTGTGTTTTATTTTGGGCTTTTACTCACTGAACACAGTGCTGTGGTTCCTGCTGGCTGCTCAGTAGATGTGTGACGTGTCCTGCTCTTTGTTTCCTGTAGGTGGTGCCTCAGTCAAACGGGCTGCCAAAGCATCCTATCCTAGGGTGAGTATTAATGGATCATGTTTGTTGTCGGTCTTCAGTGCTTCATTTAATGTGACTCATCAACTAGTGAAATGAGATATATACATAGAGATATACTCTTTATATAGAAATATATAGAAAAACGCTTTACCAAACACCAATGACTTATTGGCATACACTATATGGACAAAAGTATTGGGACACCCCCTTCTTTAGAACAGAAAAAGGCACTTCCAAAACTGTCAACAAAGATGGAAACATAATTCATGTATTTAAAACTGTATTTCCATCTCTGTTGCAACAGTTTTGGAAGTGTCTAAAATGACTGAACCCATATGTACAAGTCATTAGTGTTTAGTGATGAGTTTTTGGCTCAAGATCTGCATTTAAAGTCACACCAGAGATGTTCAGCTGGCTTTCTGCAGACCAGTCAAGTTCTTCCACACTGACTGAATCAGTCATTTCTTTTTGAACCTTGCCTTCTACACAGAGGCATTGTCATGTTAAATAGAAAAGGGTCCTGTCCAAACTGTTGCTTTAAAATTAGAAGCACACAATTCCCTAGAATATCATTATATGCTTAAACATTAAGATTTGTACTCATGGAAATTACTAAAGTAGTCAAACCTGTTCATTAGAAGGGGGTGACCCAATACTTTTGGCAATATAGTGTATATTATATATAAATGTTTCTTATGCCTGTGAAGACTTCATTTATTTGAACAAAAATACAGAACAAAGGTAATGATGTGAAATATTACAATTTAAAATAATGGTTTTCTATTTTAAGATACTTTAAATTGTAATTTATTCCTGTGATCAAAGCTGTATTTTCAGCATCATTACTCCAGTCTTCAGTGTCACATGATCCTTCAGAAATCAATCTGATATGCTGATTTATTTTTAATGTTTCAAACAGTTGTGCTGCTTAATATTTTTTTGGAACCTTTGGAAATAAAATGATAAAAAGAACTATATTTTTTTTAAATAGAAATATTTTGTAACAATATACACTACGTTCAAAAGTTGTTGTTTTTTCTTGTTTTTTTTATTGAAAGAAATTATTACCTTTATTTAGCAAGGGTGTGGTAAATTGATTAAAAGTGATAGTAAAGACTTATATTGTTAGAAAACATTTCTATTTTAATGAAGTACTGTCCTCTTTTACTTTTTATTAATCAAAGAAACCTGAAAAAAATATTACAGATTCCAAAAAAGTAACTGTTGTTATCTATATTGATCAATGATAATGAATCAACAAATTAGAAGGATCATGTGGCACTGAAGACTGGAGTAATGATACTGAAAATTCAGCTTGGCATCACAGAAATACCTTATGTTTTAAAGTATATTAAAATAGAAAAAAGGGCTTGGATTAAAAGATATATTGCTGACCATAAGACCCTATTGCTGGAGAAGTAAGGTTGAGGATGGTGATGGGTTTTGTACAAAAATTCAAGGTTTCTGGAAAAGTTCATGAACACATCTGCATGTTCTAGATTCCTTGTATAAGGCAGGTGGACAGACAACGAAATAAGAGACAAACATAAAATATTGGGTCCAAACTAGTTTAATGATTGACAGACAGATAATTCTCTGAAGCTGGAAGTCAAACTAGGTTTAGTTTGTCTGTGTGTTTATAAAAAATATTCCAAACACCTATTTGGAAATAGGGCAGTAATTAATAATGTGTGAGAAACGTTCATAAGTAAAAGAGAAATTATGTTATAAGATGGGTTTATTTATTTTGTGTATTATTTTTTTCTCACCATTATATACTGAAAGATGTTTTAATTATATTTAATTATAGTCAAGTTGTGACCTCAAAGCTGTAGTTGGGGTGGGTTTGGTAACAGGGTAAAAATATTGTTTCGTACAGATTTATTGTGTTGTTTTCTGAAATATCTCCGCATAGAGGCAGCTGGTGTAACAGTATGTTGTGTCCGTAGGGGAGGGAATCCATTCGCTACCGTCAAACTTCGGCCCACAGTCACCAATGACAGATCAGCACCCATCATCTGATCAACACCACAGAGACCTGCCGCCGCCGCCGAGGATGCTGGGATTACTCACAGGACTTATGCACACACAGACACGCCACATACTGTTCAACCACTATTTATGTCAGTCCCCCTTAAACCCCTCTCTCTCTCTATGTATGTGTAGACACACACACACACATATACATATACATACATATATATAATAAAAGAGAGAGAGAGAATCATTGTTTATGCATTTAGTTGTAATGATCCAGTCAGATGCTTAACTTTCAGAGTATCATTCTGTAAATATATGAGAGAAGATGGGTGTGATCTAAAGTTTTTTTTTTTTTTTTTAAATCATTGTCAAGATATTTTTAACATGTGCACTAGATGGGAACCTGCGTTAGCAGAAAAGTCCTAATGATAGTGATGTGAACCGAAACACTGATGAAAAATTGGACTTACTGTAGATGCTGTCTGAACTGGTCACTCGAGCTGGTAACTAGTGGAAGGAGCTGAGCGTCAAGTGATTAAAGCATTTTGATCCATGTTCATGTAAGCATGTTTACCAGAGTTAGCTGGCTAACTCGCTCAGCTGACCTTGAGGAATACAGTCGAGACCTCGTCCAGTTTGCAGGCAACACTGTCATCTACAGAAGCGCTTTTAGCTCATTTTGCCTTTTAGATCATCAGTGCTTTTAGAAGGAAGGAGCTTTGCTTTTATCCGTGTAGTCTTAACACTGAATAATGATCCATTGTCGGTCGGTGGATAGTGATTTCTTTATCTTCTGCTTGGGGGAAACTATTCATTGGCTTTGATTGTATCAATGCACTTTTCTGTTGATGTTGGCCTGAGATCTTGTAGATCACTGCTGTATGAAAATAAAAATATTTTGTTTCTACATGTGCTTTTGTTAAAATATTAGAGTAATGTTTCAACTCCAGATAAAAAAAAAAAAAATGAATGATTTACATTAGAAATATTGTGAATGAGTATGAATAAAGTTGTTCTTACTCATTCATAATGTTTCTAATGTAAATCATTCATTCTTTCTAGAATCATTCAGAAAAAGTCTTTTGTACATGTAGACCTGGGGGGTTTTAGGGCCCTATGAAATTTGATTTGATTTTTTCCCTAATTCAGTTTGATTTGTTTTTTCTCAGATTCTGTTTTTTCCATTTAAATTGTTCTAGAATCTGTTTTAATGGTTAAATTAAATTGTATTAATTGAAATCATGAGCAATTTATTAAAAGTCACAGAAATTACATTAAGACACTATGATTTTTTTTTTTTTTTACCAAATTTAGTTTTCCATTAATTTTCTGGATTCCATTTGAATGGTTTCATTAAATGTTCATAATCAAAAACATCTCTAAATGAGTGACTTAAATTTTTGAATAAAATTTTCAGTATTATGTGGCTTAATATTCACAGACATTAGTCCAAATCACATTTTGATTTAAGTGTACTGAACTACTTTTGATTTATTCATCCAAAATTTGGCAAATTCAGTGTTATACAGGAAATACCATATTTATGACTGTTTTCCGCATCTTGGAAATCACAGGGCCTGGTTTTCTAATGGTTCCTGGAGGAACTGTTCACTCAAAAATGAAAATTTACTCACTATCCAAGATGTAGATGAGTTTTTTTTCTTCATCGGAACAGATTTGGAGAAGTTCAGCCTTGCATCACCTGCTCACCAATGGACCCTCTGCAGTGAATGGGTGCCGTCAGAATGAGAGTCCAAACAGTTGATAAAAACATCACTATAATCCACACACTATAATCCAACGTCTTGTGAAATGAAAAGCTGTGTTTGTAATAAACAAATCCATCAAGACGACTAACTTCAAACCTTTTCTTCTAGCTATAATTCAAGTCCTCTATCCATAATATTGCTTTCTCCTGGCACCCCTTCACTGCAGAGGATCCACTGGTGAGCATGTGCTGTAATACTAGTTTCTCCAAATCTCTTCTGATGAAGAAACAAACTCATCTACATCTTTTATGGCCTGAGGGTTAGCACATATTTATTTATGAGTGAATTATTCCTTTTAAGTAAGACATTCATGTGCAGTGCTGTGGAGGCTCCAGGAATGCTTTTGAAAACCCTTCAAGTTAACCATCAAAATAAACACTGGTGTAATGTAATTAAAATATTTTCCCCTTAAATTAAGCATAGTTTTTTTGGGGGACATATTTAAGCAAAAAAAAAAAAAACTACTCCAACAGATTTTAAAGGTTACAAAATTCCACCAGTTATAATTTATATAAAAATAAATGCTTAATTCATTAGGCTACATAAATGGTGATTTTAACATTTGGAACTAATTTATGAATGCACAATCTATTTGAATAATTACAAACATGTTCAGTAAAATATGAATGAAGAACAGAGTTTATTTGAAATAGAAATCTTTTGTAACATTATAAATGTTTATTGTCACATTTGATCAAGTGAAAAATGCAAATAAATTTGTCATCGATAAGGTCAGATAAGTTTGATGAGGAAGTTTGAGAAGTTTCACTGGTGAGGAAGTTCAAAATGTTCTAATGCACTGACATTTCTAGAACGTCCAATACAAACAAGCAACACAAAAAGCAATTTAGAATTTATTTACAATCTCTCTTAAATGTAGAAAAGTTCTAACTATAATCATAACGGCGTGCTTAGAGTATGGTAAGAGCACATCAAGAATAAAATCACACCAGACCCGTCCGAGATTGATTGTCGGTCACTGGAGGAAAAAAAAAACAATTCCATTGTCAAAGAGTAACTACACGTCCTTGAGTGACATATTACATTGTCTAGATGCCAACTTCCCTTGTTTATTGCAGGTTTTTAGTTTAACCTGGAGATGGCTGAGGTCCAGCGAGTGAAACATAACTGCATATTTACCCTAAGACGCTTTCAGAAAACCCAGCACATATACCATTAATCATCAGTGCAGTACGACGAAAACATGGACCCCAAAATAACAAACCCTATTGAGAAAGAATATGGTCTAGAACTGATTCAGAAATCCAAGATATACAAATAACATATTGTGTTTTTAAATCAAGCACAGAAAAAAATTAATACAGAAGATACTTTTTGATCTTAACTAAGATGTGACTGATCAGGGAGCATATTATAGTCAACAAAAAAGAAACAACAGCGATGCTTATTTCTAGACGCAAGAGCAAACGTGTGACGGAAGTGAAAATACATGAGGGAAGTGAATCAAATGTTTCATTTACACAACACACAATGTTACTCAAAGTGAGTCGGCATTTGTCCAGAGTCGTGTGGGATTTACCCTCAGTGAGTCCCGGCTCGTTCAGTTCATGGTTTCTCTGCCATCATAAAGGCACTAGTGATTAGATGACTGGAGACTGGCTTTAAGATTTCATATAAAGAGCCAAAAAAAAACAGCAAATAGTGCTTGCGAGGCATGTAAAAGCTAAAAACATGGCCGGCCCGTCACATGCACCTTCTTATAGTAATCAAAGAGTTTGTGGCTGGTTACTATTGTGATCTGTCATTTATCGTAGTTACGTAAGCGACATTTGGCATTGATGTGCAGTTGATTAGGAATAAACTATGCTGATGCTTAAAACTGATTTAAAAAGATGCAGACGGGGTTTGGTCCCTCTAGCCGAAAGTGGCTCCACAGTTTGGACATCTCCTCTGACGCAGGGCCAGGCAGAAGAGAATTCCCAGAGGAAAGAAGAATATGGCACACATGATTCCCAGACAGGTGAAATCATCCTCCAGCACGCCGACCCTGAACAGAGAACAACACTAGAGTCAGATCATTCATTACTGGAGCACGAGACATTCCCACGTAACGCTAGAACAACATTCAGTCAATGTTTAGAAGATGTTTGGAAAAATGGGTTTTTGTGTTGTTAGAACATACAGTAATACTGGGAAGTGTAACAATTTAAAATAACTTTTTTTCTATTTGAATGCGTTTTAACATGTAATTTATTCCTGTGATGCAAAGCTGCATTTTCAGCATCATTACTCCAGTCTTCAGTGTCACATGATCCTTCAGAAATCATTCCGATAGGCTGATTTGCAGCTCGTTTAATTATTATTGGTGCTCTATTAATAATACTGGCTAATATTATCCTGTTGAAAACAGTATTTGCTGTTTACTGAGATTTCTTTAAAGAACAAAGTTCAGAAGAACATTTATTTGAAACAGAAATCTTTTGTAATATTTTAAATGGATTATTGCTAAAAAATAAAAACACTTTTGAATGGTAGTTCATCGTATGCACAAAAATATGAAGCACATTGATAATAAACGTTTCTTTACGAGCATACGAGAATGATTTCTGAAGGATCATGTGACACTGAAGACGAGTAATGATGCTGAAAATTCAGCTTTGCATCACAGGAATAAATTACATTGTAAAGTATGCTAAATATAATTTGTCAATATTACAGCTTTTTTTTTAAATAAATGCATCCTTGGGGAACATAAGAGACTTCTATTAAAAAATTATTATTATTATTCCAAACTTTTGACTGGTAATGTAGCTTTAAAGCAGCACTGTGTGACTTTTGGCGCTCTAGCGGTTAATGATTAACTGCACGCATCCCGCGGAAGAACGTTCTAACCGGAGCTACTTCTCCAAGTTTGTCTATGGCGATTCACGCAGGTATGTGTTACTCCGCAGCGGTGGCTACAATAGTCCAAATATAAGCCCTTATTATAAGTGTACCGTAGTGATTCGGAATAAGACAAAAACGCGGTTTGGAAGATGAATTCATGATGTACTCGCTCATTATATACATTTTGCAAATTTTGAAAACATAAAAAGTCATACAGTGCTGTTTTAACACGATACTTTTCAGATGTGACTACATAAATATCCTATGACTAGTCATTTCATTAAATTATTAAAACCCTCGTTTTGTTTCCCCCTGGTCTGAGTTATTAAGCAGCATATTGATTCTGAACTTTCTTAGCTCCAGAAGAGCATCACGGTGTATGCACTCTTACTAGCAAATACAATAGGAAATGCGTCCCACATACTGTATGGGATGTTTTGTCCTAAAATGTGTTTGACACCCCTGATGTAAGAGATTCCTCTTGGGTTGTTAAACCACATCAGCACATGTTGAAACAATAAGAGCTAAAAATACGCCTCAATTAACTCTCATCAAGACCCAAGTTATTTTCACTCCATGCTGTAACCATTTCTCTTCCAAATAAATCTGAAAATAGCATCAGCCTGTGCTTCTGCTTTCTAGTCTTCAGCAAGTCAACAGTGGACCGTTAAAGGGATAGTTCACCCAAAACTGAAAATATTGTCATCAAACCCACTTTTGATTTCTCTTCAAAACACAAATGAAGATATTTTAATACTTGATCATTGAAAAGTCCACACAATCAAAACTTTCAAACTCAAATAAGTTCATAAAGCCATCATGAAAGTAAATCCAATGGTTTAATCAGTCATGCTTGCTCGACGCACAAGGACAAACCTCTTTGGTTCTGGTGGTGGAGCGGTTTATCATATTTGATGTGCTCCATGCATGTGCGTTGATCAATGTTTATACGTGAAAAAAGCCTAAATGAAATATAAAGCGATCATGTCTCTCCATTAAACAGACATCATATACGTAATCTATATGAATCAAGCTATTAACTTTTGGAAATGTGAAATCTTAGAGGGACAGAAATCTCTCAGGTTTGATTAAAAATATCCTGACTTGTGTTTAAAAGTCATACAGGTTTGGAAGGTGAACTATCCCTTTAAACTACTATAATGTTAAAACACAGGTTATGAAACAAGTATAAGCACCAGTACTTTACATTTCAATCATCAAATGCCTGTTATTGTACATTAATATGAGATTTAAAAAAAAAATAATAATAATAATAATCTGTACCTTTAGCTAAAAGGTCATAAGGGAACAACAATCACAGTGTTTGTTTTGTGGCCACGCTCACTAAACTGGACTGATTTGCTGCATGAACCAAAGTTCAGAGTGAAATCAGCGCATCATGAGAGACTCTCATGATGTGACATGACTCTCTCTCGGAGTCACATGAGCAAACAGGAAATGATTCTGGATTAAAACAGCACCGAGTCCAATGTAAAGCCACAATTCTGAGGTTAAAACATGCTCTTACTCTACGGTTTTAATACAAAACATGAACACCACGAAAAATCTGATTCTACAAGTCACGTTAACAATTCAGTTTTTCTTTCTTTTTTTTGCGTCTAGTCATCACATGATGTAAGTTGCATGAGTTAGCAGCAGATATGCAGTCACAGGGGAACAGGATGACAACAGGGCGGATACAGAAACCACTGAGTTCAGTAGAACTACATCTGGTTTATTTCTGTTCTTTACCTCATTGATTAACATTATAAAGTTCAGCTGCTAAATACTAATAGCTTTACTAACTTACTGACTACTGGCGCAATGTTTAGATGGTATTTTCTGTCTCTATGAATTCTTACAGACAGCGGGGTGACTTGTGCCTCACCTGCAGGCCGGACATCCCCCCACCACCACCACAGAGGGCTGGACGATGGTGTAGGTGTTGGTGTAGGCTGGCTGGGTGGCTACGGCGATAGGCGGTGCTGGATAACCTGACGTGGCAGCTGGATAACCTGACATGGCAGCTGGGTAACCTGCAGGACAGAGTTCACATCCATTTAACACTCCACATTTCCCACTTTATCAGCTCAGATGCTGCGACACGCTTTGGTGAGCAGAAGGGATGTTTTATGAGCTGACGGAGCGGAATTTTTATAGGACACAGCCCCTTGTGAAGTGTGCTTAATTGTATTGAATGTGCACTTGTAATTCAAATCTAAAATAATATTAATGAAATAAAAGTCCACTTAAGTGTACTTAAAGACAGACACTTTAATCAGTGTTTATTAACACACTTAAGTATACTTTTAAAAAGTGCACTTTGTAATAATGTCAAAACAGTTTTTACTGTAGAGTACATTTTATATCATGTTTTAATAATCTTTAGTCATGCTTTACAGAAGTACACTTATTTTTACCATACTAAAGCACACCTAAAGTATTTGATTATCCCTTTAACTGTTGTTAATTACTTTAAATAACATTAAGTTAATTTCGGCTTATTGCATTTAGTGTAAATTTAAACTAGAACACATTTTCTTTCAATTGTAAATAACATGCAATTAAGTGTCTGCAATAAGTACTCTTTTAAAAGTATTTTAAAGTGCACTTCTTTTTCACAAGGGTATAAAACCAATGAAACTGTCAGTGATTAGTTAATAACTAACTGACCAAACCAAACTGTGTACAGTACGTGACTGCTCTGTATTTACGGTCTATGGTCTATTATAATCACTACATACAAAAACTGGCGCCAGCTTTGGTACTTACCATGGAACTAAATGATTATCTTATTCATATACCATGATACTACATATCTCAAAACATCAAATTCTTTTGACAGAAACCTGCTGCACAAACTGCTTAGACTAGTTCTACAAGTTAGTCATCTGATTTTTATTTTTATTTTTTTAGGACTGGTTGTATAAACCGTAGATTGCAGTAATTTGAGAATGAAAAGGCAGATTTTCATTATTTAGTTGGTCAGACTAGCCAGTGCAGTCCAGTTACCAAACCAGCTCATTTTAGTGAATCACGAACCAGACTGATTCATGAATCATGATTTATGAATCAGCCAGACCAATAACTGAATTAATCCGAATTACGCACTGTGATTTATTAATCTATTAACGGAGTTATTAAATTAACCCCATGTCTGATAATTATTGTATTATGATTATCACAATTATTGTTGGTGGTGGTGGTTTTATATTTATTTTATTTTATACATTTTTATATTTATTTATTAGGGCTGATGATACTCAAATCAGTGCAGTATTTTATAAAAACTTTCGGTAAATGTGTTACCATATTTTAGTTTTATTTATTGTATTGTATTTTTTATTTAATGTATGGCTACAGTTAGTTAATATATAATTATCAATTATTGGACTGCTAGTCTGTGTAAAAAACTAATATTAAGTCTGTGTAAACAACTATTGAAAGAATTGTAAGATATTTAATGGTGATTTGATTCAATCCCGAAATTAGTCAAATAAGAAAATATGAGATAATTTTTACTTTTTATGAAATGGCAAGGCTAGTGCAGGTTTTAAAATGTCAACTTCATAAGCTGTTTTACCCAAATGTTTCTTCCTCAAATGTTCTATAAGAGAAATTAAAGGAAGCAGAATCTGAACCAGTATCGTTACATTACATCACAACACTAAGAAGAAGAAGAACATCACACATACGTTATAAAATCCTGCAGTACGTGAGTTATAGCTGGTCAATAATGATTGAAATACAGGTTAAATACAGTATGTGTTTCTCTTGCCTTGGTAAGGCGGCGGAGCTGGAGGCTGGAAGCCGGCGGCGGGTGCAGCGGCCACGGGGATCGAGCCGTAGTCGTACGCGGCCGGGACTGTGTTGTACGCTGGAGGTCTGTCCTGGAGAAGAGGTTTAGTATCCATATTCAGTCTGAGGCGTCCTGTCCACTTCACCAAACTAACATGAAATCTTCTCGAGCTGCTTTAACGTGGATGATCACTGGACTAACACAAACAAAAACCAAAACAAAGATCAGATGAAAGTTCCTCCGCTCTCCCCATGCGACTTCAACCCGCTCTTACAGGGTCTGTGTGAGGGACAGGAATGTTATTAAGACGGTCAAATGTCCTAAAGATGCGCCATAGCGAACTTTTCTTGATTTCTCTCGTTTATGAGAGAAACCTGGATTAGTTAACGACGGAAACTCCTTATCAAACTCAAACGACGTTTTTTCCTGCTCACCGCACTGTCACAAGACTCGAATCACGTGATTAAGTGGGACGCGGCGAGGTGGGGGACGTCTTAAAGCTACACACACTCAAATAAAGAAGGTTATTACTTGTATTTTTGTTTACAATCCTGTATACAAGAGATCACGACTCGAGCCGCAGTAAAGCACTGCTGTGCCTCAATATAATATTACTGATAAATAATTGTCTCACAATGGAGATTTTTCCTTTACAATATTTCAGCTACACACTGCTCCAAAAAAAAAAATGTAAAGGGACAATTTTTAATCAGAGTATAGCAGGGATACTCAAATCTGGCTCGCGAGATCCACTTTCCTGCAGAGTTTAGCTCTAACCCTAATCAAACACACCTGAGCATGCTAACCAACGCCTTCGTGATCATTAGAAAATCACATAGGTGAGTTTGATCAGGGTTGGAGCTAAACTCTGCAGGAAAGTGGATCTCGCGAGATAGATTTGAGGATCACTGGAGTATAGCATCAAGTCAATTATACTCCTGGGATATTGATCTGTTCAGTTAATTAGCAGAGGTGGTTGTTAATCAGTTTCAGCTGCTTTGGTGTTAATGAAATTAACAACAGGTACACTAGATGGGCAACAATGAGACGACCCCCAAAACAGGAATGGTTTTACAGGTGGAGGCCACTGACATTTTTTTCTCTACTCATCTTTTCTGACTGTTTTTCACTAGTTTTGCATTTGGCTAGGGCCATGAAGGTCAATCAGATAATTTTTCCTTTCTATGACATGGCAAGTTCATGTTTTAAAATGTCAACTTCCCCCAAATAATTTATGATGCTTGTTTAAATATATTTATAAAATAAGATATATTTTAAAACTTGTTTGAACTAAACTTTTCTTGAAAACGGTGAATAGAAAATACAAAAAAAACATGAATACTCTATCCATTATTCTCTCTATTTATGTCATCTTCACTATACTGCTCTCATTTATTCACATGTGGGCTAATAATTAAACCTAATAATTTGATTATAATCTTCACATAATCTTCTTTCTTTGAGTGACAATCAAGTTCTTGCATTGTCCACACTACCACGCTTTATTAAGCCACTTGGCTCAGATGTTCCTTTTTTTGCCTTGTTTCTTTGTTCTGTTTTGTATGATTGAGAATTACAGTTAGGCTTTATTGCTGTCGTAAAGAACTCCCCTTGTGACAAGCCAACTTAGATTCAGAGATTGTTCTTGTATGTACAGGTCGTGTCTGCGTGTCTGTCTGGATAGTAAACCAGTTTAGAAACTGACGTTCTCCAATTCAAGCCACTGATCTGGGTCGCTCTACAGGCGAGAGCAATATGCAGCATTATCTGAAGAAAAATACGGGAGATCTCTGATTAGCTTACACATCACACCTGCTCTCTTTGATTATTTTGTTCTGGTTTGTATTATTCAGAATTAATAGATATTCTTTGCTGAAATCAAAATATACATCCTCTACATCCTCTTTGATGGTTCCCCTGTGGGGGTCTAGAAATTCAGTCAAGTTTTCACAGGGCATGGGCCGCTCATATTATAGCATTCAGGCTCCTCTTGACAGTCCAGAAACCGGATAATCTGGGGAAACCTCTGCAGTGTTGTGAAAATGAGCCTTTCCCAGCATCTCAGGCGGCAAGAAATACCCTGGATTGATCTCTAGTGTTTCATTTAAACCAGGTGACCGCAAAATTGAAAAATGACATTGATTTTATATGTACTTTTGTTGCATCAAAATTAAGAGAATTTTTGTTATTATTTATACAAATTGATCTGGTGTGATTTTATTGTTCCAAACCTGTATGATTTTATTTTAATTTGACAGAAGATATTTTGAAGAATGTTGATAATCAAACATTTTGTTGTACTGTACATGAACATATCCAGGGACACTACTGACACTGGCGGAACATTTATCAACATTGTCCTTATAATGTTTTTTTTTTTTAAATGAATGAAAGAATAGTTTAAATAGTTTCACTATTTATTTGTTTTTGTATTTGTTTCTATTTAAACTGTATAATATATAATCTAGATAGATGTACACATATGTACAAATATAAATTTAAAAAATTTAAAATAAGTAGCCTACATGTAAACACAATATGTACAGATACAAAATGTACATATATGCATATGAAGTTTCGCTCCTTCATTTATTTGATGGTATCCTTATGACATGCTCCACTTTTTACTAACATGCAGTTATCATCAGTTATATATCTTTTTAAAGGAACAGACATAATTGGGATTTATTGAGTGGGAAGAAGGGGAAAAGATGCTTTTATTGTTATGTGCATAGTAGCACTGAAACATAATACAAAGAATTTTAAATAGTGGATCCAGAAAACATAGTAGCTTAATTACAGACTGTGTTTCATTTATTTGAACAAAGCTGAAAGTGAAAGTGCGAGACAGAGACTAATCAAGAGGTGCTGCCTGTGGGACTAAGCGGGCACAGGTAGCCTTCCCATACATCCTGGCAAGCACAGAATCTTGAGCCCGGTCTCATGAAAATGTGTATACATAGTACGCCAAAACAAAAACTCATGGTATTGATACGCAAAAAATGACTTTGGCGTGCATATGATACGCAGTTTTCGCGTGCATATAATACGCATCTACCCAGAGGCGTCATGCCCATTCAAAGTGATCAGTGTCAGATTTTTGAGCCAAGTGGATTTTGAAGGCAGCTTCCAAAAGACAAAAAAAAAAAAATAGCCGAATAATATTTTCTATATTTGATACAATCACACCGGCGTGATTAAATCGTTCAGCGCCTCATATCATCAGCTGCTAAATTCAGATCTGCTTCGCTGGCTGGTGCAGAGCCAGAGACAGACGCGTTTTCACAGCATTGTGCATTAAACCAATCACACACGATGCTGTTGAGCTTATGAATGCAATGACCAATCAGAGGCGTTCAGATGAGTCACCTCTCGCTCGCTGACTGAGCTCTTTCTGGCGAATTCTCTAGTTAGAAACAACAAAGTGCAGATGTGTCTGTAAGAAAGATATTCATTTCACAGTGTAAACAGCTTCAGTGATTTTAATGGGAGTTTTTGAGAGTGCTTGAACTCTAGACTGTCAGTGAAAATGTTCTTCGATAATGTAAATGTTCTTTGCTCTCTTTCTGTACAATGAAAGTGTTACTTAGCCTAATTTACAATGTTTTTATTCACATTAACTTTCAATGTTAAATTCACATTACATATAAATTCAGTCATATTAAAACTATGTTATGACATGACACCCTGTTACTTAAGTGAACAGACAGGTTTTTATGCATAGTTAATAGACTACATTATTAGGCTATTTTGACCATCGCCCATTATAGATCAACTAACATAATCTATAAAGGTGAGAATCAAGATATTCATATTTCATGATATAGTTAATGCGTTTGGGAATGTTTCGAATAAAAAGGAAAAATAAATATGAAATCACATGAGGACCCCAACTCGTGCCCCCTCAAAAATAATGAGTGCATGACGCCCCTGCATCTACCCCACAACCCTAATCCTACCCATTGCGTAGCATATACACGCCAAAGTGAATTTTTGCGTATCAGTACCGAGTTTTTGTTTTTATTTGGCTTACTATGTATGCATAATCGGTTTGGGATCTTCCTGTGGCTACCTGGTAGGCACTGGTGCTCCTTTTGGGATCCTGGCAGATGTAAGTGGAGGTTTTAGGGTCAAAGGTGTCGGCATGCCTTGTAACATGCTGTCTTACATTTTCAAGTATCCACATGTAAATAGAAAGAAAGGATCATACATAATTCAGAGACTTTTTTATGCTCCTAAAAAATTAAAAATACTACATATCATATCACGTGTCCATTCAACATACATGAAATATAGGCTAAATAGACTGGGTAAACCTAAACACGGATTTAAAAATAAATTCATCTGACTGATACATCTTCTACCTATTCATTACATCAGTCTGAAATAAGAGGTGAAGTTTAAAAGTTAGTGCTCATGTATCACCCTTGAGTTTTAATTATTGAGAAAGTAAAGAATGAATAATTGAGCAAGTAAACGTGCGCATATGAGAGCGCCATACCCGACGGAAAAACATACGTGCTCACGCTCTGTCCAATCAGAAGCTTAGATTTCGACATTTCCGTGAGCGCTGACCAATCAGAGGGAAAATACCGTTAACTTCCTGCTTTGAGTCTGTGAGCCCTTAGAATAATGCTGGGAATAAAAATAAACGGACGGCCGATGTTTGTAATGCGCGGAATATATGAAGACTCACTTCACAGTCATTAAACTACATAGTAGGTAAGTTTATGAGTCTGCTTGCAGCGCTTTTGAACAGAATATAAAGCGCTTGTGTGTCGGAATTTAAATTCGTAATGTCGGTTAATGTTTACTAAACATAAAGCATAGGATAGCAATGTGCAAAAACATAACATAAACTGAATGAAGTAGAGAATAATAGGGCTGTAATAATGAATCCAGTCAGACAGGTGCAAGCTGACCAACTGGTGTCCAGTTACCTGTATCTCTTACTTCATATAGGAGGCTAAACGTCTGTATTGTGTGTTATCGTTTAATATATATTACATATTATTGCAAGTCAGCACGATTTTTCTATATATATATATATATATATATATATATATATATGAATCGAATGAAATGAGGAAACTGTTAAATGCTATTTAATTTTAATAACGAACTTTGTTTGGAGGTGGATGCTTGACAGTCTTATGGTTTAATAAGCAACAAAGAGCTGTTTATATGTTTATATTTAAAGCTATTTTATCATGTTTAAATGAAATAGGGTGGATTAGTGTAATGTGGGACATTGACTAATGTGGGACACCTAAGCTTCAGGGCTTTTATCTCTTCTTTTACAGCACAAGTGATTGATGTTGAATTCAAGCAGGGGTGTCAAGTTATTGAAATCACTTGACTTTCTGGAAATTATGTCTTAAATTGTGTCCACGAAAATTATCAAACTGGAAGTACCTCTTGTGAAGTTCACTCAAAGTTCAGTGACAGGATTTCCTTTTGACTAATGTGGGACAGTCAAATATACTATGTTATTCTATAATAAAATGTGCATTAAGAAAGTTAAATGCCATACGTGTATTTTTGTTAAATATTTTGGGCTTATAATGCAGTAATATTATTTGTTTTAAGATTCAGATTCAAAATGTAGAGTCTTGAAGACAATGGATTCCTGGACCACAATGTTTCTGTTATTAAGTGTTTTTCTCATTACAATTTCCTTAACACACACAGAGACATGTACCATATTCTTACTTTGTGCAGAGTATATACATTTAATAACAGCTTTAAAGACATTCCATGTTCCAAAGTTTAAATATTTTTTATTATTATTTTGCTATCTTTATTAAGTCCAATTTTACATTTTTGACTTCATTACATGATTGTTATTATTGTTGCAGCCAGAAATCTGACATTTTTGTGATAAATTCTTTGAAATAGAATATGATTTCTGTCTTATATAGTTGTATTTAACATTCCACATGTGAACATAGGCTACTAGTTTTTTAGACAAACTGATGAAGACTGTAGGCCTTCTAAATTAATTAACCAAACATGCTTATGCAAATTTAACCAGGAGTGTTAAATGTGAAGTTTGCTTTGTAAAAATTAAACTATTTCTAACACAAAACATAGTGTCCCAGATTTGAGCATGAGCTGTCACACATTAGAAAATCCACAAATTCTTAAACGATTTGGCATAAGGAGCACTAATATATGTGCCATTTCCCCTTTAAGTACAATATCTGAAACATTTCCTCTGATTTAGATAGGGAACATCTTTGGGGATTTCATAATGATAAAATATTTTGATAAATTGGCTTCATATGGAAATATGAGACACAAGTCAAAATTGCAAAAAGAGTCCCACATTACCCTAATCCACCCTACTGTCTAAACCAGGGCCCATGATGTCGGGGTCGCAGCTGTGGGCGGTGGATGTGTACGGGCGGGGGTTCAGTCTGTGGGCCGCTGAAGGGCGCTGGAGGCGCGCCGCGGATCTCCTGCTGGAGCTGAAGCGGGTGACGGGCTCTCAACACTGCTGCTGGGGCATCGGGTGCGACCATCAGGTTTATCTCCATGTGTATCCCAGTCAAGTGCCTATACGCCATCAGGAAGAGACCTATGAAAATCAGGTGTGTTGGAAACAATCAAACCTTCAATTAAATTGTGATTTATTAGCATGATAAAAATACAGTACCTCTGTTTTGGCAAAGCATGCACAAAAAGCAGTTTTGTAAATGAAATAAACTGTTGATATTCACAAATAAAGTAAAATTACAAAAGCACACAATCAAATCAAATCAAATATATATATTGTACATAATAGCCAAAAGCTTGGAATGATTAAGATATTTTAGTGTTTTTGAAAGAAGTCTTATGCTTACTTATGCTTCATTAATGTATTCAAAAATACAGTAAAAACAGTTATTTTCCGTTTTAATATCTGTGAAAATGTAATTTATTCCTGTGATACAAAGCTGAATTTTCAGCATCATTACTCCCATCTTCAGTGTCACATGATCATTTAGAAATCATTCTAACATGCTGATTTGCTGCTCAAGAAACATTTTCATCTTTATCAGTGTTGAAAACAGTTGTGATGCCTAATTTTGTATTTTTAATTTTTTTGGAAACCGTGATACATTTTTTCAGAATAGAAAGTTAAAAAGAACAGCATTTATTTGAAATAGATTTATTATTAATTATTATTTACAGTCTAATTTGATCACATTAATGCATCCTTGCTGAATAATAGTAATAATATTTTTTTTTTAAATCATACTTACCCCAAGCTTTTGAATGGTATACATCAGTATATATCATTCTATATATTATATTTATTCCAAAATGTAGGTTAAATCCAAATACACCAAAAGTAGGATAGTAACAATGACCATAAGGATTGTATGTTACAAAGAATACACCTGACTTATATCATTTTCTTTCTGTCTGTTTTACAGAGATGGAACCCAGTTGAAGGTTACACAGACACACTCCTCCCGACAGACCGCTGGCAGTGGACGGATGAGTTGGGCTTGAACCCACAACCTCTTCACAGCTTTGTGTTGCCGTCTGCTAACTGGGAGTGGGAGGGCGACTGGTATGCGGATGATGAAAGCTGTGGGAGAGAATCCAGTGAGACAGGGGTGAGTGACACAATCTCAGACCTCTCTAAACACAAGCCATCCTAAACTTAACCTATGGATTCGCCACAAACTCAGCCAACTCTAAACTCGACCCATCCAAATCTGACCTATTCTAAACTTAATCCATAAACCCAACACATTCCTTATCCTACCCTTAGGAAAAAGAAGTGTGCTTAATTCTTTTGGATATGCACTTGTAGTGTACTTCAAATCTTATAAGTGTATCTAAAATAATAAATACATTTGAGGTCAAAAGTTTACATCCCCCTTTCAGAATCTGCAAAATGTTAATTATTTTACCAAAGTAAGAAGGATCATACAAAATGCATGTTATTGTTTATTTAGTACTGACCTGAATAAGATATTTCACATAAAAGATGTTTACATATAGTCCACAAGAGAAAATAATCGTTACATTTATAAAAATTACCCCTTTCAAAAGTTTACATCCCCTTGATCCCACAAATTCTTTGGTTCTCCAGCATTTTTGTGGCTTTTAAAGCATCGTGTTTCCTTCTGGAGCATCAGTGAGTGTTTGAACCTTCTGTAATAGTTGCATATGAGTCCCTCAGTTGTCCTCTGTATGATTTTGAGATCCACCTTTTCACACTGTCATTGTTGGAAAGGGTTCAAATACAAAAAAGTGCTGGAAAACCAAAGAATTTGTGGGACCTGAAGGATTTTTCTGAAGAACAGCAGGCAGTTTAACTGTTGAGGACAAACAAGGGACTCATTTACAACTAGCACTAAACAAAACAAAAAAACACAGCTGTGGATCATTCAGGTAACAACACAGTAATAAGAATCAAGTGTATGTAAACTTTTGAACGGGGTCATTTTTACACAATTTTTACAAAAAAACGATTATCTTGTGGACTATGTTAAATATCTTATTTAGGTCAGTACTAAATAAACAATAGCATGCATTTTGTATGATCCCTCTTATTTTGGTAAAATAATCAACATTTTGCGGATTCTGAAAGGGGGGTGTAAACTTTTGACCTCAACTGTATTATAATATATTAATGAAATAAAAGGCCACTTAAAGGCACTAAAAGAGACACACGTAAGTATACTTTTAAAAAGTGCACTGTAATAATGTTCAATTAAAAGTTTTACTTTAAAGTACATTTTAAATCATTATGTTTTAATCAGTTTTCGTCCTGCTTTAAAGAAGTACACTTATTTTGATGTGTTGACTAACATACTAAAGCACGTGTAAAGTACTTGATTATACTTTACCTGTATTCTTATTTGATACATTTAAAGTTAATATATTTAAATTTACTGAAAAAAAACTATTTAAATACATGACATTACAAGTTTCAATACAAGTTACATTATATAAGTATATTTTAGTTTATCATAAATGATTGACAGTACATTCAGCAGTACACTAACCATATTTCAAAGACATTAGGAGTAATTTTGAAATTACTAGTGCTGTCAAATGATTAATTGTGATTAATCGCATCCAAAATAAAAGTTTTTGTTTACATAATATTATGTATGTGTTCTGTGTTTATTTATTATATATATATATATATATATATATATATATATATATATATATACACACATGGTAAGTATATATTTTGAAAATATTTACATGTATATACATTTCTATTATTATATTATATTTTATATTCTATATAAATATATTTAATATATGAACATAACATATTTTTCTTAAATATATTCATGCATGTGTTTGTATTTATATATACATAATAAATATACATAGTACATACTCATTTATTATGTAAACAAAAACTTATTTTGGATGCGATTAATTGTGGTTAATCATTTGACAGCACTAGTAATTACATATAGATGTACCCAAGTCCTACTTAATTGGGTCAAAAAAGCACTCTGTAGTTTAACTAATTGGATTTAATATAAATTTAAACAATAAAAAGTTTTCATTAAATTGTAAATAACATGCAATTAAGTGTCCAAAACATCACATTCAGTTCACACTTAAGTATATTCCTTTGAAGTATGTCATTCCATTACACTCACAAATAATGATTCATAAAAAGTCATAAAGTAAAAATTCGAAATCATGTCAGAATGACTGTGTAATGCTGTTTCCTGTGCTTTCAGGGGTGGGAGTATGCAGTGGACTTCCCTGCCACCTTCACCAAAGAGAAGAAGTGGAATTCATGTGTCCGTCGCAGGCGATGGCTTCGCTACAGGAGATACAAAGCACTGGGATCCTGGGCCAAGGTATACAACTTGCATTTCCATTTAATATGGAAACCCAAACTTTGTTGTTGTTTCAATGTGAAACGACCAAAGATCAACCAATTTAATGTTTCATATTTTACACCTATTAGCTGCTGTCCACATATGTAGAGTCTTTCTGATTATGTGTGTTTTTGGTGCAGGTGCCTCTGGACAGAGCCAGACCTCCACCAGAGCCCTTCACTGACATCAGCTGTGGAGGCTGGGACATGAGTGACAGTCCTGAGAAACACATTTACCTGTGGGCCGTGTCCCAGCAAGGGAAGGTAAGTCATTATATATGCAGCCAGGGCAAAGCAATATTCCTGCTATAAAACAAGCTCTGGAAATTATTATGTCCCATGTTTTCGATTACCACAGAATATAATTTACTTAAATATGCTACATACATACTGATCAGGTCAGGTCAATTTTTTGAAAAGAAATTAGAACTTTTATTTAGCAAGGACACATTAAATTGATCGAAAGTGACAGTAAAGACATTAATAATATTACAAAAGATTTCTATTTAAAATAAATGCTGTTCTTTTGAACTTTAATCAAAGTGTCCTGAAAAATCTTTGATGAATCATGAAAGATTCATCAAAAATATGAATCTTTCCACAAAAATATGAATGAACTGTTTTCAACATTGATGATAATAAGAAATGTGTCTTGAGCAGTAAATCAGTATACTATTAGAATGATTTCTGAAGGATCATGTGACACTGAAGAATGGAGTAATGATGCTGGAAATTCAGCTTTGCATCACAGGAATAAATCACATATTACAATATATTCAAATCGAAAACATATATTAAGGAAAAAAAGTATGTTTTATTGTTTTTTATGTCATAATGTATTTTTGATCAAATACAGTGGGTACGGAAAGTATTCAGACCCCCTTAAATTTTTCACTCTTTGTTATATTGCAGCCATTTGCTAAAATCATTTAAGTTCATTTTTTTTTTCCTCATTAATGTACACACAGCACCCCATATTGACAGAAAAACACAATTGTTGACATTTTTGCAGATTTATTAAAAAAGAAAAACTGAAATATCACATTGTAGGGTTTGATACATAAATATAATTTAATTTAGCTCAAAGGGAATCATTTATGATTTTATAGGGAATTTGAACAGAATCACTGTTTTGCGGCTGTTCACTGAGTCGGCAGCGATTCACTGAACGAGCCGTATAACATTAATTCTGCACTGGATATTAAAATCCAAAATATAGTGAAAACACTATTAATAAGCACAGTAACAAGATCGGCAGATTAAGACATTAACCTGTAAGCACAAAACACAAGATACTTCCCTTTTAAATATAAATACGACTTTATTTATATAAACCTAAGACATAAACTAATCTAACACATGAACACAAGCATTCACACATTCACACGTTGCAGAAAGAGAGAAAGGAGGAGTTTAGAGAATGAGAAAGTGAAATCCCAAGTTTATAGCAATATGTGCTATCACATAGACCTGAACAAACCATCAATCACTTAATTAACCCTCGCATTGAGTTTCTCAATGAGGCTAAAATTTATATTAAATGCACCAGCTCAGTTAGAATCTGGAGTTGTTTTACTTGCGTTGCCTTTGGATACAGGGATTCCTTTCTGTCGTCGTCGTTGCAGGAAAGGGGTTTTCTCGAGTTGGTGATTGGCGGGAAGTTCAGTAGTCTTTGAAGTGATGTCTTGGGGAGCCAATGGTTGGGCGTTGGCTGAGGATGGTCTTGGAGTCCGTTGCTGGTTGAAGTTTGAAGCGGGTGCAGTCGGAGCTGGACTTTGCGGCAAACTTAACTTTTGAACACGAGACTCAACGGAAAGAAAAGAAACTACAGTAAAAGAATAAATTGAGTAACGAGACTAAGTGGTTTTTCTTCTCATCGTGGTGTTAAGTAGCAACTGGCCTGTTGGCCAGAGCACGCTAAAAGAGCGCTAAAACAGCGTCAAAACGCGGTGGCGAGAAGGAAAAGAGGAGAAGGGAAGAAGGGGAGATTTGTTTTAAACTCGGCTTTTTGGACACATCCCATCTGGTGTCTTGACCAATTAGATAGGCTATTATCTTAGCTAGGGTTGTTCCTTCCATCATAAATCAGCATGTTATCAGTCACATGGTCCGAATTTTACACACTCTGGCAAAGTACACTTTTGGATGTGATTTCTATAACCAGAATATGATACATTTGACAAAGAATCAATTGGAAGAAACGTTTCAAGCTAGAATTGTCAAACTCATACATACCAAACACGAATAAACCTTAAAGTCATTCAATAGTTATTAAAAAGACATACATAATATGTGCTTAAAACATGATAATCTAATGTGTGGGTTACATACATAATATAGTGTTATGCCTAGCAATGTCCTTTTAGGATGGTTTTATGTGCATATGCAAAAGAAAGTCTCTGTGTATTTCTGTGGAGACCAAAAGACATGTTCTTTGGACAAAGGTCTTTGTCTTGTATGTGTGGGGGAAAAGTCAATCTAAAGAAGCTCGTGATTTCTCTTGTGGAACACATGTGATGGCCATCTCTTTGACCATTAATCTTGATTACTTGTCCCAAATTTGACGATCTCCTTCCGGCATTGTACTTGTCAATGAGTATTCTTTTGTCTTAATGTTGCAAGCTGTTCTGTGAAAGAGGCTTGTTGGTTAGGCTTGCTCCAGAAGTCGGAGATAGGAATCTTTACGACGTTGTCCTGTTCTCCTGGAATTTCAGCTCCTCATGTTTCGATGTTCTGATTGAATCTTAGTTTTGTCTGACTCGTTCTGATGCTACAACATGGTCCTAAGTATTCAGACCCTTTGCTGTGACACTCATATATTTAACTCAGGTGCTGTCCATTTCTTCTGATCATCCTTGAGATGGTTCTACACCTTCATTTGAGTCCAGCTGTGTTTGATTATACTGATTGGACTTGATTAGGAAAGCCACACACCTGTGTACATAAGACCTTACAGCTCACAGTGCATGTCAGAGCAGATGAGAATCATGAGGTCAAAGGAACTGCCTGAAGAGCTCAGAGACAGAATTGTGGCAAGGCACAGATCTGGCCAAGGTTGCAAAAACATTTCTGCTGCACTTAAGGTTCCTAAGAGCACAGTGGCCTCCATAATCCTTAAATGGAAGACGTTTGGGACGACCAGAACCAGGCACTGCTCATCACCTGTCCAATACAGTCCCAACAGTGAAGCATGGTGGTGGCAGCATCATGCTGTGGGGGTGTTTTTCAGCTGCAGTGACAGGACGACTGGCTGCAATCGAGGGAAAGATGAATGCGGCCAAGTACAGGGATATCCTGGACGAAAACCTTCTCCAGAGTGCTCAGGACCTCAGACTGGGCCGAAGGTTTACCTTCCAACAAGACAATGACCCTAAGCACACAGCTAAAATAACGAAGGAGTGGCTTCACAACAACTCCGTGACTGTTCTTGAATGGCCCAGCCAGAGCCCTGACTTAAACCCAATTGAGCATCTCTGGAGAGACCTAAAAATGGCTGTCCACCAACGTTTACCATCCAACCTGACAGAACTGGAGAGGATCTGCAAGGAGAAATGGCAGAGGATCCCCAAATCCAGGTTTGAAAAACTTGTTGCATCTTTCCCAAAAAGACTCATGGCTGTATTAGATCAAAAGGGTGCTTCTACTAAATACTGAGCAAAGGGTCTGAATAAGTATTCAGTATTCAGGACCATACTTCTTTGTTTTTCTGTCAATATGGGGTGCTGTGTGTACATTAATGAGGGAAAAAAATGAACTTAAATTATTTTAGCAAATGGCTGCAATATAACAAAGAGTGAAAAATTTAAAAGGGGGTCTGAATACTTTCCGTACTCACTGTATATCCAGCTTTGGTGAACATAAAAGACTTCTTTCATAAACATTAAAAAAATGTCATGTAAAAAAATATATATTTTCAGTTTTCATTTTATTTTTTTGTAATTTCGTTATATGCTTCTGTCATTTTTATTACTTTTTTAAATATTTCTATTTTGCTTTCATTTATATCTATTTCAGTTTTAGTGATTTTAGTACTCTTAAATTGTATTTCAATTAACTGCTAATGCTGTTGCCTTGTAATTCTCATTTAAGTTTATGTTTGTCATCTAATATTTATGGTATTTTATCTCAGCTTTATTCAATGAACAAAAATGATTTTTTTAAATGGTTTTAGTTTGCATTATTCGACTTGCGGTTGCATTACAGATTTGTGACCACTAGAGCTCACTGCTGTTCTGTGATGTCTGCTTTATATTTTGAGCTCAGCCAACACCTCCTCATGGATTAACCACTTGCTCACAAGAATGTGAACAATTTCCCAGCCGAGTGGTTAATTTAAAGACTCGCTGAATGTTTTGTCATTTTTATCACGTGTTAAAAAACTCTACATGACACCACACAGATCTGAGGTGTGTGTGTGTGTATCTCTACACAGCTGTGGTTCCGCACAGGCATCAGACAGCAGAACCCAGAGGGGACGCGCTGGGAACCCATCCAGGTGCCCCGAGAGGTGGCGCAGGTCAGCGCCGGGCCGAAAGACCTGCTATGGGTCGTTCTCTGGGATGGACAACTGCTTTCCAGAACGGGCATCAGTAAAGACTGCCCTAAAGGTCTGACAGAGACAGATTTATTCCTGTCCTTTGAATTCACACATACAGTATGCACGACATACAGTACATGTTTTGAATGACTTACACATCGCTGCTATTTATGATCACAGTCGCAGTCATGTCAATAGCATGAAAGAGGTATGAACATACAGAGGTCCTAAAGAACATGTGGTCACTTGCGCCACAACTAAACATTTCTGAATGTCATTGCATTAAATAACAGGAAGTCAATACAAATGCTGCAGGAGGTTGCTGTTGTCATTTTTGCTCAACGTCTCCTTTATTCAGTTCTCCTCAAGTGTCTTAACAGGACACTTTCAACACAAGTTTCAATAGAAATGACATTAAAGTATATATAGATTAGGGAACACACATTCACTATTAACTATGACTTTTTCCTTCAATAAACTCCTAATTTGCTGCTTATTTATAGTAAATAAGGTAGTTGTAGTAGTTATGTTTAGGTATGGTGTAGGGTTAAGGTATCTAAAATATGGTCATGCAGAATAAGGCAGCAATATGTGCTTTATAAGTACTAATAAACAGCCAAGTAATATGCATGCTAATAAGCAACTAGTTAATCGTGAATAGTATTTCCTAATCTAATTTTATTTCACCATAACATTTACATTCAGTTCACACTTAAGTATATTCTTTAAAAGTACATTATTTTTGTTTTCAGGCTCATCGTGGGAGCTAGTGCACCCTCCAAATCAGAAAGGAGCTGTTCACGTCGCAGTGGGA
This sequence comes from Onychostoma macrolepis, assembly GCF_012432095.1. Taxonomy (NCBI): domain Eukaryota; kingdom Metazoa; phylum Chordata; class Actinopteri; order Cypriniformes; family Cyprinidae; genus Onychostoma; species Onychostoma macrolepis. The sequence goes on along the minus strand of NC_081157.1, from coordinate 19,243,500 downwards.
ATCAATGTTGTTTGGGCCGTTACTAAAGACAACAAAGTAAGATGGTATTTACTCTATTAATGCTTTAAGTTATTTTCTTACCATCAAAGTAAAGTTGAAAGCAACTTTATCTTCCAATTTCATCAAGTACCTAAAGAAGGGCCACTGTCCTGCTAAGTTCAGTTCCAGCCCTAATTAAACACACCTGATCCACCTAATCAAGCTCCTCAGAATCACTAGAAACTTCCAGGTAAGTGTGTTGGAGCGGGTTGGAGCTACACTCTGTAGGACTTTGGCACTCCATGAGCAGGACTGGACAGCCCTGATCTAGCATGCTGAATGAATTGAAAGTAATATATAGTAAAAATGATTCGGATGATAACTCGGTGCCTTGTGTGACAGTGCAGCATGCTACTGAATATTTGTTGTTTCATAATGAGTTCAGTTTCATATACACTAGTACACAGTGTATAAGAAAATACAGTAAACGCAATGTACAATGTGTAAATGCAATGTGTTTGTGTGTGTGATAGGTCTGGTTCAGGAGGGGTGTGAATTCCCACAATCCCACTGGCTCAGGCTGGATCAGTATTGGTGGAGAGATGGTGATGCTTAGCGTGGGGCCCAATGACCAGGTGAGATCAGTGAGGTATCATGTTATGCTGCCGTTCTAACAATACAAGCATACACAAACTCACTTTACCACAGTTTACAGCCAGAGCCAACTGGGGGGCTTGAGTGAAATTTCAAAGGGGCGACAAGATGAATTCAAATCTTGAAATAATTACATTATAGTAGTATTAAAGTGACATTAAAGTAATTACATTAAAGTAACATTGAAAGTACTTTACATCATGTAGGAGAAGGCCTTAGAATTTTGTCTTTGACATCCACTGCCAAATTTGATATTCTGGTCTCTAGATATGGCTAAGGTACTTCAAAGTAGGTCTATACGATTTTTCAATGGTTTTATTGTCCACCAGGTGAAAATCATAAGCCATATCACCGCATGATTTGTGTTATCATTCATGTCTGTAGCGCAAAAAGCACAGGTTGAGTTACATAGGGTTCGGGGTTTGTTCAAATCATGTACCATAAGTACGAGCAATAATAATAATCTTTACCTTAGCAAACTCCATTAACAAGTGATGTATCAATCTGGATAAGTTCAGTGCGCTCACACCATACTTTAATCACTGCTGCTGATATCATATTTCATCTGGTGAAATAATCATTTTCTCCTGTGTGGACAACTCTAGTGGTCCCAGTACTTGTCCTTGGGGGACACCCGTCTGAGGTAGGGTGGGGGCCAGACAGGTCTAATTACACTCCCGTTCTCACATGTAGCTTTGAGGATTAACCATCATTAGATCCTCAGACCAATATGTGCTCCCTGCACGGCAGGCTGACTGTATTCACTGTCCTTGTTTATACGCATAAACACCCATCGTCCAATCACCTTCTCCAGCTCACACTGGCCCCTTCCTCCTGCCAGGACGGGCTTGTATGGTCTGGCAGAGTCGGGTGTCCATGGGTGTTGATTACTAGAGCCGCTGAGTCTCAGTGTGGAGTTTGCAAGCGATGCAAACTTTGTCTCTGCATCTCTCTCTCTCTCTCTGTAACTGGACCCTTAGACCGGCTGGCTCTTCCTGTTGCCCACTGCCTCCTCCATCTCAGCCCAGCCATATATATACCTCCAATTCTTTCACCCGCACACAGCCATATGGGAGTGTCTAATTTGAGTTTGGCCGCTCTGCACTATTCCATACTTCACATTTCATTACTAACCGTGTATCTGTGTGTTCAGCTCAGCTGCAGCGCTCATATTTGATCCTGTTCCTCAATTTGGCTTAATCAGAAATAATATCCTGTTTATGAGAACTATGTCGGCACATGAAAAGAAGATGGTCTCATAACATGTTGATTTTCTGATGCCAGCTTCATTATGATGCAGTTGATATAGGGGATTTTATTGTAATTTATTATTGTATAGCTGTCTAGTGCTTGATTGTGATATAACAGGTCAATCAAGCATTCTGTCGTCATATATTTCTGTGTAATGACCATTTAAACTTCAGTCAGAACTTCAAATGTTTATACATTTGAAACATTCAAAAGTTTGGCATCTGTAAGATTTCTTAATGTTTTTAAAGATGTCTCATATGCTACATTTATTTGATCAAAAATACAGTTAATAGCAGTAATATTGTGAAATATTATTACAATATATATTTGTTCTTATTTTAAAATGTAATTATATTTTTAGTTCTATATTTTATATTACATATTATAATATACAGTATTTTAAAATGTAACACATGAAGTTAGTAAAATAAAGGCTGCAAAACACCAGAAGGTCATTAGTTAGTGATGTTTGTATTTTTATTTTGTTTTTAATATAAGGAAGATGCATTTAGAAAATACTTGAACTAGGGTAAGTTTGTCCCATTAGGTTTTGTTATCTATTTTGACCCATATGTTGTGAAATCTCAGCTTGAAGACGCTATGTAAGAACTGAGAGACTTTATTTTATGTGTGTTTGTTTGTGACACAGGTATGGGGGGTTGGCAGCGATGACCGGACTGTGTATTTTCGTCATGGCGTGACAGCCACAGAGGTTACTGGCAGGTCATGGGTGGCAGTGTCAGCTCAGCTTGATGGCAGTGAAAGCACAAATCATTCCAGGTAGTTGAAAAACACTTGTACAGAGCAGTAATTCCTGACCAGACGTACTATTTTGAAAGATTTTGATTTGTTACACCTATAAAAGTGAGTTTATTGGTCCAAAGTCAGAGTTGGAAACGTCTTTTTAAAAAAAAACACGTCTTTTTCCAAAAAAATTGTATGTATGCAAATTGTATAATATCCAAGGTAGACATTTCTAGTAATTGTGCAGTTAATTCTCTCTTTTTTTTTTTTTTTTGAAAGTTTTGGAATATTTGTCCTCTACTCAAATTTGTCACTACCAAAACAAAGAAATAATAATTTAATTAGAAGGATTATATTGACCTATTAAGATTTTGCTTTAGATTGTAAATATTATTTTTTTTTGCCATTTTATTAAACATTTTTCAGAGGTAAATCAATAACAATTCATTTTTAAAAAAATATTTCAAGTGTAATTTATGAGATTTGTTGTATTTTGAATTTGAATTTGAATCCAATTCATCTTTGTAAAAGGAAGAAAGTTGATTATACTGATTTCAAAGTATCAAAGAATCAAAAAGATACTTTTAAAAACAACAATGGAAAATCAAAAATTATTTCAATATCATTTTCATAAGTTGAAATTTAGGGGTTAGGTTTGGGACAGCCACCTCCCAATTGAAAGTACCCAATAAATGATGATTTTATATACAGTGAGGAAAATAAGTATTTGAACACCCTGCTATTTTGCAAGTTCTCCCACTTAGAAATCATGGAGGGGTCTGAAATTGTCATCGTAGGTGCATGTCCACTGTGAGAGACATAATCTAAAAAAAAATCCAGAAATCACAATGTATGATTTTTAACTATTTATTTGTATGATACAGCTGCAAATAAGTATTTGAACACCTGAGAAAATCAATGTTAATATTTGGTACAGTAGCCTTTGTTTGCAATTACAGAGGTCAAATGTTTCCTGTAGTTTTTCACCAGGTTTGCACACACTGCAGGAGGGATTTTGGCCCACTCCTCCACACAGATCTTCTCTAGATCAGTCAGGTTTCTGGCCTGTCGCTGAGAAACACGGAGTTTGAGCTCCCTCAAAGATTCTCTATTGGGTTTAGGTCTGGAGACTGGCTAGGCCACGCCAGAACCTTGATATGCTTCTTACAGAGCCACTCCTTGGTTATCCTGGCTGTGTGCTTGGTCATTGTCATGTTGGAAGACCCAGCCTCGACCCATCTTCAATGCTCTAACTGAGGGAAGGAGGTTGTTCCCCAAAATCTCGCAATACATGGCCCCGGTCATCCTCTCCTTAATACAGTGCAGTCGCCCTGTCCCATGTGCAGAAAAACACCCCCAAAGCATGATGCTACCACCCCATGCTTCACAGTAGGGATGGTGTTCTTGGGATGGTACTCATCATTCTTCTTCCTCCAAACACGTTTAGTGGAATTATGACCAAAAGTTCTATTTTGGTCTCATCTGACCACATGACTTTCTCCCATGACTCCTCTGGATCATCCAAATGGTCATTGGCAAACTTAAGTCGGGCCTGGACATGTGCTGGTTTAAGCAGGGGAACCTTCCGTGCCATGCATGATTTCAAACCATGACGTCTTAGTGTATTACCAACAGTAACCTTGGAAGCGGTGGTCCCAGCTCTTTTCAGGTCATTGACCAGCTCCTCCCGTGTAGTTCTGGGCTGATTTCTCACCTTTCTTAGGATCATTGAGACCCCACGAGGTGAGATCTTGCATGGAGCCCCAGTCCGAGGAGATTGACAGTCATGTTTAGCTTCTTCCATTTTCTAATGATTGCTCCAACAGTGGACCTTTTTCACCAAGCTGCTTGGCAATTTCCCGTAGCCCTTTCCAGCCTTGTGGAGGTGTACAATTTTGTCTCTAGTGTCTTTGGACAGCTCTTTGGTCTTGGCCATGTTAGTAGTTGGATTCTTACTGATTGTATGGGGTGGACAGGTGTCTTTATGCAGCTAACGACCTCAAACAGGTGCATCTAATTTAGGATAATAAATGGAGTGGAGGTGGACATTTTAAAGGCAGACTAACAGGTCTTTGAGGGTCAGAATTCTAGCTGATAGACAGGTGTTCAAATACTTATTTGCAGCTGTATCATACAAATAAATAGTTAAAAATCATACATTGTGATTTCTGGATTTTTTTTTAGATTATGTCTCTCACAGTGGACATGCACCTACGATGACAATTTCAGACCCCTCCATGATTTCTAAGTGGGAGAACTTGCAAAATAGCAGGGTGTTCAAATACTTATTTTCCTCACTGTATATTAAGCTTACTAATATTTTAAATAGTATTGTGGGTTTCAATAGATAATAGAATGATCTTAATAAACATCTAAGATTTAATTACTTAAATGCTTTTTAAATGTGTTTTTAGGTTGTGGGACAGCAGTTTGCACCAATTCTGTAGAATGGCCCATACTTTATATATATATATGTGTGTGTGACTGTGTGTGTGTGTGACCCTGGACCACAAAACCAATCTTAAGGGTAATTTTTTTTAAAATTGAGATTTATACATCATCTGAAAGCTGAATAAATAAGCTTTCCATTGATGTATGGTTTGTTAGGACAATATTTGGTCGAGATACAACTATTTAAAAATCTGGAATCTGAGGGTGCAAAAAAAATAATAAATCAAAATATTGAGAAAATCGCCTTTTAAGTTGTCCAAATGAAGTTCTTAGCAATGCATATTACTATTCTAAAATTAAGTTTTGATTTATTTACGGTAGGAAATTTACAAGATATCTTCATGGAACATGGTCTTTTCTTAATATCCTAATGATTTTTGGCATAAAAGAAAAATCAAAAATTTTGACCCATACAATGTATTGTTGGCTATCGCTACAAATATAATATATATATATATGTGTGCACACACACACTAGTACAGAAGATGCCATTTACAGTATTTGTTGTTGCGGTGTCATGTCCATCCAGCAGATGGCGCCTTGCCTGTCAGTGTTGTGACAGGCTCTGTGTCTGTGTGTTTCCCAGCGTCCGTGTTCGCAGTGAAGCCAGTGTCTTCGCTGGTGAGGTCACCGCTCCTTCCCAGGGTTCCGTTCTGGGCTGTGATGACACGGACATTCCAAAGCCACGCGTCCCCAAGATCACGAGTGACAGCTTTATCTCTGCGCTGGTGTCGGATCGCTCCGCTCCAGCGCCCGACCCGCCCTCTGCGGCTCACCCCAATGTACCTGAGGACAACCAGGTGACAAGTCAAGAGTCCGATTCCTCTATCCTGAGCCCCAGCAGCCTGTCCGATGGTAGCGAGACACCATGGAGCAATGTTGACCTGGAGGAGATGAAGGGCTCAGTTCCTAGCAGCGCCCGGAGCTCGGTGGCCACATACCCCATTGAGCTGCAGCACAACACAGTAGTGCAGGAGGAACTGCCGCCCTGGGCCTGGGTCACCGGTGGAGGATGTGACATCGATTCCAGCTCACATGTCGATTTGTTTAACATCTCAGGTGCAACACAGTTAAAGCAATCATCACTTACTCACCCTCAACCTAATGTAGTTATTTCTATCACTGAAGGAACTTACTTGAAGCCTTTATGTGTAATGTATTAGAAAAGGCATTCTTAATGTACCTTTTAATCTTTTCATAAGTAATTGTAATCAAAGTTAAAATGCATTATAATATTTGCTGATTCCTTGTTAAATCTGTAATTGGTTGTTGTCATGTGCTGCATTATACTTTATATAGGTTTAAAAATGAAGAGACAAGTATAATAACTGATTTGGGAATATTGATGGGAATATTTTTGACTTTTGATTTTAATGACTTAATTCTATTCATAATGTTTTGGGGGTGAATGACATAGCAAAAATTGTTAATGATATCCTTAAATAGCAAAAATCATCATAATTCACAACATTTTTTACAGTCAATATTGTTACAATTATTTAAAATCTGTAGAAAAAATATTGTCTATGTTTTTTATGTTCTGTGAGTTGAAATATTGAGCTTGATAAGGGCAGTGTACACTACTGTTCAAAAGTTTGGGGTCAGTAAAAAACATTTATTTATTTTCGTTTTTGAAAGAAATGAATACTTATATTCAGAAAGGATACATTAAATTGTTCAAAAGTCAGTAAAGATTTATAAATAGTTACAAAAGATTTCTATTGCAGATCAATTCTTTCTAAGTTCTTTTGAGCTTTCTATTCAGCAAATAATTCCACTAAAATATGAAGCAGCACAAATGTTTCAACACTGATAATTAAGAAATGTTTCTTGAGCAGCAAATCAGCATATAAAAATGATTTCTGAAACATCATCTGACACTGAAGAAGACTGAAAATTCAGCTTTGCATCAATAAATAATAACTAACTATATAATAATAACTAATAAAAAAGAATGAATAACTAATACATTTAAAAATATATTCAAATAAATAACATGTATTTTAAATTGTAATATTTCACAATGTTAGTGTTTTTATTGTGTGTGTCTGTGTGTGTGTGTGTGTGTGTGTGTGTGTGTGTGTGTGTGTTTTGGACTGAATAAGTGCAGCTTTGATGAGCGTAAAACGCTTCTTTCAAAAACCTTTTTTTAAAAATAGTTGTGCAAGATGTTATTCCTTCAGTTATGTCAGAAAAATAATTCAAAAATTGGACAGGGAGGTTGGTGGTGTAAAACAAATTCTACCTTTTCTGTATGCTGTTTTAAAGAAAATATTCTCCTTTCTCTCTGATTCTGTCAGATCCCGGGCCGCTCTCTCCATCCATCACACCTGCCCTCAGTGCTCTAGACACAGACACTCGCACAAAAGGAGCCCAGCAAGAGAGAGACGCCTCTATAGAGAAGGTAAATGCACCGCACGAGAGGAATAGTCAACAGGACATCTCAAACACTGATGTAAATGTGTGTGTGTGTGTGTGTGTCACAGTCTGTGCGTGTGACGAGAGGTTGTATGTGTTGGTGGAGGGACTGGACGCCTCATCAGTGGGAGGATGTCAGTGTGACGCTGGAGCAGGTCACCGGTGCTGGAGCTCAGACAGGAGACATCCTTTACCTCTACTACACGCACGACCAGGAGAAGAAGGTGCCTCTGTGACAAATAAGTGTACTTTAGCATAAAGAGTAATTATTATGGAAATAATATACTTTTAAAGAATATACTGAAGTGCAAACTGAATTATTTTTTTTATATGAAAATGTATTATAGTTTAAGTTGCATATTAATACATTTTAAAAATATAAACTTTAAAGTGCCCCTATTATGGATTTTTGAAAATGACCTTTCATGCAGTGTGTAACACAAGCTCGGTGAATGAAAACATCCTGCAAAGTTTTAAATCTGAAAGTGCACCGTGTATAAAGTTACAGTCTCTCAAAAGAAAGAGTCGACTCTGAATCATTGAAACGAGTCGTTTTCAAAACGAATCCCAAGTTGTGTCATGTTGACATCGACGTGAAACATTAGCATATTGCCGCCCACTTGTTGGTCTTTTAGCATTGGTCTGAATGAAAATGCACATTCATTCTATGCCAATAGGTGCCGCTTTTGTAGCGGTAAAAATAGCAGTTTCCCCGGTAACGCTGTACACAATGCGCTCACAAACGCTGCTTTATCAGGCATTACAGGCGAGATGAAATGAAAATGAGACCAATCACTGCAGATGCAAAGGAGTTTTCTGAAAAAATGAATCGTTGAGTGAATCGTTTCGTAGTCGTTTAGCAAGTAAGGTAAAAATAAATGTATATTATAAGAAAATGAAAGTGTTTTTTGATCTTGCATGCATGTCAGCCTGTTGTTGGGGACTCCCAAAACCAAAATATGAACCTTTCATTACCTATAATAGGGGCACTTTAAATGTAATATCAAGGAACACACTACAGTAAAATTATAATCAAGTACCTAAATGTGTTTTAGTATGTTAGTCAACACATCAAAACAAGTGTACTTCTTTAAAGCATGAAGCATTTAAAATGTACTTTAAATAAAAACTTTTCATTAAGTTTTAAATTTTAAATCAAAAATCACAAACGCCAGTCAAACTTACTAGATCACTAAATACTGTATCTAATACACAATGTCTACATTACAAGTCTACAAAAAATAAACAAAATCATGAAATCCAGTCAATTTATTTATTTATCTATTTTTTTTTTACAAAATATTATAGACTGTAAACAAAAGAAACACAATCTTAAGTGAAAAAGAAGGAAGACATGACAAAAACAACATATCGATCCACAAAAAAAAAAATAAAAAATAAATCAACATTTGTGTTGTAACCATCATTATGCACCGCATTTCTTATCAATAATAAAACGTTCATCATAAATATTTATTTTTGGCATCACTTAGCACATTATTACTTTTTAAAAGTGTAAAAGTGTGAGAAACTGTCATGAAAGTGTCTCTTCTATAGTGCACTGAAGTGGCCTTTTATTTCATTGATATTATATTATCTACAATGAGATTGTTTTAAAAATACACTTTTAAGATTTGAAGTACACTACAAGTGCATATTCAATACAATTAAGCACACTTCTTTTTCACAACAGTGTATCAGTATATCAACAGGCACAAGTCTAGGAGTAAAATAGCTTGTGAACCCATTAAATGAATGTCATTACAATTGAATGAAGATCAAAATGTGTTGTTGAGGTAAAGTGTTCTCAGACTGTATTAGTGTGAATAACTCCATGATTCTCCCGATGTGTGTGTTAGTATCTGTATGCTGTGATAAAGGAGGTGACGGCCCTGGTGCCCGTGTTCAGGGACTCTCTGTACACTGTGGCTGTTTACATGCCAGAGAGAACCAAACAGAGAAGCCCCATTTTACTGGCAACTCCCTCTCAACAAGACTTCAACACCTGGGTAAACAGCACATCTGTTTAAAAGGATCTCTATGTGACATAAAGCACACACGTGATCTTTTGAACTGTATCCATACATCTTACCAGTCATGATCCTGCATAATGTTCATTAAAAATGTATAAATTCCTCTCATGAAAAACACATTTCTGCCCAAAAATATATATTCGCATATAGGAAACAAAGATTTATTGCATTGTGATTTTGTTTACCCCAACATTTTCACAATCATCAATCTTCCTGACGAATTTAGGGTGTGTTTTTGATTGCTTTCTGTCTTGTGTGTGACCGTTGCAGCTGTCTCTGTTGAACGAGTCGTGTTGTGCGTCCAGGGGTCTTGGAGAGCATCCATCCAAACAGGCCCTGTGGGCTGTGACGTGTAAAGGAGACGTCATGGTGCATGAGCCGTCACCCAGCCTGGAAGCCCCGGCGCAGTACTTACCCTGCGACCACATGTAAGAACGTCCCCATCTGTCTCACTGACGGCTGTTTTCTCACGCTGTAACTGTTCTAAACCTAGTGAGCTGCTTCACTGCATAGACGGCACCTTCACGTGCCACATTCATTCATTTACAGAATTACAAAATGATCAGAACACTAGTATTTCCAGCAGCTAAAAAATGCTTTAAATCAGTTATTTCTATCTTTTGCTGCAGTGTGTCAGAAGGAAATATCAGTTTACATTTCCAAACATTCATTTTGCCATTAATAGTAATACTCGAGTGAGATTTTTGTCTGACAACAGCCAGCGCTTCACACAGAGATCTGATCTGATCATCATCCGTCTGTCTGGACAGACATGAAGAAACACAACAAACTGTGAATGAATCATCTACATATGATGACATTTTTTGACTGTAAAACAGTTTGTTATACAGTATGACACTACAATAAAAACTGCAATGTGCATGTAGCATTTGATGAAACTAAACAACTATACTTAAAATATATTTCAAGATCATTTTAAGTGAACTGTATTCTTTAATTCCTCTGTGTAAACGTAAGTTCGACTATATTTTCCAACTATATACTTCTAGCCCACGTTTATAAATATACACTTGAAAGTTTACTCTCAGTAAAACTACTAATATGTAACAAAATATGTTTTATACATGCAAGTTTACCATTTCAAATGTTCTCTTTGCACTTGTACTAACTTCTATAGTACATAAGCCAATATGTGTGAAAAAGCACAAGTATAGGCCAGATACGCTTGTTCTTGTCAGTATAATCTTACGTAAGTGTAATTTTGTTCAGTATTTCTCTGATAACGTCCACTGAAAGTCTTATTTTTAGTTAGGTTAGAAACTAAATACAATACAATATTTGAAGAACAGCTTGAAGTATTTTTGAACTATTCTAAGTTAGTGATGTCTAGGTAGTGTCTGCCTTTTGAAACACACCGTAAATAATGATAACCTAAAATGGTAACATCTAAAATAACTGGCTTTATTGTAAGTCAAAAATATTATTTAACATCACAGAACCAACCTATATACAACAATTTTTACCAACACGACTAGTTTTAAGGGTTAAATCGGGTAGAAATAGCTCTCGCTGGTGACTGCTTTTACTGATTGCTGATGCTGTCCAGACGGGCGGCGCACTAGGTTTCGGACAGAGCTGGTGTATCATAATTTAACTGTGCATAAAGTCAGGCTTGCATGCCACAGAACTGTCTGATGCGTTTGATTTGGTTTCCTCTGGACCGTGTGTGTTTGTGATTGTAATTTTGCTGGGCATGCGTCACGTGTGTGTGCACATACTGTACCTGCTGTGGGCTCAGGTTCTGGCGTCAGGTTCCTGCTCATCTGCTCTGTGTGGAGTCTAACAGTCTGGGTGTGGTGTGGGGCATCGCTCACGATCACACCGCCTGGGTCTACACGGGGGGCGGCAGGGGACCGTCGGCTCAGGGTAAACATGCACCCTGCTGCTATCCCTATCCCTCTCACTAACCTACATTTAGTTTTGACCCTGCAAGATGAACATATGCTGGTTTGGTTGCTGGTGTGCTGATGTTCCCATGAGGCTTCACCAGCAGATCTTTCTTGGTCAAACCGCTTAACCAGAAAGACCAAGATTTGCATCATAGTCCACCAGTCAGACCAGCATCAAACCAGCATAAACCAGTCTAGGATGTAGTTCGTGCCAGTCTAAGCTGAACTTTTCAGCAGGATGGGATATTCAGTATACACTGCACAGTAAGCAGTATGCTAGTGCTGTATTCAAAACATAATCGCTGATCTTCCCAAACATTGGGTCTCATTCACTATAATAATTGCACAGATTACTCGTATTACTCGACTTCTCGCAATTTGCGTAAAACGCACCCAAATCATCTCCTTTCTCCTTCCTTTAAAGCCTTTCACTACTAAAATACTAATAATTATATTATAAATATAATTATAATAATAATAAAGTTGGCATAAAATAAGTACAAGTTCTAAAATGACTGAAACTACAACTAAAATAAAAATAACTTAAAGCTACCTAGAAATATTTTAAACAATAAAATCTAATAAAAATGATAAAAAGCACAACAAAATGACTTAAAACTGAAAATATAAAAATAAAAGCTAATTAAATACATTAATAAATATAATGATAAATAAATACAAAAGTAGCAATGTTTTGTGCACGTGTATAATATATATAATAATTATAATACTATAATTAACATTAATATATATATACATAAGTTACAGTTAAGATTAAATATTGACTTAACATGTTTATAATGCTATGATACATGCATGTCTATAATGCAATGCAAAAATAACCATTAACTTTATAATGAACATTTGGTTTCAATTGCTCATACATATTTTGTACATTTAGAATACGTTTGAGTACAATTAATGAAAAAATTAATTGCTCATAATTCACACAAAGTTAGTGAATGTGACCCAGTGTATGCTTATTTAACCATTTGTATTTTCATTTCAAATGTGCTTTCATTCAAGATCAGAATATCAAATCTTTATTTTAGAGAAACTCTGTTTAGTTGCTTCTGCCTGATTCATTTCAGGAAATGAAAACCTTAACCAAGCAATAAGTGACGTGAGGAGTGTGTACATCTATGAGAACCAGCGCTGGAACCCAATGACAGGATACACAGACAAGTGCGTGTCTTTTCCCTGAGCTCTGCTGCTTGTTTAATGTTCCTGCTGTAAACGCTCCATGTCTGCTGTGGTCCTCAGGGGTCTTCCCACAGATCGTTACATGTGGAGCGATGCTTCAGGTCTGAGAGAGTGTACCAAAGACAACACCAGCCCTCCTTCACCGCAGTGGACATGGGTACAACAGCACACTATGAGCAGCCTGTAGTATTTATAGTGCACTGTACCATTTGGAGTATTATATCGATTAGTTATTGTCTGTGACTGATATCTGCATCTCACTCACAGGTTTCTGATTGGGCTGTTGACTACGGTGTCCCAGGAGGGACAGATAAAGAGGGCTGGCAGTATGCTGCAGATTTCCCAGTGTATGTTGACTTTAAACCTGTTAATAGAACAGTAGCTAGATATTTCTATCTCAAACTAATATATGTTTTATGTTGATTCAGGACGTTTCATGGTTATAAGACAATGAAGGACTTTGTGCGACGCAGGCGGTGGGCTAGGTTAGTTCACATTTTTGCCGCTTTTGAATACCCTGATTCTTTGATAGATAAGTTTATACTATTTTTTTTTTTAGGAAAAACCTCTAATCTCTCTAATGTGGGGCAAAAAACATTAACAGAGGCCCCTTTGTATGAGAAAAGCTATATAAGACTGTTTCTTTGTCACAGGAAGTGTGAGATCAGCCTTACTGGCCCGTGGCAGAAGGTTCCTCCGATCGCTCTGACTGACGTCACCGTCTTGCCGTGTCTGGCCCAGTGCAGTCTGGAGCAGGTTCCTGTGTGGGCCATCAGTGAGAAGGGAGATGTGCTGTGCCGTCTGGGAGTCACCACCAACAACCCGGCTGTGAGAACTAAACTGTGTCACTATCCTGCACCCACTCTCACAAAACAGGGCCACGTGATCTACAAACATTTCATTTCATTTGAAAAGGCGAGAGGAAATCATGTTAAAGTAAACACTACAACCCACCAAAGGAAGACATCCTGACTGGTGCAAGTCCCAGAAAAGTAAAGTCAGGTTCTATCAGACAGTTTCAGTGTGCCTTAGACATAAATAACACATAACTTATAAAAATATTAATAACATGGAAATTTAAAGTCAGTGCAAGTTGTAATTAATTACACCCCTTCACACAACATTATTTGTAACATTTTTAATATATATACAGCCAATATGTTTGTACTTTGTTTAAATATAGAGTATGACGTGACCAATAAAAATGTAAATATGTATGAGCAATGTATTGAAAAATACTATGATGATGTCATTTCCTTAAATATAATGTAAAAAGAACAGAAAATAGACAAATTAATATTAATACACACTACACATGTTTTTTTTGGGGGGGGGGGGGATATTTGTATTCAGCAAGAACACATTAAATTGAGGAAAAGTGACAGTAAAGGCATTTACGTTATAAAAGATTTCTATTTGAAATAAATTGTGTTCTTTTGAACTTTCTATTCATCAAGGAATCCTGAAAAATATGCATCACAGTTTCCACATAAACATTAAGCAGCACAATTGTTTTCAACATTGATAATAATCAGAAATGTTTCTTGAGCAGCAAATCATCATGTTAAGAGTGATTTCTGGAGGATCATGTGACACTGAAGACTGGAGTAATGATGTTGAAAATTCAGCTTTAATATCACAGGAATAAATTACATTTTAAAAACCTTTAAAGGGTAGTATGTATGACTTAGGGGGAGGGACATTATCATTTAAGAGAGCATTTACCTGAGCATATGAAGTGAAAGGCTGTACATTTTCATTGCATATATCTGCTGTACCGCATATCGTTGGCTTCAGAAGCTATTAGACACAGAACCCTTGCTTTGACTTCTTGGGGTTTTTATTTATCATTTTCCTCAGAATGAGTATCCTCCTCTTGTCTCTGTTCTCATATTAAGTGTGCACTGTCCTTGGGACGTCCTCTAACCTCTAACTCTCTGAAACCGCAGGGTAACTCCTGGCTCCATGTGGGCACAGACCAGCCCTTCAAGTCCATTTGCATAGGAGGAGGCCACCAGGTGTGGGCCATCGCCAGAGACAGTGCCGTCTTCTACCGGGGCTCTGTGTCTGCTCACAATCCAGCTGGTGAGACCACAGAATCATCCCGATGGAAAGTGTGACGTTTTCAGCTAGAAATGATGATGGACATTCTACAATATGTAAATACTGCTGGTTCTGGTTTTGCAGCAGTTGATCAATGTGATTCAGTGCATTAAATATAAGACCTTTTTGCACTTTGAAAAAGTGATTTTTAAGGTACATGATGCAAATAACAAGTATGTCTTTTAAAATACTTAATACTATTTTTAAGTTTACGCATTCTTGTTTTCATAAAAATGCCTATAAAACTGAAAACTTTATTGGTTGTGTTATGTCATGTCATTATTTACATGTAGAAAAACGAAAAAGGACAGGCACACTTATTTTGTCAAATGACTCATTAAGATTTCTGTGATTTCTCAGGTGAGTGCTGGTATCACATACCATCTCCCCCGAAGCAGACGCTCAGGCAGGTGTCAGTGGGCAGGACCTCCGTTTATGCTGTGGATGAAAACAGTGAGAACTGTTCCCACTCACTTCTTTTTTTTTAATTTGGTTGATTTATTTGAATCAAGCTGTATGGGGAATCACAAGCCCTAAGTGACTGTTTCTTCTCATTATGAAGTGTGAAGAGAAAGATATAATAGTAGGCAGTATGCAGTGAACAATTAAGCAGTAATCAATATGCCATTGAGAACATTGTAGAGCATGGAAAGCAGATCTCTCTCCAATCAAGTTTGAGCTCGGTGTGTATGTTTTTTGCAGGTAATCTGTGGTACAGACAGGGTTTGACGCCCAGTTATCCTCAGGGTTCTGCATGGGAACTCATCTCCAGTAATGTGTGTAAGGTGTCTGTTGGACCACTGGACCAGGTTTGAAACCTTTTACTTCCCGTTAAAACCACTAATGAACACTTTATCTTAAATAGACAAACAAATGTACTTTAAAATAATAACATTAATGAAATAAATCCATTGTGGTACTGAGATTGCACATAAAATTGTGTATGATCTTATGAAACCAGGGGTTGTTGTTTTTTTTTTTCTGTTAGACTACCTACCAGATCACTACCTTTTCATTAGTGTAAATTTAAAGATATCTGACCTAACAGAAGTATGGTGTACCACAAGGCTCAATTTTAGGTCCTTTGCACTTGCTGTACTTCCTTATTTCCTCTTTCCACTATTATTTCATCCTGCATTTCTTTGGGACTCTCCTCCTGAGGTTGTGGTCGTAATGTTTTATCTGTCCAGGTTTGGATAATCGCTGATAAAGTGCCAGGTTATCCATCAGAGAGCTCAGGAACGGTGTGCCACAGACTGGGAGTGAAGCCCATGCAGCCCAAAGGCCTGAGCTGGGACTTTGGCATTGGGGTGAGTTTTTCACATTAAAGGTGCACTAAGCGATTTTTGCCAAACGATGTTGATATTTGAAAGCACCAAAACAAACATGCCCATAGCCCAACAGGACCTCGCCCCTATTTTGATATCTCTGCCCCACACGTACGTACACAACCATAGCAAAGACGATTGCGGAAACAAGTGAAGACGACACACAAGCATATTCAAACAAAACCCAACACAGATAAATTGTGTGAATTGAAACAATGCAAAATCAACGTTACTCACCTATCAAGAAGAAACAACGCAACCTTGGTGTCCGATTCGAGCTCTTCCTGCTCCTTGAGTGTTCTCTCCACCGCTGGAAAGCTGCGCCGATATTTACGCAGGTACCTCTTGCCTGATCGTAACCCTTCTTTTAAGGTTTTGTTCCGCTGATATTTTCCTCTCTTTTTATCTTCCATTTCTCTCGATCTATAATCGATCTGCTAATATCCGTCCTGTGGACTCAAATTGAGCGCTCCCTTCTCTCTATCATTACAAGACGTGCCTCTTACTGCTGATTGGCTGCAAGTGTGTTGTGGAACACGGTCCGACACTGTGGTCAAAAGCATTTTTCAAAAATTGCATAGTGCACCTTTACGTCTAATGCTGAATTGTGCCTTTCTTCTTCTTCAAAAAAAAAAAAGGTTTAGAAAGCTAATTGATTTGATTGTCATACAAACAATAAAAGAAATTGACCTAGCTTCCAAAATTTTTCGACATTCAGGTTAAAGATGCATTTTTGTTTTTAAATCTTGTAATTAGTATCAACAGATCTTTATTCTGAGAGTCATTTCTTCAACTTATGCACTAAAACAGGGTGGATGGGAGCACCTGTCTGTGAGAGGGAACTCTACAGAGGCCCAGCGCGTGACACCTCGCAGTCCAATGCCCAGCCGCACACAGAGTCAGGTGAACGGGAATGTTGTGGGCTGCTAGATATAGTGCCCACCTACCACCATCATCATCACCACCACCTTCATCATGCTTGACTGCACGTCCCAGTTTGCTGTTCCTGTCTCTGTGTCCTGTGCCCTTCCAACCAAATGTGACTTTATTCATTTTTGATTCCACTTGCCTGAATAACAAACATCACTTTTCTGGGTGTGACGTTTGATTACTGTATGTGTATGATTTGAATCACCTGATCCACTAATGTCACTGTTTTAAGCATGTTATGTTTTCTTGTTGCTGTATTTGTTTCTGTAATGCGTAGAAGACCATTTTATGTTATTGGTTTGATTATTTTATTTGAAAATGATTTTATTTTAGTCCGCTTGCATTGTCAGAGACAATGCTGTAAATGTGGACACAACTTCCCTACTGTGATCTAACCACTGACATGCTGTTTTGTTTTTTCCCAATAAAGATCTGTTAAAAAGCACCAGCTTGTTTTCATTTGTGAATTTAAGAAAACACATTTCTATGGATTTCTGCGGGATTGCAAAAATAAACAAAAGAGAGGTTTCTAAAAACCTGTTCTTGATCTGACGGTTCTACCCCAAACGCACACCCACTTCTTGCTCCTGTAAATGAAAGTATCTGTGAAACATGCATGATAAAGAATTAAAACAAGACATAGAAGTTCATTGTCATTTAATTCCATAATAAACAGAGCAATTAATTATAAACCATTCCTTCAATGACACTAGGCATGATCATCAATATGAAGTAAAAATATCACCATTTTTTAAAATTTACAAGTTATAAGGACATGATGACCTGCATTTCCCCATTTATTTCATCTTTAATTCGTCTTTTTCGATCACTTCTCACCTGTGATGTCACATTTTAGCTTTATATTACAAAATCGTCATCTTACCTACTCCTCACATCGTTCCCAATTTACAGACAAAATTAAACATTTATATACAGGAGAACATTTCAACATTAAGTTACACTTTAAAGATGTGCAAGATTAAGCAAAGTATACTGTAGAATAAAACCAAAGAATTTCCTTTCATAAAATTTCAAGTTGAACTGAAATCGAGTGCTGGTAATACAGATATTCAACAAGTCTAAAACATAGAGATTACTGTACTGAATTACAAGGGGATGTTGACGCTATGCACCCGATTATTTTTCCAGCGATAACCTCTACAAATAATCAGCCTCCCAATTTATATCATACCAAAATCAACGTTCTTCCAGACTGAACCAAGGAAATATTCAATGACGTTGAACGTTCTTCTTGCTGATTGTGTAGTTTCACCTCGATTTGATTTCTACTATATACATTAGTTTATCTCTGTCATTGTCAACCCAAAGAAAAAGCATCATGAGCAGCAAGATTGGCAAATATAAATGATTTATATAACCTATGACGATTACCTTTCAGGTCCAATGAACAATACACGCGCACCAAAAATAAAAATAAAAAAAAAAGAGGGAAAACTAATTCATTTCCCATCCCTTGAGTGTTCACAAGCTGCTCTTTAATGTTAACACAAGGGAATCAG
Source organism: Onychostoma macrolepis (assembly GCF_012432095.1). Taxonomy (NCBI): domain Eukaryota; kingdom Metazoa; phylum Chordata; class Actinopteri; order Cypriniformes; family Cyprinidae; genus Onychostoma; species Onychostoma macrolepis. The sequence goes on along the minus strand of NC_081157.1, from coordinate 19,224,976 downwards.
AACTTTAAGGAGGTTCTTTGTTTGTTTGTTTTTTTCTTTGAATAGTATTCCTACTGAATGCTACAAGCAGCCATTACCTTTGGAAGTTCTGCTAGTTGCTATCTAGTCTCTCTGACCACCCGAGCGTTCATAATTACTGTAGTTCAATCGACCGCCGACAATGATGAAGAATCTCACAAAGAGTGTCTGGGTCACATTTCAATCCAAAATCTAGAAAAAAAATGTATATATCAATACTAATATCATTACCATAATTCTATCTTTCGTATTTCAATTCAGTAAAACAAAAACTACCATTATAATACAAACACTTTCACATTACAGTAATACAAATTTGTGAGGGGAAAATGTGCATAATTGTCTTGAAAATAATTCTAAAAATAGGCTTCAATTTCTTTAAGCGAAGTTCCTGTTTCTTTCTTTTGATTTTGGGGTGAAATATGACCTGGATATGTTCTAGATCCCCTTTGCACTGAATAAAAAAACAACGCAAACCTGAACTGAATTTCAGATCGGATGAAGGGCGTCCTCAAGTGGGATGAGAGGGGATGAGAGGGGCTGTGAGGCACTGCGATGGCCCACTATACAATCCGACAGCTATAAGCCCTGATGCGCAGCACTCCGTGTATTCCTCATGAACAGACTGCAACGACAAAAACTGCTCACTACTTAAGACTTAGCATCTCATGGCCAAAACTCTCCAGCTGCCCGTATCTTGACTTCTACATCTTTTAACACAAAACATGTCACTGAAACTACGCTAGTTGTTGCTGGGTGAAAGTGGTTTGTAAGTAGTCCAAACACTGTACAAAAATATCTGTGGAGACCCATGTTGCTTCTATTGGACATCAAATCCATTACACGTTCATATAAATAAGCTTGTCACACTAGATTTCACATAAAAAATAAAATAAAATCCAGTGTGGTAAAATAAAAGGCAAGTATTATACGATTTCAATTGCACAACTGAGTTTGAGTCTATTGGCTCATTAGTGTTTAACAGAGTCCTCTGGTTGAGTGATAAATTTCATCTTCATCCTTCTGACGTAAAATGTGGACACTATGAAGAAATGCATAAAAGCAAAAGAAAAAAAGTGAGGCAGGGCACTTGGGAAGCGTGCGAAAGTTTCTAAAGCATATGTAAAGCAAGGTTCCTCCAAATTGCACTGACGAAAAACATAGCAAATCATAGTTTATGGAAAACCAGATGACTGTGCAGAACACAGGTTGCCATCAGCTCGGTCTCTGCAGTCCCCTTCATAGCCACAAATAAATACCAATGCTGCCTGAGGACCAATCAAAGCCTTCAAATCAAATACATCCGTGACATATCTCCAATATTTATACGTGTTCGATAGATTGTTTAATCTTTCTCTCCATCTTCACCGCTTCCTGAGAAAGAAAACGAGAAACAAGATTGAGAGTTTAGATTCGTGAGGTCCCACTCCGTTTGGGTGTGGATGTTGGTGCTGAACTTACCCCCTTGTTCAATGTCGGAGTCTGTGAGGTGGGTGAGAGAGAAGCTGGCGATGCTGGCTGGGGAGATGGAGAAGCGCGAGTAGCTGGAGGGACTGTTCCAGCTCTGCTCCAGGGTGCGGTTCGCAGGGGGTGGTGAGAAATACTTAGAAGCTGCCAAGGTCCCACTGGGCCTACTGGCAGAATGATCACTGGCTGCTTTTGAAAGGAAATTGGGCTCTGGAGATGGGAAGTCATCGTCCCACTCAAATGCACCACCTGTGAAACCAATCAAAAGGTTTGAAGGTTTAGTATTCAGCCTGAAGTTCACAGGCCATCCATGGCTCTTTGATGGCAGCGTTGAGAGTAAAAGTGTAAAAATTCAGCTTTTTGGTCTTCGAAATGTCATTGTACGCCTTAAAATGTAGCTCTTTGGTTCCGGACTGGCCTTAGGATAAGTACCATTGGTTTATAGGGTTTACAGTAAAAATACAGAGCAGCGGTTTTCATCCTTGATTATGGAGTATCCAAAACACGCATATTTTGAATGCTTCCTTAATCACTCCTGACTTGTTAGTAGAGACTCCAAGACCTGAAATGGGTGTGTCAGATAATGGAGATATCCAAAAAGTGTAATGTTGGGAGTACTCCAGTAGGGCAACACTGACATAGGGGCAATTTACACAAAACCGTTTTTAACTAAAAATGGAAAACTATACGTTTTGGCCATTAATTTACGCAACAACAATGCTTTGGGGGCCTGAAAATACAAACGTTTGAAAACTAGAAAAAGGGCAAGTTTGAAAGCGCAAGTTTTTACAAAAACGCTAATTTGCGAAATTAATACCATATGTGCAGGGTAGGGCAATGTCTACGGTAACCTATTAAACCATAAAATGATGATTTACAATTAAAATACAGGCTTTTCACAAAAACAAATGTAATAAAATTATTAATTTAACATTTCAGCTTTTTTTTAAGAAAAGGGGTATGAGTCAAATGTATCAATTATTGAATTAACTTAAAACATAGATACATTTCATATTGTTTAGATTATTATAATGCATTAGCATCAGATTCCTGTCAATTCGCCAGTTCACTGTGTTTGCTGCATAAAAAATAGGTTGATTTTCACATTGGTCTGAACAAAAATAGCAGACGGGCTAATTGAAAATGCACGTTCATTCTCTGCCAGTAGGTGAAGTTGTTGGAACAGCAGAAATATAGCCGGACACAAAGCAGTGCTACACTAATAAACGGTACTTTGTCTGGCATTATACGCAAGCAAAATTAAATGAAAATGCCATTGATACTTTTCTGAAGGCAGTCAGTTCCCACCAGAGTCAGTTCCCTCTTGAAATCATAATTAAGTAATTTAAGACTTTTTAGGGCCTTAAATTTTGAACAACTAAATATAAGACTTTTTAAGGACCCGCAGAGACGCTGTTATTTACATAGTGTGCAGGTGTGTAGTGTTTCTTTACGAAGTGACATGGCTTTTCTTGACAACACTGTTGTCTGTAAGCTAAACTTTTCAAAAATGCAAAGGAAAAACTTTTCCGTTTTTAGTACAATCGTTGTCATGTAAACATACCCATAAACTGTCAAGAAAGAAATTAGCACAGTCATTACCCTCTTCATCAGTGGAGCTCTCAGAGTTGGTAAATCTGTTAAGGTAGCTGGAGGAGGCCACTGGACTGCTGAAATCAGACAATTGACTACCAGGGTCAAGAGTATGCTCACCAAGTTCCTTTGTTGGGGTTTCCTGTTTGGTAGAAAAGCAGGCAATCAGGTGTAAACAAATCAATCCTCTTGAAAAACAATCAAGCTGTATTTAAACAGATTAGTAACAACGAATGGAAAACATCAGACCTGGTCAAAAAGGTAGACGGTGACATCGTCAAAGAATGACACTCCACGTCTATTATCTCCATTGCTGCCCTCTTCTGATGTTGCTTTAGCAGCCTGAAGAGATTTGGGTTTCAGCAGGCTTTTGAGGTTGAGGGAACTGCTGTCGTCCGAGATGATAACAGGTACCGGGTGCACAACATCATCCTCACTGCACTCAGAGCTAGAGCTGTGTAATCGGTAGGCACGCATATCCTCATCTGATTCATCACTGTTCTCATCTTCTTCATCAGCATCCATCCCATCCTCGGTGCCGAATTCCAGCGAGGATCCATCGAGCTTGCCCAAGTATCTCCCCTCCATATCTGGCTCCTTCTTCTTTGTTATCTCCCCAGCATATGTTCTGGTTAGTTTTGCATGAACCATGACCATGTCTTTTGAGGGCTGCACTGAGGTAGTGGATGTTGCTGCATGTTCTGGGGCTGCATGGGGATGATTTTGGTCAGAGTCATCAACAGTCAATGGTTTTTCCTGGCTCCAGTCTTCCTCAGTGGTTAGAACCAACTCAGGAAGTACAGTCCTTGTAGCCTGGACATCACCCTCAGTTGATTCTAAAGCAGGACCTGCAGATTCAGGGGAGGTCTCAGATACCGAATGCTCCTCAACAGCTTCGGTTTCTTGACTTTCGCCAGCTTCTCGATTACTCTGGAGCCAAAATGAAGCATCTACAGGGACACTTCCACTGACGTCATCACTCTTCTTATCCAGTTCCTCATTGTCTGAGAAGTAAGCAGAGTCTCGGTAGTTTCCACCAAAGGGAACTTCACCAGGTTCTTGTTGGTGATCAACTCCACCACCATTCACCTGAACATCAGGTACAGTGTCCACGTCAGAAATGACGATTTCTGGTGGAACCAGTGCCGCAGGCTCCATGGCACTTCTCGACTCATTTTCTTCAGAGGAATCCCTCAAGTCTGTTTGAGAGTTCCACTCAGGTGACTCCAGGTTTTCAGTTTCATACCCACTGTCAGCTGCTTTGTATGGAGGTTGAAGCTTATTAATAGGTGTTTCCAAAGACTGTCCATGCACCACATCCAAAGAATCTAATGAATCTGGCGTTTCAGCCGAATTCTCAATGGTTGGAAGAGTGGAAGAGGTGCTATCATCAAGAAGGCTGTCCTGACTTATTTGGTCAAGACAGGCGTCTGAAACCAACAGTGAGGACATGTCCTGAGTTACATGGTTGTCCAATAAAGTTTCTTGAACTTGATCGATGGCTACTGATGGTGGAATATCATTGGCCGTCTTCTTTTCCAACTCTATTATATCACTCATTGAGTCACTACTTGTTAGACCTTCAGTGAGGCCACCTTCTGTACACTCACCAACAGGTGAAGTAGTAAAGCTAAGCTCAGCTGCGTCGCTGATTTCTCGATACTGCCCATTCTCCTTTGAGGCTCCGAAGCTTTCTTCAAGGCTGGGGGATTTGGCATCTATGCACATATGTTGTGTATCTGTAGTGGCACTTTCAAGGGACTGATGACTATCAGATGGACTGTCAACAATGACCTCAACACTCTCAGAGGTAGAATCAGAAGAGGAGTAGTTCCCAGATTTTGGAGAACGCAAAGAGCCATTTGTGTCTGGCAGGTGGTTGCTACAGGTTTGTCCTGTTACTAATATATCAAAAGGCACCATTGTTTCTTTTCCTTTCAAAGGCGACAGAAAATCATCTAAAATCGGGCTGACTAAGTCCAAGAATTCATCCTTAAGCTGCGCAGAATTCCCGGCTGATTTCAAAGACTCACCTGTGAGGTTTACACTATCTGAGACATCGGCCTCAATAATGGAGCTCATGGTCTCCTGGATATTTTCTGATTCAGACGGTGACTTGTCCTTCAATAGGCTGTTATCTTTAAGAAACAAGAAGTTTTCAGCCAGTTTCTCCGTGTTAAGAAGCTTCATTACATCAGAGCTCTCCTGATCAGAGCCCTCCAGATGAATGGCTTCTGGTCCAACCCCTAAAAAAGACTTCTGAAAACGGTCACTTGCCTCTTTCCCATTGGCTTCACCATCAGACTCCCTCTTCGGTACATTCATCTCCGGGAGCTCCATAAAACCTCCTGTGAATGAATGAGAATCTTCCAGTTTTGCATCACCCTCACTGAAAATGTTGGTATGGTAAGGGCTCTCATGTTCACTTGAGGACCATATGTGGCTGTCCTGAAGGAAAGAGTCTTTTGAGTCAATGCTCTGATGGAAGAAATCAGCATCCGTACTGGATTCATCCAATCGGACATCCTGTAAGACTACATGCTGATGCTGCTCTGAACCATTGGTACCTTCAGCCCCCTGACTTTCCTCCATGCCAATTTCACTCTCATCTAGCTCCTCCAACTTAATAAAGTAGTCATTTCCAGAGGAAGCTTTGTGCGCATCAAACACTGGCAAGGTTTCCGGGACTCTGCCATTTTCTGCTTGCGCTACAGTGTCAGGGAAATGAGCCTGAATATCTTGCCGTGGCACTGGAAAGAACATACTGTGGTAATTCAAAGTAGTGTCCAAGGCAGAGCGATTGTGGCTGTCATAGTGGTCATGCTTTGCTGCCTCCCACACATATTCAAAACTCAGCCCGCGACTCGTTTCAGTGACTGTGAGCACCTCGTCTGGTTCTCGGCCGTCATCAAACTGCTCCAGGATGGGGAAGGAGGAATGACTGACGGTGGCTTGACGAGTGGTGGGATTGGGTTTGAGAGAGCTCCAGCGCTGCTCGAAGTCATCCTCCACATCTTTCTGACCCTGCATCCGGAGGTAAGTGAGCAGGCGGTGGACCTCTTCAGCAGTGGCCCTCTTGTCTGCCGGCAGCCAACAAAACTGTAGAACCTCATACCTGTAGACCAAAGCATGGCGTTAATAAGTTTCTACAGAGAAACTGATGTTGTTTATAAAAACCAGAGGCATCTGTGAAGAACTAACCATCTTTCTGAGTATGGTAAGTCCAACTGTGGCTTGAGAAGTCTGACTTGTTGATCCTTGAGCACATGGTGGAGCACTTCTCTATCTGAAAGGTGAGGATATGGCTGCTTTGCACCCTCAAACAGCTCCCACAATGTCACACCCAATGCCCTGGAAAAACAAAAATCTTGTTCTGTTATGAACATGTAATATTCAATAACATTAGTTCTAAATCTATAGCATATAAAAAGTCAATTGTCCAAAAAGCAAGACTTTGAAAATCTAATATCCATCATCAACAAACATAAAAATGGGTATGTCTGTAATAAGACCAGCTGGCTGACATACAAGCCATCATTTGGGCAGTCTGAGTGATTCGCAGATGCTATAAGAGTCAAAGACCTTTAAATTTATGACCCTGCATTTACCCAAGTGCAGCAGGAGATCACTTTCCGAGGGCTCTGATCTTCCGACTGCTGTGAGACGGCACAACATTACTACTGTTTTACTACCATCTTTTCTCTTCATACATTTTTTTTTTTTATTCAATTCAAAAGACAAGACTGCAAAACTGCATCCTGTTACCCAACTAAACAAAGGGTAACTATGATTGTGAGTTACGTACCAAACGTTGCTGGGTTTAGTCTGTTCTGATGTGATCACACCCCCATGCAGCTCACCAATCATCTCTGGGGCAAGCCAGCGCAGTGCTACACATTGGTCGTCCTCTGTGGTGATGTAATCCTCCTGGCAAGGACAAAGAAACAATATTGTTGCAATAGAAAGTTATATCAAAAATTAACTGATCGTACCTTTTCAAGCTTTACCTTAAAACTTGAAGGGCCAATGCCATAATCTCCTACTTTGGCAGTCAGGTCTGTTGTGAGATAGCAGTTCCTCAAAGCCAAATCACTATGAAGGAAGATAGGAGCATGACTTTAAAAAACATATTCACATTTAAATTGGTTCTCTCATATTGTGATGTATTGACTATACTGCCTACATTACCAATATTAAAATTACACATATACACACATATATATATATATATATATCTTATTAAAGTGGTGATGATTTAAATGAAGCATTTAATTTTAATAATTTATAAGGTCGATTTATGGATGGATCATTCACAAAATCAATAACATGCATTTAGTGACTAAGTACGGTTTGTGATTGGGAACCAATGCCACAAGATACAACAGATGGCATGTCAATTTTTACAAGAAAGCCTGAGATCCAGAATTTTTTCTCCTATTTACAACTAGCTTAAATCATCACTCCTAACTGAAATATGATTTGCAAGTCGTCGTCTTTTTTAAATTGGGTTTTGAGCTAATGACCAGCTACAAACCCACTGCAAAGTTGTCATCGTCTATATCCACTATGTGTCCAATTAGTATAAGTGCATGCTGACAGTGTGGACACATAATTAAGTCACGAGTGAGTCTGTTTGTTTGTTTCCTAACGCCATGCTGGAGGTAATGAGTGAGTGTTTTGCAGTGTGGTTTGACACATAGGTTACTCTGAAGTGTGAACAGACTAGCAGAAGTGTCCATGTTTCTTCATTTGAATAATTAATATATTTTTTTTAATTTAGATTTTTTTTTTTCTGGTGAGGTCAGTGAAAATCCTGGCAGGACAAGTATAAATCTGAGCTACGGGTTATTTGTTGAGCCCTGCAAAAACACTGATGCTGGAGCTTTTCCCGACCCACTCGCACAACACCAGAACATTGTTCCCAGAGGGGAACAATATGCCCACTGAGGCAGTAAGTGGGATGGGAGGACATATGGTGTCTCATTCAGACTGAGCTCTTGAACATGCCAGCTCTGATTTCAGCTTTGCCCATCTTTTCTGAGCAGTGTCTCTTTTACACCCTCTCTTGGGAAACCGCTGACACTAGCGGTGTGCTCACACAGCACAGGACTACTGTCATGCTCACTGAAACCACTGCAAGATAAATGGACAGATATTTTAGACGCTACACTCTGGCCTTGGCAAAAGGGGCAAATACAGTAGCGTTGGTGGGTCACTGAGAAGCGGAGCTGTGCTTTTGGCCATACATGGAAAATTCACAGGGTTATTATCCTTAACTAAAACTAAAACCATTTAAAAAGGTTTCTGTTACTTGAAATAAATATTAACTGAAATAAAATAATTTTAATCTAACTTTAATCCATATAGACATATTTATGAAAAAACTGATAAAAAAGCAAAAACAACAAAATTACTAAAACTTTAACTAAAATTAACATTAAAAACAAAAACTATTAAATTAATTCAATATTGACAAAAACTATAATAGTAGATATATATAAGAGATAGTATTATAACATTGATACTAAAGTAACACTGGTGCAGACAAACAAAACACAATGGGAACTCCTGTGCTGTGCAGTAAATCAAGAAAAAAAGCAAATTACATATGTAGCCGCAAGTACAAATGATCAAGGTCCAAGCACACTGGAAAAGGGGAGAAAATTTCCAACTTTGGCACAAGAACACAGTTATCTAAGGGTTTATGACGATATTTTAGCTATAGTATCTCTTGTTGATTGAATTTTATTTGGTGTGTGAGTGCATTCAGAACATCAATATCAATGTCACAAATTATCCAAAACCACAGTTTCTTTTTTCCCAAAGCATAGTTTTTTTTCCCCAAAATGTTTATTCAACACTGATTTTTTTTTAAATAAATCAGAAAACTGAAATAGAAAACACCATGGGGGGGGATTGTTCCAGCTAATACAGTTCTGGAGTTATTAGTGAAGGGTTCTTATTATAGCGCCATCTGATGTTGAGTGGGTGTCTGTGCACTTGCCTGAGTAGAGGGTGAGACTCTCCACCAAGAGTATGAACTTTACTGTTTTGATGTCCAGTTACTTCAATCATAAAATTACAAATATCTCAGCAAAAACAAAAGGGCTCCTTTGGTTCTCCTCTGATGCTCAGACCCCACAAATTGACCAATGAGGGTTCATTATTCAGCAGCCCATTTTAGATTGCACATAAGCAATCTAAAATGGAAGTGAACACACACCCGGAGCAGTGGGTAGCTATTGCTCCAGCGCCCAGGGAGCAATTAGGGGTTCGGTGCCTTGCTCACGGGCACCTTAGTCATGGTATCAAAGGTGGAGAGAGTGCTGTTCATTCACAATTCCCACCTTCAATTCCTGCCGGCGCAAGAATCGAACCAGCAACCTTCAGGTTACAAGCCCGACTCCCTAACCATTAGGCCACGACTACCCCTGATGTAGATGCCCACAGTGGGAGTGTCAAACAGCGTTTTGCAGTAAATCAACTTTAAAACCAAAAATCAAGGAGCCCAACTATTTTCATGATCGCCACAACAACAGCATGGAATCTCCATGCCTCCTTTGGAGTTGTAGGCCAGATAACCCTGCCCACCCACTGCGCCCCATTCGGGGGGGATCCTCTTACGCTCAAACCGCAGAATCATCATATCCCAGCGGCGGTGGACAGCCAACACCCCATAATCCAGGGGAGCTGTGCAATCGGACACCTTTCAACATATTCTGAGCACGCGGGAGGGTACAGACGCGCTCAGCATGGCAAGACACCCTAGATAACTCAGCCTTCCTCCAGAAGACTGGAAGGGGAAGAATGAAAGTGCAACGTTGCCTTTCACAGTGCCGTGGCCTTTTTTGGAAAAAAAGAGGCCAGCCAGTGCAGAGGCAGAAAGGCTGGACAAAAACACACACGTGCAGCTGCAACAGACGCACTCGGATTGATGTCACGAGTTGCTTTAAACACGCTTGTGTGATGTTTGCATAAAGGTTAAGCAATGTCAAACCAATGAGAAACGAAATGGACATGTAATGTATGTGCATCTTTGAGATGTAAATTGAAGTGAAGGTCATATTTGCATGGTTAACCTGTGCAGGAAGTTGTGCTTGTGCATATGGGTGACCCCTGCAGCGATCTCGCAGGCCATTTTCTGCAGCTGTAGCAGTTCTCCATTCCTGTACAGCCATTCATGCTGAGAAACGTAACTCTTCAGGTCCCCCTAGACACAAAACACAAGGGCAAGAGTTACAGGACATTCATGACCCAACCAGACTCAATTACATTTAACGACCACAAAATCAAATAATCTGCTGAATATAAGCATCTTGGGAAGCAGATATCACAGCACTCAGATTGAAATGATCAAGTTTGTTTGAAGGTAAATCAATCCTGCACTATATTTTCAGCCAGTGTGTGAAAGGTAAATTGGGGCGGCAGCCACAGAGGGGCAGTATTCTCTCTCTGTACAGATGCTGCTCTGCTGCACGGGCAACTCAACCAAATATGGGAAAGGTGGTTTAATAGAGACTACTATATGCTGTGTCACTTTAATTTAAAAATAAAAAAGCAGCAGTAAGTCAGTGCGGGCAAATCAGGGCTGTTCAGCTCTGTTGGGTTTCTGGGCCAAAGACTACAGGCCAGTTTAGCTCTGGGAGAAAAGTGCATTTTATAAAAAGTGGCAGAAAAATAAGCTGGAGTGTCCAGTAAATTTTATGCTGTTAGTGGTGTTTTTAAAAAGTCGCTCACTTGATTTAATTTGTTCCGTTTTGTTTTTTGCCTTTTTTTCCCCCCTTTTTGTTTTGCTTTGCTTTTTTGGTTTTTTCAGGGTTTTGGTTTTGCTGTGCTGTTCTTTGATTTGTTTTGTTTGTTTGTTTTGCTTTGATTCGCTTTTTTGTTTTTGCTTTGCTTTTCTTTGCTGTGCTTTGATCTGTTTTTTTGGGGGGGGAGTGTTTTCTTTTGTTTGTTTTGCTTTGCTTTGCTTTATTTTGTTTCGCTTTACTTGCAGTTTTGTTTTATTAATAAAATTGTTGAATATAACTACACACTCAGCCTCAGCCTATAGCCATAGATCAATAAACAGATATATATTAATTAGTCAAATGAATCATTCGACCGTTTCCACAATTTTAAGTCTATTCGCTCAACGACTGAGTATTATTACACAAGTCGCAAAGGACGTAGACACTGGTCTCGAGAGGATCCTGATATCTCAGACACCTAGCGACACAGGGCAAAGTGCTCCCTTTGGAATGCTGTGGGAGAAAGAGTGGTACAGCTGGCAGCCATGTAATATATGATTAACTTTCTGCAAACCTGTAACCTGCAACCTGTAAAGCAAGCAAGATGGTAATGGAGCTTTGTTTGCACAGAACATAAAGCTTGGTAAACTGTTTTGCCTTTCAACCTTTCTTTTTTTAAAATGATGCCCCTTTGGTTCTGACCACTCCATGATGACATGATTGAAAGCGTGTCTGAGTTACTAAACATTCACCCAAAAGGAGGCAAAATTTCTAAAAATCCAAAGAGGAAAAAAACGAATAATTATATTTTGCCAAATGAAACTGATGCCTATTTTTAGTATGATTAAGCTTTTTGCACATGTGATATGACAACATTATTATTTGTATTTTATTTTTAACATTTCTTTGTAATTCCCATTATTCTCATTGGTGATTACCATTAAATTCTGAAAAAAAAAAAAAAAACTATTTTTTAGGGATAGGTGAAAAAAAGCAAGCAAATATTCATTTCTTTCTTTTGATTTCGGGTGATATATGGCTTACGGATAATACTGATACATTTATTTAATGTTTTTTCTAAAGTCATTTCAAGTGCACAGCACTGAGAATCAAACGATTACTTTTAGATCTCAGTAAATCTTACCAGGGGCTTGGTCTGCCTTTAAACACATAAACACGCATACACTTAGTGCAGCTCCCTAAAGAAAGCCTTTACAGGAGAGACTGTCACTCAATCAGAGAGCAACTGGCATTCTGCAAACCAGCTCCAATTGCACCCTGCAGCTATATTTCTCTCTAAAATGCACTGTGTCAGGGTTACCAGTGGTTACCAGCGATACACAAAGAAAATCAGCCATCCAAATGTGCTTCCCTACACCTCGGAAGAGTGACATGTTGAGCATATATTTTAATATAAGGGAAAATATGAAAATCATAGTGACGGGACATACAGTGTTAAAAAAAAAAAACTTCCTCCTCTGCACCTTACAAACTGGAAATGAGTAGACCAGCAGCTGACTCTCATTAGGAGAGATGGTGCAGTATGTTCAAAATGGAATACTAGCGTGCTTCTTACTGCATACTTGTATAAATACACTACTCTTCAAAAGTTTAGGGTTGGTAAGATGAATACTTTTATTCAGTAAGGAAGCACTAAATTGATCAGTAAAGACAGTAGTGACAGTAAAGACATTTATGTTTCAAAAATTTATATTTTAAATAAATGCTATTCTTTTGCTATGCTATAACTATAGCTATGCTATAACTTACTATTCATTAAAGAATACTGTTAATTAAATGTATCATGGTTTCCACAAAACTATTAAGCAGCACAACATAGATAATTATAAGAACGTAAAAAAATTATGTTTCTTGAGCAGCAAATCAGCATATTCGAATGATTTCTGAATGATCATGTGACACTGAAAATGTATTAAAAATAAGTTTTTTGTAATATTACTAATCATAATATTACTGATTTTACTGTATTTTGATCAAATAAATGCAGCCTTGTTTAAACATATTACAAACTTTTACTGACCCCAAACATCTGAACGGTAGTGTTTGTGAAACTGTAAACATTACGTAACCAAATAACATTTTAAAAACCAACGCTGGTCACATGACCCGATTAAGTCATCTACTTTGCAGAATGGGATCCATTTATCTTGGAAATATTGTTATTTTTGCCAGTCTGAGTCAAGAAAGAGACAGAAATTTGAGGCTTGAAAGAGAAAATGTGTTTGAAAACACTGAATTCTGATCTGGCTATATACTGCAGTGCAGATTTTGGCAAGTGTAGTAGGTCAAACATCCAGAAAATTGCACACTGTCCACAGTAAATGATACAAGTAGTATGCTATTCTGAACACAACCACTGACTACCTCAACCAAACCTCTCAATATGAATACTCATCCCACTCAAAAAGGTCTGGGATGAATCGAGGCCAGAAGTGTGCAGTGAACAGCTGTCTTTAAAATGCCCAAGCTTCTCCGTTATTCTTCTTAGACGGGATTTTGTACAACTAAACAGCTCTATGTCTTAGCCTCTAGGTTTGTGTGAAGCTACACTCGGAAAAGGAACGGCTTGGGTCGAAACCTGAGCCGTAACACCAGCTAAGGAAACGGCCCAGACTGCATTACGCAACAGTGGGCTGCAGTGAGCTCATTCTCGGTCTCTGGAGACGGGCGGTATGGCTCGAAGCCATCCACCTGCTCAGGCCCAGAGGATCCCAGACCACAGACACTGTTCCTAACAACTGGTCAGGTGTGCAGAATGTTCCTAACCACTGTCGCTGTGGGATTAACTCACAGCCAACTAATTACAGAGCGAGAGTGGAGTCAACCTCAGCAGAAACTGAAAGGAATTAGAGAATATTGTCTCAGATGGTTAGTTTGTGCAAACACTGAGCAGTGAACTGGCATGTCTCTTACAGTGTTGTTATTATGCTTCAGCAGACAGTAACAAGACTCCATTTTTGTGGTCAACATGTGCGTAAAACCATTGGCAAGTCGTTAGATGATGACATATGTTTTTTGTTTGTTTCACTTTGCACTAGCACATTTGAGACTTGTAAGCACACAGTGCATCTTTATTGCAACACTTTAGTATTTATATGTAACTTCATGCAGAGATATTATAGTTAACTAAAACTGAAACCATAAAGTTTTCATTACTTGAAATAACAAACGTTAACTGAAATAAAATAAACTTTGTTTAATTTAACTATTTCCCAAGAAAACATTTCTCATTTTCATTTTGTTTAACTTCTACTACTAAAACTACTAATATTACAATAATAAAAACTTAAATTAAAATAATTAAAAACTATATTGGCATATTAGAAAATGACTAAAACTTCAACGGAATTGAAATGAATATAGTATCACTCATTGATACTAAAATAAACTATATGTAAAGACATCTTCAGAATAAGATTATTGCTTTTTGAGGCATGTTTCAATATTTTTTTTTTTATTACTTACATGCACAAAAGAAAGTTATAAACCAGCAAAATTAACTGGAAAATCATTTTCACAATCATATTCTAGTAGTGTTTTGCAGCATGGTGATAAAATGCACCAACGCAGCAAGATGAGAGTGACAGTGTCAGTAAAAGAACCCTGTTGCTTTATTGGGATATGAGGGAATCGGAGAGCTACCTACTGCATGCAGTTATGTGGCTCATATCCTTCTCAGGCACAAGCAGCACACCCGAAATAGATCAAGAAAAACAGAAAATAAATCAAAGGGCAAGAAGCAGCCCAATGACAGACATTGGCTGTGTAACTTATGACGGATGCTGGCCTAATTAAGGTGCTGGGAACAAATGAAGTAGTGAGGTACGCTGGAGTATCTGTGCTTTCATCAGACTTGTCCGGTAAGAATTTGAGATGCCATGTGTGCTGTGAAACAAGATTCCACAACGGCCAATTCAGCTGCTTACAAGAGTGCAAGACAAGACAATCTGGAGCGCTAGACAAGATGCTGAAGAATTAAAAACAGATGTTTTCAAGTATCTGATATATCACTGAACAAAATAAAAGATGAATAATGAGTACCAAACACAATGAGGTCATGAAAAGCACTAAGGATTTCACTGATGCCATTAACAAGAAATACACTGTATGCCATCTTAAGCTAAAAGGACTAGCATCTGCTTATCCGCTTTCCTCATATATGGCAGTCTCATTTCACTGGTACAACAGAGTCAGAACAGATGCAACAGCACAGAAATGAAACATTTCAGTTTAAGACAGTACAGAAATACATTTGAAAAGTTGTACTCTCCAAAATTATCGTCCGAAATTTTTACACGTTAAAAAAATAAATACGACCTCATGTTGTGTCAATCATGCTTTACGCACTGCCTCCAAAATTTTCATCCGTAAAAAAAAAATTTGGTTGGATTTTCTGCGTTTTCACATCTGTAGCAAGCATTTTGATAAGAAAGGATGACGAAGACGAAGAAACGCAAACAAAAATTTAAGACTCGTATGTCAAAAATATGGCTTGCAAGAATCTCTTGTAAAATCTAGCCTCCTCTCTTAATCTTGAAGAGACAAAGCAACTCAAAATTGCTAATATGAACTATGCAGGAACTTCCCTGGATAGCTTGAAGGCAGCAGTAATTTAAATCAGAGAATATATATACTACCGTTCAAATGTTTGAGGTCAGTAACATAAAAAAAAACACTTACTCAGCAAGAATTCAAACTGAAAGATTTCTATTTCAAATAAACTGTGTTCTTTTGAACTTTCTATTCATCAAAGTTTCCTGTAAAAATGTAGCACAGTTTCCACAAAAATGTTAAGTAGCACAACTGTTTTCAACATTAGCCGGGTTTCTATTACAGATCTGTGCAAAACTTTTGCGATTTTTTATAAATGTCGATAAAAACCTATTGCAAATTGACGGCGTTTCTATTAACTGATGTTATGCGACTAAAACGTAATTTGTTTCTCTTGCAATAAGTCATGGCGACAGATGTCGTTAGGTTTACGTATATTGCAGCCACCGCACTAGCCATTATTTTTTAACCGAAAGAGACGTATGCTTCTATCTTTAGCAAAGCAGCGCAGAGAGCCGCTTCTGAAATGTGCCGCAGGGCGACTGGTGTAAACACAAGCCATAAAGCAGTACAGACGTGTGCAGTGTAAATAAGGAGTTATCCAAGCATTAATGCCAAGGAAAGCCCTTTATACTTGAGAGCGGCCATGTATGAGGTGTTTCTTGGAGGTTATAGTACATTAAAGAATGATCATGTGACTTTTACGTACGCCAGGTGACCTGTAAATGCGAAACAACCTGTTTCCATTGCAGTTTTGCAAAACATTCCTTTTTCGAATTGCCTGAAAAACCAGGCATACCTTAACAGGCGTAATTTCAATTCACAATTTCAATCTGTGCAATTTGAAGGGTAATGGAAAAGCAGCTGCTAATAAGAAATGTTTCTTGAGCATCAAATCAGCATATTAGAATTATTTCTGAAGAATCATGTGACACTGAAAACTAGAGTAATGATGCTGAAAATTCAGCTGTACATTATAGGAATAAATTACATTTGAAAAAATATATATTTAAAAAAAATCAGAGATCACACAAATCAATAACTTACCAGTTCACAGTACTCAAAAACAAGCAGGAAAGGGATGGCCTCCACACACTGACCAAGACACTGCAGTATATTCGGATGCTGAAGAACCCTGTAAACACGCAATTAATGAAAAATATTCATCTAGCCATATATAACAGATTCTGCTCACCATAATGTTTATACATTATAACAGCTTTAAAGACAACATTAAAAATTTAAAAATAATCTCCAACAGAAATTATTTTCTGCTTACGTAGCAAAGTGTTAAATGTTTTTGTAAGTGTAAAAGTTTTTATTTTTTTTCTCATTTTCTAAGTGGTAGGATGGTTGCGTTTGGTGTGCTGGGTGGGCTGTGATCCACCTCAAGTCAAAAGAGAGCCCATCTCTATGATGTTCTCAGTCTAGATATGATGCGAGTGCCGCCCAGTCACAAGACAACCAAATCCCAACGGATAAGTCCCGCCCTACATTATTTGGTTTCAAAGTTGACGTGCTTACAGTAGATCAAAACTTCACAGCTATCACAACAAATTTTTTTAGATTCCAGGATAAAGGCCCTGTCACCTGTATGGGTCTCCTTGCTGCAGGAACTCGTTCTGCTCTTTGGAGCTGGCGTTGGCCTTCAGCTCTTTGACAACCGCTCGGGCGACTCCAGGGTCCACGTAGATCTCACTGAGCAGAACCTGTCAGAAACAGAGAAATGACTTTCATAATGGGCCAATCCAAGTGATTCGGAAAGGAACCGAGTCCTTCCGGCAAACGAGGCCTGTTAGGTGTATCACAGCGCAGCAGGTGGCCCAGATGAGGATGTTCCCATGGCTCAGCTAGGCAGGAAAAAGCATCAGGAAACATGGTTTTCCCTTAAGTCTTAATCTTGGTAAACACATCCACACACAGGCTGTGGGAGGACAGCTTGAGTGCCGTATAATGCTCCCTCGTACACGTCAAACTCTTGCCCCTGAGGGCCCCTGGCATAGAGATGAGAGCAAGTACCAACAAGATCACAAGATGTGATTATTTAAGATGATTCCTCAGGAGAAATTGTACATTTGTCCTTGACAAATACTTCAAAAGTCACTGCTCTGCTTTCACACAATGTATGTGACAATGTCTACCAATACACCTTCACATTTCTAGTCTACTGTGTAAATACAGGAAGACAAGCTTACTTTTCCAAACCAGCCGTTCCCGATCTCCTGAATGTAATTGAGAGAGTGTCGTGCCACGTGAGGACCTGATGAGACATCTAAAAAAACAAAAATCAGACAAACATAGAGATGGATTAATGCGACCAAATAAACACCAAATGCAAGGAAAAGTAAAAAGTCACTGTAATGCTTCGGCTACTCTGAATACAACGCTCAAAACGAATGTAAGAACAAAGCCAAGTGTGGTTATGCAAGGCAGACCCTTTATTCATCACAATATGTTTTTATTTATTCAATTTTGAAAACAGTTAATCTACTTTATTCAGTAAATGTAAAGACTTCAGCACTGTGTGTTTTACACAAGTCAATTTAGGCTGGTTTAATGCAGCGCAGTGTTTATTTGATCTGTCTGAAAAACACACTACACCACAAAACAGTCACCAGTTGACATTAACTCTTGAGATCACTGATGTTTACTCTTACTATATTCTATTTTCACTAGAGGTAATATAATATATCAGGCTGTGCTCGCCTGTCAAGTTAACTATCGGTATCATGCATCTTGACCCCGCAGCCTCCAAGTCCCGACAATACTTCTGATTAATCGTGTTGAGAGCAAAAAATGCATAACTAAATCTTTTAGAAAGCTGTAATGTTTTCCAGTTTTATCCCTATAATATACACTACCAGTTAAAAGTTTTTGAACAGTAAGATTTTTAATGTTTTTTAAAGAAGTCTCTTCTGCTCGCCAAGCCTGCATTTATTTGATCCAAAATACAGCAAAAGCAGTAAAATTGTGAAATATTTTTACTATTTAAAATCACTGCTTTCTATTTGAATATATTTTAAAATGTAATTTATTCCTATGATGCAAAGCTGAATTTTCAGCATCATTGCACTAGTCTTCAGTGTCACATGATCCTTCAGAAATCATTCTGATATGCTGATTTGCTGCTGAAGAAACATTTATTATTATTACAGGGCTCCAGACTCATTATTCCCACTGGTCGTTCTTTTGCGGTTCTTTCTCAGTTGGTCGCACAACCACATGATTTGGTTGCTTTTTTTTTTTTTACTACAACATGGAATTAATCAATGCATGCTGATGAACTTTTATCATAGTTTATAGTTATATGGAAACGAAGGTGGTTAACATTCAACCTGTTCTTTTTAATCAGTATTATTATTTGCGATTTGAATTTTGTGAACGAGAGTTCCTCTTTTGCTGTGTTATAAGCTAATTGAATTCGCGACCTTGTTATCACATTTTACAAGTAAAGATAATTGTCTGTTTTGCTTACATACATCTATACACCTTTCACTTTTTAAGACAAACAAAAGATGGATTCATTGTTATTCTTAATTAAAAAGCACACCAGCAATAAAACACTAAGATACAATGACAAACTACAAAACGTTTTTGAACAAAAACGAATAAGACGAGGCATGGCATACACCACATGTTGTATACCAACAAATAAATTACAGAACGTTTAGCCAACACTGAGGAATCATATAAAATACAGTGCTAGCATGAATACCAACATGTTCACATTTTTGCTGCTCGTTCCTTCTGACGCCAGTATAAACCAGGCTCTACACACAAGCGCTGCGCAGTTCAAACAAGTTGCGCGGTTTCATTATGCTTTCAGTTTTGTTTGCCATTTGATGTTTCTCTTATGCAACAGAAATGGCAGCGCTTATGAGTTGAACAACGCGGTGGTTGCGCCAGCGCGACTGCTCACAAAATGTAGTCGCACAGGCAAAAAAAAAAAACAGTCACAGTCCTGTAGTATTATTATTATTATTATTATCAATATTTAAAAAGTTGAGTACATTTTTTTCAGGATTATCTGATAAACAGAAAGATCAAAAGATCAGCATTTATCTGAAATAAAAGAAGAAAGAAAAACAAGAAATTTATTTTTATTTAGCAAGTATGATTTAAACTGATCAGAAGTGATGATAAAGACATTTATGTTACAAAAGATTTCTATTTCAGATAAATGCTGTTCCTCTGAACTTTCTATTCATCAAAGAAACCTGAAAAAAATCTACTCGGCTGTTTTCAACATAATAATAATAATAATAATAATAACAACAATAATAATAATAAATGTTTTTGAGCCACAAATCAGAATATTAGAATGATTTCTGAAGGATCGTGTGACAGGAGTAATGATGCTAAAAAATCAGCTTTGAAAACACAGGAATAAATTACATTTTAAAATACGAAACGGTTATTTGAAATAGTAAAAATATTTCAAAATGTTACTGTTTTTGCTGTATTTTGGATCAAATGAATGCAGGCTTGGTGAGCAGAAGAGAATTAAAAAATAAAAAATCTTACTGTTCAAAAACTTTTGACTGGTAGTGTATAATGATTTTTAATAGTTGATGCAACTTGTTGGTTTTAGAGGCGATTTTAGGAAAACACAATTCTAGTTTCTTAAATAATATGCTTATAAAATAAAAATCAGGTTGTGTCACACTACAGCACATATCAATTTCTCAAGCACACCTACAGCAATGGCATATGGATATACGTTTTATACATATTTGAAGGTAGTGTCTTTCTTTATTATGGCGAATGACTGTTTACTAAAGTTGCAAAAATGCACTCAATTCTGGCTCATGATCCACACATTGAAAACCAGTGAGGAGCATGAGACGTCACGAGCTCATTTACAGTATCATTCAAAAGGCAGTAAGATTCTTTTTTTTTTTTTTAAATTAATACTTTTAATTAGCAGGGATATATTAAATTGATAAAACGTGACAGCAAAGACATTTACAATGCGACAAACGATTTCTATTTAAAATAAATGCTGTTCTTTTGAACTTTATATTCATCAAAAAATGCTGAAAAAATATTTTCCACAAAACCCTAACCCTAACTGTTTTCCACATTGATAATAATAAGAATAATGTTTCTTGAGCAGCAAATCGGGATATTTGAATGATTTCTGAAGGATCATGTGACACTGAAGACTGGAGAAATGATGCTGAAAATTCAGCTTTAATATCACAGGAATAAATTACATTTTAAAATATGTTCACACAGAAAAC